>NC_051254.2:32165735-32475833 GCF_015237465.2 Chelonia mydas | reverse complement strand
GGTGACCAGCCCTCTGTGGAGAAAGAAGTGGTTCAGGACTATTTAGAAAAGCTGGACGAGCACAAGTCCATGGGGCCGGGTGCACTGCATCAGAAGGTGCTAAAGGAGCTGGCGGATGTGATTGCAGAGCCATTGGCCATTATCTTTGAAAACTGTTGGCGCTCGGGAGAGGTCCCGGATGATTGGAAAAAGGCTAATTTAGTGCCCATCTTTAAAAAAGGGAAGAAGAAGGATCCGGGGAACTACAGCCTCACCTCAGTCCCTGGAAAAATCATGGAGCGGGTCCTTAAGGAATCAATTTTGAAGCACTCAGAGGAGAGGAAAGTGATCAGGAACAGTCAGCATGGATTCACCAAGGGAAAGTCATGCCTGACTAATCTAATTGCCTTCTATGATGAGATAACTGGTTCTGTGGATGAAGGGAAAGCAGTGGACGTGTTGTTCCTTGACTTTAGCAAAGCTTTTGACACTGTCTCCCACAGTATTCTTGCCAGCAAGTTAAAGAAGTATGGGCTGGATGAATGGACTATAAGTATGGGCTGGATGAATGGACTGGATAGTAAGCTGGCTAGATCATCGGGCTCAACGGGTAGTGATCAATGGCTCCATGTCTAGTCGGCAGCTGGTATCAAGTGGAGTGCCCCAAGGGTCAGTCCTGGGGCCAGTTTTGTTCAATATCTTCATAAATGATCTGGAGGATGGTGTGGATTGCACCATCAGCAAGTTTGCGGATGACACTAACCTGGGAGGAGTGGTAGATACGCTGGAGGGTAGGGATAGGATACAGAGGGACCTAGACAAATTAGAGGATTGGGCCAAAAGAAATCTGATGAGGTTCAACAAGGACAAGTGCAGAGTCCTGCACTTAGGACGGAAGAATCCCATGCAAAGCTACAGACTAGGGACCGAATGGCTCGACAGCAGTTCTGCAGAAAAGGACCTAGGGGTTACAGTGGACAAGAAACTGGATATGAGTCAACAGTGTGCCCTTGTTGCCAAGAAGGCTAACTGCATTTTGGGCTGTATAAGTAGGAGCATTGCCAGCAGATCGAGGGATGTGATCGTTCCCCTCTATTTGGCATTGGTGAGGCCTCATCTGGAGTACTGTGTCCAGTTTTGGGCCCCACACTACAAGAAGGATGTGGAAAAATTGGAAAGAGTCCAGCGGAGGGCAACAAAAATGATAAGGCGGCTGGAGTACATGACTTATGAGGAGAGGCCGAGGAAACTGGAATTATTTAGTCAGCAGAAGAGGAGAATGAGGGGGGATTTGATAGCTGCTTTGAACTACCTGAAAGGGGGATCCAAAGAGGATGGAGCTAAACTGTTCTCAGTGGTATCAGATGACAGAACAAGGAGTAATGGTCTCAAGTTGCAGTAGGGGAGGTTTACGCTGGATATTAGGAAAAAGCTTTTTCACAAGGAGGGTGGTGAAGCACTGGAATGGGTTACCTAGGGAGGTGGTGGAATCGCCTTCCTTAAAGGTTTTTAAGGTCAGGCTTGAAAAAGCCCTGGCTGGGATGATTTAATTGGGGATTAGGTCCTGTTTTGCGCAGGGGTTTGGACTAGATGACCTCCTGAGGTCCCTTCCAACCCTGATATTCTATGATTCTATGCATCAGCCAGGCACCATTTTATATTATGTCTCCCTGCCCTTCTGGGACCTGTTTCTAGGGGAAGAGCAGAGCAGCCAGGGCCCAGGAAAGAGGATCTGGGCCAGGCTGTCTGAATAACAGCAGGAGTGGAGGCCCAGGGAGTAGGGCTGGCCCACTGGAGAGCATAGAGCAAAACTCTGTCCTCCAGATAATCACTGGTTAATGTTACATCAGGGAACTGGAATGAATTAACATGGCCACTGAGTCTAGGGGCTGCTGTAGCAGGATTTGGTCCCACTCTTTACACAGAGCTAAAGTAATTACAGAGATTCATAGAGCACAGGACAAACAGCCTGCAGAACTGGCCATCACCAGGCAACCTGTAGAGCTGAGGCTGCTGGCACCGAAGCTGCCCTCTCACTAGCCCTGTGGGTGTGGCAGAGGAATTTGATCTTTGTGCCATAACCATCCTGTGGGGCGGATCCAGTCACAGTCACGTTCCAGCCTCCATCCTTCTTTCACTTTTGAAGCTGGTGGACGTGCCAAGAGAGGACGGGGCTTCCATTCAATATAAAATGCATTAACTGAATGAAAAGCTCAGGGACAGGCTGGAGTTAACCCCTGCGGCTCCCTGACCCCTCCAGCGGGATGGGTGTCACAGCCTGGGAAAGGGAACCAGTCACTGGGAGCAGGAGCTCTGCCTAGGGAGAATGGCTCTGGGTGGTAGCGAAGCAGGGAGCCCCCTGGAGAGTCTGGAACGGCTCAGAAACGACTCCACAGGACACCGCAGGTAGGGGGTCACTCACTGCAACCCCAGCTGAATTGCTCCCTGGATAGTTCCAGGCTGATCAGTCAGACGAGCTGCTGCTATCAACGGGCCTCGTTCCCGGGATTTGGGGGATAAACTGTCACTTTCCTACTGGCTGTGGCTGTAGAAATGCCCACACAGATTCAGAGACCTGCCCAGTCCCTTCTCCACTGCCAGGTTTGCGTTTGTTTGCTGTTCTGCTCCATTTACTGACAGCCAGGGTAGATACCGATCGCCAGCTGTAATGTTCCTGTGGGGTGCTGTTGGGAGTGTGCGGGTGTTTTCTTCTTCAGCTCACTAACGGGATACTCCAGAGCGAGAGGGTGAAAGATGGAAGGGAAACACCTGGGGCCAGACTGGGTGCAACTGATGCAGGGAGGGGGAGATTTTCTAAAGCTCCTAAGGGATTTAGGAGCATAATCCCTGTTGACCCTAACTCCTCTGTGTTTGTAAAAATCTCCCCCTCTGAGTGTAAATTGCAGCTGTCTGTGCCCATGAGGCCCTTTGTATCCCGGGGGCCCTCACCCCAAGGGAGGCAGGGGAGGCTGCTGCTGTCCTCAGGGGGTTTCTGGCAGGGCGGGGGGAGCTTTACCTCTCACTGGTGCTCTATCAGCAGGTGCTCAGTGAGTGACTCCCCCGCCAGCCCTGCTCTCACTGACTTCCTCCCTGGTGTGGCTGCTCATTGGGCCATGCCAGACCCTGCAGCCATCCTGGCCTGAGGCAGGTTACAGCCATTTCCCCATGTCACAGTCCAGACCCAGCCAGAGCTTCCATCAGCGCAATGTGGTGTGAGCCGGAGTGAAGTCAGCCCTTGTCGGAAGCCCACTGCCCTTTACAGCAACGCAGCCTCTTGTAGGCGCCGGGGGTCATAGAGGCCTAGGGCCACGTTTCCAAAACAGCTCAGCTCTGAACTGCTCCCTGTGTGACAGGGCACTTTTGAAGATCTGAGCAGTCGCAGTTGGGAGGGCAGGGCAGGCAGTGACACAACCCCTTACTGGTCTGGATAGCACCCCAAAATATCACAGACACTGCAGAAACAGGTCACAAAAAAATTATTCACAATAGGAGACTGAAGGAGATCAATCTGTTCACTTTAGCAAAGAGAAGATTAAGAGATGACTTTCTGTCATAGATCTATCTGTGTCTGATCTATGCCCTGGCCTTCAGCCAGTTCCTTGGGAGTGACCTTCTATTGTGGTGGACCCCACGATCCATGAAATTCCACATTACTATGAGGACCAGTGCTAATGAGAGCAATTCGATCAGGGTGGATGTGGTCCACTCCCAATAGTTGATGAAAAGGTGAGAATACCAAAAGAGGGAAAATTACTTCTTGTAGTGAGCCAGCCACTCCCAGTCTCTATTCAGACCCAGTCTGATAGTTCATATGAATTCCAGCTCTGCAGTTTCACGCTGAAGTCTGTTTTTGAAGTTTTTTTGCTGAAGTATGGCAACTTTCAAGTCTGTTACTGAGTGTCCAGGGAGATTGAAGTGCTCTCCTACTGGTTTTTGAATGTTACCATTCTTGATGTCTGATTTGTGTCCATTTATTCTTTTGCAAAGAGACTGTCTGGTTTGGCCAATATACATGGCAGAGGGGCATTGCTGGCACATGATGGCATATATCACATTAGTAGATAGGCAGGTGAATGAGCTCCTGATGGTGTGGCTGATGTGGTTATGTCCTATGATGGTGTCATTTGGGTATATATGCGGACAGAGCTGGCAACGGGATTTGTTGCAGGGATTGGTTCCTGAGTTAGTGTTTCTGTTGTGTGGTGTGTAGTTGCTTGTGAGTATTTGCTTCAGGTTGGGGGGCTGTCTGTAAGCGAGGACTGGCCTGCCACCCAAGGTCTGTGAGAGTGAGGGATTATCTTCCAGAATAGGTTGTATATCCTTGATGATGTGCTGGAGAGGCTTTAGCTGGGGGCTTTAGGTGATGGACAGTGGTGCTCTGTTACTTTCCTTGTTGGGCCTGTCCTGTAGTAGGTGACTTTTGGATACCCGTCTGGCTCTGTCAATCTGTTTCTTCACTTCCTCTGGTGGGTATTGTAGTTTTAAGAACACTTGATAGAGATCCTGTAGGTGTTTGTCTCTGTTTGAGGGATTGGAGCAAATGCGGTTGTATCTTAGGGCTTGGCTGTAGACAATGGATCATGTGATGTGTTCTGGATGAAAGCTGGATGTATGTAGGTAAGTATAGCAGTCAGTAGGTTTCTGGTATAGGGTGGTGTTTATGTGACCATTTGCACTGTAGTGTCCAGGAAATGGATCTCTTGTGTGGACTGGTCCAGGCTGAGGTTGATGGTGGGGTGGAAACTGTTGAAGTCCCAGTGGAATTCTTCAAGGGCCTCCTTCCCATGGGTCCAGATGATGAAGATGTCATCATCGTAGCGCAAGTAGAGGAGGGGCACTTGGGGACGAGAGCTGAGGAAGCGTTGTTCTAAGTCAGCCATAAAAATGTTGGCATACTGTGGGGCCATGCGGGTACCCATTGCAGTGCCGCTGACTTGAAGGTATAAATCGTCTCCAAATCTGAAATGGTTGTGGGTGAGGACACAGTCACAAAGCTCAGCCACCAGGTTTGCAGTGACATCATTGGGGATACTGTTCCTGACGGCTTGTAGTCCATCTTTGTCCAGAATGTTCGTGTAGAGAGCTTCTACAGCCATAGTGGCCAGGATGGTGTTTTCTGGAAGATCACCAATGGATTGTAGTTTCCTCAGGAAGTTAGTGGTGTCTCAAAGATAGCTAGGAGTGCCGGTAGCATAGGACCTGAGGAGAGAGTCCAAATAGCCAGACAATCCTGCTGTCAGGGTGCCGATGCCTGAGATGATGGGATGTCCAGGATTCCCAGGTTTATGGATCTTGGGTAGCAGATAGAATACCCCTGGTGGGGGCTCTAGAGGTGTGTCTGTGTAGATTTGTTCCTGTGCTTCTTCAGGGAGTTTCTTGAGCAGATGGTGTAGTTTCCTTTGGTACTCCTCAGTGGGATCAGAGGATAGTGGCCTGTAGAATGTGGTGTTGGAGAGTTGCCTGGCAGCCTCCCGTTCGTAATCCGACCTATTCATGATGACTACAGCACCTCCTTTGTCAGCCTCCTTGATTATAATGTGTTCTCACCTTTTCATCAACTGTTGGGAGTGGACCACATCTGCCCTGATTGAATTAACCTCATTAGCACTGGTCCTCCACATAGTAATGTAACACACCCATTTCTGCATGTGTATATATATCTGCCCACTGAAGTTTCCACTTCACGCGTCTGACGAAGTGGGTTCCAGCCCACGAAAGCTTATGCACAAATAAATTTGTTAGTCTTTAATCATGGAGCAGGTACTCAAGGAATCAATTCTGAAGCACTTAGAGGAGAGGAAAGTGATCAGGAACAGTCAGCATGGATTCACCAAGGGCAAGTCATGCCTGACTAATCTAATTGCCTTCTATGACAAGATAACTGGTTCTATGGATGAAGGGAAAGCAGTGGACGTGTTGTTCCTTGACTTTAGCAAAGCTTTTGACACTGTCTCCCACGGTATTCTTGCCAGCAAGTTAAAGAAGTATGGGCTGGATGAATGGACTATAAGGTGGATAGAAAGCTGGCTAGATTGTCTGGCTCAACAGGTAGTGATCAATGGCTCCATGTCTAGTTGGCAGCTGGTATCAAGTGGAGTGCCCCAAGGGTCGGTCCTGGGGCCAGTTTTGTTCAATATCTTCATAAATGATCTGGAGGATGGTGTGGATTGCACCCTCAGCAAATTTGCAGATGACACTAAACTGGGAGGAGAGGTAGATACGCTGGAGGGTAGGGATAGGATACAGAGGGACCTAGACAAATTAGAGGATTGGGCCAAAAGAAATCTGATGAGGTTCAACAAGGACAAGTGCAGAGTCCTGCACTTAGGACGGAAGAATCCCATGCACCGCTACAGACTAGGGACCGAATGGCTCGGCAGCAGTTCTGCAGAAAAGGACCTAGGGGTTACAGTGGACGAGAAGCTGGATATGAGTCAACAGTGTGCCCTTGTTGCCAAGAAGGCCAATGGCATTTTGGGATGTATAAGTAGGGGCATTGCCAGCAGATCGAGGGACATGATCGTTCCCCTCTATTCGACATCGGTGAAGCCTCATCTGGAGTACTGTGTCCAGTTTAGGGCCCCACACTACAAGAAGGATGTGGAAAAATTGGAAAGAGTCCAGTGGAGGGCAACAAAAATGATTAGGGGACTGGAACACATGAGTTATGAGGAGAGGCTGAGGGAACTGGGGATGTTTAGTCTATGGAAGAGAAGAATGAGGGGGGATTTGATAGCTGCTTTGAACTACCTGAAAGGGGGTTCCAAAGAGGATGGCTCTAGACTGTTCTCAGTGGTATCAGATGACAGAACAAGGAGTAATGGTCTCAAGTTGCAGTGGGGGAGATTTAGGTTGGATATTAGGACAATCTTTTTCACTAGGAGGGTGGTGAAACACTGGAATGCGTTACCTAGGGAGGTGGTGGAATCTCCTTCCTTCGAAGTTTTTAAGGTCAGGCTTGACAAAGCCCTGGCTGGGATGATTTAATTGGGGATCAGTCCTGCTTTGAGCAGGGGTTGGACTAGATGACCTCCTGAGGTCCCTTCCAACCCTGATATTCTATGATTCTATGATTCTAAGGTGCCACAGGACTCCTCGTTTCCATTGATACGTGTTGATTCCAGCCCAGACACTCTGAGTGGCTCTACATCTCAGATATCTGGCCTTTTCAGCCTAGTCCCAGCGAGAGAAGCAATTCTTTCCCCCAAAGAAGTAGTGATGCCAAGGGGATAGGTAGAGAGTCCTATTGATAGTTCATTAAAATATTTCAGTAAAGTTCCCCATCTGTCAGACCTTCTGTGACAGAGCAGGGAGTGGGGAGTATTGACCTGGGAATGTTGTGTGGGAGTTGTACTGGTACTGTCTGCATTGATACTGGATGGTGGTGGGATATCAGGGTGTGACTTCACTTGGGGGATGATACGTGAGCATGTAACCTGAGCCCTGGAAGGGGTTACATGTTCACGTATCATCCCCCAAGTGAAGGTGGCACCTTCTGCCTGGGAAACTGGACAAAGGCTGGAGGAGGAGCTGGGGTGGGGGGATGGCTGGGTGAGATGGCTGGAGGAGGGTCTCAGTTTGGAGCTGGCTGGGGAAATGGAGGGAGACCCAGGACCAGGGTCTGGGCTCCCTGGCTCTCAAGATGGACCTGACTGAGGGGGTCCTGTTGTCTGTACCTACAAGCCCTGTTTTGGACTGTGTTCCTGTCGTCTAATAAACCTTCTGTTTTACTGGCTGGCTGAGAGTCACAGTGAATCACAAGAAGTGGGGGGTGCAGGGCCCGGACTCCCCCACAGTCCATGACACCTTCATGGAGAAAATACAGGGTACTAAAGTTCTCTTTAATATAGCATAGAAAGGCATAACAAGAACCAATGGCTGGCAGTTAAAACTGGACAAATTCAAATTAGAAATAAGGCACAGAATTGTAACACTGAGGGTGATTAATCTTGGAACAAACTACCCAGGGAAGTAGTGCATTGTCCGTCTCTTGCTGTCTTCAGATCAAGGGTTGGTGACTTTCTGGAAGATGCTTTAGTCAAACACAAGTATGGGCTGAGTACAGGGGTAAATGGGTGAGAGTGTTTGGCCCATGGCACAGCTCAAATTAAATGATCTAATGGTCCCCTCTGACCTTAGTCTATGAATATTGGGAAGTGTGCTGATGTAAATGTAACTGATCCATGGACCAGAGCTGTGAAAGTCAGACAACCTGGCACTGTCACTGCATCCCACTCACTCACCGTCTGGTTTGTTATTTCTCCTGTTCCCCAGACCAAGCTACGATGACGGGGAAGGTTCCCTCGTTCTCTCCCGGCTCCACAGTGAGCTCCGCTCTGCCTGGCTACATCGCTTTCTGCCTCACTCTACAGGTTCACAGGCTGGTGTCAGGTAGGAGCTCTGGCCTCCTCGCTGGGAGGCTGCTGTTGGTATTGCTGGTCAGCAGCGTCCATCTCACATCACTGACGTCTCTTACAAACCACGTCTGCTCAGCCTGCCCACAACCAGCAACATGGAGAAAACACAGGGCACAGCTGGGTCCCCAGTAACCATGGTTACTATCTATACACCATCATGTCAGGCCTTGATGCTACATCAGTGGTTCTCAAAGTTTTGAACTGGTGACCCCTTTCACATAGGAAACCTCTGAGTGTGACCCCCCTAATAAATTAAAAACACTTTTTTATATATTTAACACCATTATAAATGCTGGAGGCAAAGCAGGGTTTGGGGTGGAGGCTGACAGCTCGCGACCCCCCACATAATAACCTTAAGACCTCACGACTCCCAGTTTGAGAACCCCTGCGCTACATCCATCCTACAGCTCCGGCTGATTTCTGGCAGCTTCAAAAACATAACACAGTGAGCACCACTACAGGGCTCGCAAACTATTAAAAAGGAAAGGAGGACTTGTGGCACCTTAGAGACTAACCAATTTATTTTAGTCTCTAAGGTGCCACAAGTACTCCTTTTCTTTTTGCGAATACAGACTAACATGGCTGCTACTCTGAAACCTATTAAAAAAGGCACTACCAATTACTAGACACTGCACTGCCAGACCATATATGTCACAAATCAGACTCTTCAGCCAGGAAGAAGTCCTGAATCCTAGACTCTCCAGTTTAGAAGTAACAACCCACATGTCATTCATGCTGCACTAAGCACATCTGACTGGGGCTCAGAGCTAGACCTTCTCTCACAGTGAGGATGTTTGCTGGCTTTTTCATTCTGTGTCTTCTGTGAAGTCCGTGTAGTGACCCACTCCACTCCCGGGGCTGCCTCCACAGCCACTCTGTCATTTAGGTTCCCTCCTCCTGTGGTTTCCATCCTGCTAATTTAACAGGCTCTCTCTGAATGCTGAGTCTCTGCACCAAGGCACCCCCTCCCACCCCACATCCTGTGCAGTTCCACAGTGACCGGTTCTCTGTTTCCTTCACTTTTTTATCTGCCTCCTTCTCCCCTCCATTATCTGACCTCTGACTTTACCTTTAAAGCCATTGCCTGTGTAGTGATGATCTGTTTTCACCTCTTTACACCTTGCCTTAGAGTGACCAGATAGCAAATGTGAAAAATCAGGACAGGAGGTGGGGGGTAACAGGCGCCCATATAAGAAAAAGCCCTGAATATCGGGACTGTCTCTATAAAATTGGCACATTTGGTCACCGTACCTTGCCTGCTTTTACACCACCCCTCCTGCAGATGAAGAGGCCCCAGTGCTGGAGCAGCATGATTGGGGCGCCATTTCAGATTTGGGGGGGGGAGTGGCTTTAACCACGATTCCCAGGGGTATTTTTTACTGCAGCAATAGACCACAGTCACTTCAAAAGTAGCCCAATATATTTATCTAAATATTATTTTTATTAACACTACGGTCCATACCTTTAAAAAGAATTACTATCTAGAGTATAATTAAACGATGGATGTTAGCAGCATATAGATCTATAACACATTTTGGCAGCCAAATCATAGAAATTGTTCAGATTGGCTTAGGTTTATGTTCACTGAAGGGTTTATACAAATAGTTACAATAACTACAAAGGGTTAAGTTAGAAGGAGGTTTCTGGTGTGTTGCTGTAAGGATTTGAGAGAGTAAACATCACCTCCATGAAATTCACCGATTATACTCAAGTTTGTGAGACTCTGCCACCCTCACAAAGGTTAAACAGTAAGTACAACAGGAGATACGAATATTTACCAGCTGGAAGAGAAGATACAGCAGAAAGCTGCAAAATGGCTACTTGAGGGTAGCTGCTCCTCACAAGGTATCTGGGGAAAAGGTCCTAGAATAGAAAAGTGCAGCCCCACTTTGGGGAGATTTGGTAAAAGCCAGGCACTCACAAAGGAATCAGTGTTTCTGTGTCACAGCCGATGGACCTGACCCAAAGCCCATTGTTGGCAAAGGAAAGACTCTCACAGACAAGGGGGACCAAATGGTAGAATAATGGCAGTGCCCCAGTGCGGCCATTTCATTACAAAATTAGAGAGTTGGAAAAAATTGGGAAGTTGTAAGTGCAATTTAAGCAATGACATGTTTCAGAGTAACAGCCGTGTTAGTCTGTATTCGCAAAAAGAAAAGGAGTACTTGTGGCACCTTAGAGACTAACCAATTTATTTGAGCATGAGCTTTCGTGAGCTACAGCTCACTTCATCGGATGTTTGTGATGTGACACCTCATGTTTGTTTCTTGCCAGCAGGGGGAGATCCCAGGTGCTCATTGGTTAGCTCTGCTGCTCTCGCAGTGAAGCACCGACATCCAAAGCTGGGCTTCTAACCCCACTGTGCAGCAGCCAGCGTCCCCCGCCTGAGCAGCCCTGTCTGCCGGTGTCACAAGGAGGGCGCTTGCTCTTCTGACCTGAGCACACTCACTCCCTGAGCTTGCTTGGTTTGAGTTTGAAAAAAGTGCTGCAGAAGCTCCCAGCCCTGAGCAGGATCAGTGAATGTCCTGGAGGTGATGTTTACTCTCAGCCTGACAGGAGTTTGCATGGGCTGAGCCTTTAATTGTTCTGCCTGATGAGCCGGCATCCCTCACTCGGGGCTGGGGAGGGGAGTAAAGCAAAGACACAAGCTGCCTGCGTTCCTCTCGCTCTTGGCTAGTGAGGGGAGAGGCAGGAGACAGCGTCCTGGTACAAAACTTGGCGGGGGACTCCACCCCCACCGGCACCCTTGAGCACGAAAAGGCCTGGGTGTATCAGAGACTCAGGCACCCAGCACCATTACCCCAGGGCACCCATGAGAAGTGCTGAGCCCCATTCAGAGATAACAGGGACAGTGTCTAACACTCACACGTGAACTCTGCGTGGCAGATATTGCAGCCACACGTGACTTTTGGGGACTGTCGAATTCACTTTATGAGTGTTCTGTGTATTTTTGTGTCCCTTTTATCCATGGCCTCTGTCCGTGTTATATGTACCTGTGTGGGCTGGGGATTGTAATCTACGCCATGGGGGAGGGTTACCCCACCTCCTTCAGGAGCTACGAACCCTGGGGGGCAATTACTTGTGGGACAGGGAGCAGCTCCAGAGAAGTAGCACCCCTAGGGAGAGTTGCATAAACTGGGTTAGACAAGGCAGGGCTGGCCTTAGGGGTGGGCAAGCTGGGTGACCACCCAAGGCGTCTGGAGCAGGGGTGTCCTGTCTCTGCTCCCCCCGCTGCTCCGCCTCCATCTGCAGCCGCTGCTGCTCCTGGTTGGAGGAGCCCCTGGCCGAGCTGCTCCTGGGAGCCTCCTGTCTGCTGTGCAGAGTGGGGTGGGGGTGGGGGCTGATGTTGGGGCGTCCCCACCCCCCTGACCTTGTAACCAGTCTCACTGAGCTGGGGCAGGGGGACAAGAGTCTGTGCTGCTGCCGCTGGGTCACAAGTGGGAGCTGCTGGCCGCTGCTGCTGCCTGAACAAGCCTTCAGCCTAATGAGTGCTGTGCTTAAAGAGACAGTGCGCTATTTCTCTCACTCCCCCAACATACACTCTGTCTCTCTCTCTCTCATACACACACACTGTCCCTCACACTCTCTCAGCACACACAAACTCTCCCCCCAACACCCACTTGTACTACTGTTGTTATTAATTCTTGGTAGTTCTTGTCAAAATGCACAATGCAGCTATGTTCCCTGTAATTTTATACTTTCAAAGTTTGTTAAGAATTACAGCGCTGTATTTTTATTTTTTTGACTTGTCTGTGCATTTTATAATCTTATTTCTCTCTTATGCTTAAATTTAAGTATTTGAGTAGTGAGTTCTAAAATGCCTAACCCATCCTGGCTGGAGTAATTATCATTAATACTTTTATTACCATATTGTGCTTTGCCATTCATTATTTAAAGTGGTACAATCAAATAATAGTATCCTTCTAAAACGTAAATTTAGCTTGTAGTCACCTTAGCAGTGCCAGTTTAACAACAACAAATGCTAAACATGTAACTTTAGCCATTGTGCAGATGAAGGTCGCTTATTTTCAAATGGCATTTTTAGTTATGGCTGTAAAAACTTAAAATTCATATGAAAATAAATGTGGTTCCAAGTCTGATGCTAATAGCAATGATGGGGTCAAATGTTAGTGAGTCACGTACATGATTGTGATGGGTAAACACAAATGCCAAAGTAATTAGAAAAATAAAATCCCATTTGTAATAAAAGAAAAAAAAACATCTTTTAAAAATTAAGTAAATACATTTTTAATGGAGTGAAAAACAATTGACTAGAATAGAGCAGATAATGGCAGTAAAAGAGAGTGTGTCTGTTAGCGAAAGTAAGCAGATTTTATTTATTTATGTCTACTAAAGAATAGTTCAAAGTATCACACTTGTGTTTCATATATCTGTGTTCAAACTCCAGAACTGATAGCTCAAGGCTTGGGATTGGGAATATCTTGCTGTCTTATCTCCTGATTGTTCTAAATTTACATATAAATGTAGAATGTGGCTTTAACTGGAGTTTGTATATATTTTTTCCTTTCTTTTTATATGTAACCTTTCTGCCAGGTGGAGTCGGCAGCAACCAGGGCCGGGTTCAATATCTAGGGTGTAACAGGATGCAGACTTACCGGCACAGCACCTCCTGCTGGTCACCTTGGGAATTAGCTCTCCAGCCTCTGAGCGTCCCCCCACCCCGGGCCGGTGTCCCGCCTGCCTCAGGCCTCCCATGTCCCTCCTGGACCCCAGTGCCCCTTACCTTGGGGGTCTGCCCCACAGCAGTGTCCCCACACTCTGGGTCCCCCCTCCCAGGGGAACCCCACCCCCCTATACCCACCTTGCCTCAGTGGCTGCCAGTCATCATCTAGCCCCCTCTCACTGGGGCAAACTGCAGTCTGTAATAGCCACTCAACATTGGCAAGGGGGCTGGACCTGCTGCCTTTCTAGCCCCTAGCACCTCCTTGGCCTTTAGCAAGGCCTCAGCATGGGGCTTTGTCTGGCCAGAGCACCTCAGCACTGCTCTGTTTAAGGTACCCTCTGCTCCTAGGCAGCTAGGCCCTTCTCACTCCAGGGCTGGAGTGAGACTCTTCTGCCTGCCTAGCTCTCAGCCCTTATATCAGGGCCAGCGGTGGCCTGATTGGGTGTGGCCACAGCTGTGGCTGCCTCCCCGATAAGCCTATCTCCGCTGCTTTTCACCTTCTAATCTCAGGAGCAGGGTAACTGACCTGCTACATACGGGTTCCTCTTCAACAACCCAGAACTGGCTCGAGTCCCCACTCAGTAACCTGAGCAAATTACACACCACTCCTGGGGCCTCTGAGAGATGACACTTCCCCACTCACAAGCACATTGTCTGAGTGTAGAAAATAAACTTAATGAAAGGAGGGGGGAAGTCAGCCAACATTAATTAGGAAAAATGCCACAAGCAGGCTTCATAATCATAAAACTGTGAGTAGGACACTCACCCCAGAGTGTGTAGGGCAGTGTCTTCTGCCTTGTGTTCTTGAGTTCTACAACCAGAAGTTCCTTTTCTGTGCCCCTCTCTGCTCCCTCTCCCCACCCCACTCCACTCACAGTGGTTGTCCTTGGTCAGTGAGGACCCAGGGAATCAGAGGTGCATCTATATGAGTTCACCTCCCTCCCAGGGAAGAAGGCACCTGACTTGATCTATCCTCTGAGCACTTGCTCTGGCTAGTTACCCCACCAGCCCCTGTTCCTCTTGCCGATCACCTTCTGCCACCTGTGTCTGCTGTGACCTCGGCAGGTCGGTCTCTTGAGGTTCTATCCAGCTCTTAGTGAAGGTCAGCTCTGAGGCTGGGCAGAGACACTGTCCCACCAGAATTGACTGTCAGCTCTTTTAAGCACTTAAAATAACAAAAGGCTCCTAATGGAGCCTATTTAGCTCTACCTTTGAACCATGGGGAGGAACAAGTTAAACCAGCCCAGGCACCCTTAGGGAGCATCCACACCTCCTTGCTAAAACACTTGTTCCCACCCTGTCTCTGCTTTCTCAGGGGGGTCTGGCATTTACGCCCCTGGCTTAGTGAGGTGACCTTTTATTTGGGACAGGTTAAGCACAGTTCTGCTCCCTTCTACTCAGACAATAAAGACAACAACATCGATAACAGCATTCACTACCCCTGCATTCAGTACTAAAGTGATTTGTAACCAAGCACCAGCCAAAGTAGAGCTACACAGCTCCTTTCTGCTAGATATTTACACAGAGTAGGTGTGTTCATGTAAATACAGTTTGCTCCTGAAGTCTCTCCCCTCTCAACTAGATGTCAGGGGAGAGCTCATTCAGACCCTGCTTACATCTAGTGCTCCTGTCAGCTAATTACGAAGTTATATATAAAAAAACCACTCTAGAGTTTTCAGGTACCTAAGTAGCCCCTGAAATCACAGTTAAAGTTGCCCCCACTCCCCAAAATCAGAAATGGCACCCCGGTGAGCCAGGAGTGGCCCAAAGGGCTATGGGCTCTGGCAAGATGCAGCCCCTGTGTGATAGTGTAAAGCCTGCCTTGAGCTGCAGGCCGAGTGCCAAGCACTACGAGTCACAGCAGCAGCAGCAGTAAGGGTAGCATTATACCATATATCACGCCACCCTTACTTCTGCGCTGCTGCTGGTGGCGGTGTTGCCTTCAGAGCTGGGTGCCCAACCAGCAGCCACCACTGTCAGACCACCCAGCCAGTGCTTAATTTGTGCCGGGATTGAGCTCTAACACCTCTTTCAATATAAATTGAGCACTGGGGGGAGGCAGTGGGGCAAGGAGGTGATGGGGGAGTAGGAAGACTGTGAGTGCCAAGAGTGATAGGGGGAGGCACCAAAATAAAAGCTTGCCCAGGGCACCAGTTTCCCTAAGGCCAGCCCTGAGATCAGGTCCAAAAGTCTAAGGGAACAAAGATTTTTGGTTTAAAAGCTGGATTTGAACTGACCAGAGGCCCAAGATCTTGGGCTACCAAGTGACAGGACCTGTTACCCAAGGGGGTAACCTTTAGAGAAAGGTTTGAAAGACTCTGAACCCTACCAGCGAGTCCCATGTGCCAGATGAGAATCCTTTGGAACAAGTGTAACATGTGTTCAGACCTTTGATGGGTTTATGGTAACTTTTCTCTCTCAGGCTTTTGTCCTTAAATGTTCTCTGCTTTGCAAGAGCTCATAGAATCATAGAAGATTAGGGTTGGAAGAGACCGCATGAGGTCATCTTGTCCAATCCCCGGGTCAAAGCAGGACCAACACTAACTAAACCATCCCAGCCAGGGCTTTCTCAAGCCAGGCCTTAAAAACCTCTAAGGATGGAGATTCCACCACCTCCCTAGATAACTCATTCCAGTGTTTCACCACCCTCCTAGTGAAATAGTGGCTCCTAATATCCAACCTCAACCTCCCTCACTGCAACTTGAGACCATTGCTCCTGGTTCTGTCATCTGCCATCACTGAGAACACCCTAGCTCCATCCTCTTTGGAACCCCACTTCAGGTAGTTGAAGGTTGCTATCAAATCCCCCCTCACTCTTCTCTTTTGCAGACTAAATAAGCTCAGTTTCCTCAGCCTCTCCTCATAAGTCATGTGTCCCTGCTCCCTAATCATTTTCGTTGCCCTCTGCTGGACTCTCTCCAATTTGTCCACATCCTTTCTGTAGTGGGGGAAGCAAAACTGGACGCAGTACTCCAGGTGTGGCCTCACCAGTGCTGAATAGAGGGGAATAATCACTTCCCTCGATCTGCTAGCAATGCTCCTACTAATACAGCCCAATATGTTGTTGGCCTTCTTGGCAACAAGAGCACACTGTTGACTCATATCCAGCTTCTCATCCACTGTAATCCCCAGGTCCTTTTCTGCAGAACTGCTGATTAGCCGGTCGGTCCCCAGCCTGTAGTGGTGCATGGGATTCTTCTCTGCTAAGTGCAGGAGCTGTTTGGTTACTGGCACACGCTGTTCATAGCCCTGGGACAGGAAGCAAAGCACAGGTCTTTGGTCAGGCCTGCTGGGAAAACCACAGTGAATTGCGGGGCCTGAAACCCCAGTGTGAGGGAGAGGGACGGTGAGAGGTGACGGCTGGAGGCCCGAGACCTAAGGAGACATGCCTTGAGCAGACCACAGAGGGGTCAGAGGTGCAGTTACCCCAAGCTTGTGACTCTCTGCATTCATAGACGTGTCTAGAGCACTGCATGGGGACATGATTTTCACTTCTAACACAGGGCACGCTCTCACTGTGGGTCTTACTGCTGAATTAATGCTCCCTCTCGCCAATTTAATTTCCATTTTTCATTGTACATTTCACAGCACAGTTCACAGTGACTGGACCTGACCGTCCAATCTCTGCCTCCCTAGGAGGTGAGGCCATCCTGCCCTGCCACCTCTCCCCCAGGATGAGCGCTGAGAACATGGAGGTGGGATGGTTACGATCCCAGGACTCTGCAGTCGTTCACCTGTACCGTGATGGGCAGGATCAGTACGGAGAGGAGAGGCTGGAATATCGGAGAAGAACTGCGCTCTTGAAAGACGACATCACCAGTGGGAGAGTTCTGCTGAGAATACGCGATGTCCGACCCTCCGATGATGGGCAGTACACATGTTTTTTTCAGTCCAGTGTCTCTTATGAAGAAGCTTTATTGGAACTGCAGGTGGCAGGTCAGTGACTTCTGGTACTTTGACGTCTTCAACAGGGTAATAAGTGGAGTCAGGGGGGTCATTGTGAGATGACAGGTGATTTTTCTCATTATAGTGGGGCAGTAGCTCTGCTCTGGTTAAGGTTTGTTCTAGTTCACTGTTTAACAACAATTTTTCCCCCTAAGGGCTCTAAAATCCACACGCATACTCAGATTGTCTTGAAAATTGTTGTGGCTCATTGGAGTCTGGGGTAGGGTTAGTGGGCTAAATCTGAGGTCATTAGAGCAACGGTCCTCAACCAGGGTACATGTATCCCCGGGGTAGGCAGAGAGCTCCCAGGGGGTACATCAGCTCATCTAGATATTTGCCGAGTTTTACAACAAGCTACATAGAAAGCACCAGCGAAGTGAGTACAAACTAAAATTTCATATAGACAATGACTTGTTTATACTGCTCTATACGCTGTACACTGAAATGTAAGTTCAATATTTATATTCCAATTGATTTATTTTATAATTATGTGGTAAAAATGAGAAGTCAGCAATTCTTCAGGAATAGTGTGGCTGTGACACTTTTGTATTTTTATGTCTGATTTTGTAAGCAAGTAGTTTTTAAGGGAGGTGAAACTTTGGGGGTACGCAAGACAAATCAGATTCCTGAAAGGGGTACAGTAGTCTGGAAAGGTTAAGAGACACTGCATTAGAGCCAGGGGTTAAGAAGATACACAAACACCAATAAAAAGTCAGGTGATATTAGCATGTTGTGGTTATTACAACTTTTTTGTGCACAGCTGGGGCAAACAATGGCTGATCCTCCCCAGACTGATGTCACCAGTTGGGATTGGTTCTCGGCTTGTGTCTGGCGCCCACAGGGTAACAGTGGTTGATACACAGGAACCCATAACCCAGAGTCTGGTCTAAGCATGGGAGAACTGAGGAATTCCCCCTACAGCAGGACAGGTGAAGGCAGGAGGCCTGACAGCTGAAGGTGCTGCCAGACAGACCAGCCAGGGCACAGGTGTAGCTAGTTCTGTAACCATGACAAGAGATTTAGGGCAGGTGCAGTAAACACCACACTGCTGACAATCCCCATGGCTGGAAGACACCTCTGTGCACTTTTATTGACACAGCCTACAGACCTAGGGTGACCAGATGTCCCAATTTTATAGGGACAGTCCTGATATTTGGGGATTTTTCTTATATAGGTGCCTATTACCCCCCACACTCTGTCCCAATTTTTCGTATTTGCTGTCTGGTCACCCTATACAGACCTCAGCACTGAAATGAGACATACGTGATCATATGACAGCGACAGCTCTGCCAGCCTGCTGTAATGAATCCCCTCACCAGTCAGTACAGCGACTCCAGACACGGGGAAGGCAGTGGGAGTGCAGGCAGACTGATGCTGGAATCCAAATCCGAGAAATACAACACAAGCAATGGCACCTTCCTCATGCCTGTTTATTATGGCACCACCCTCACTGAACCACTCCCCGCGCCTATTGCCAGCCCCAGGAGGCAGAGTTAAGGTTGCATGGCTGGGGCGCTGTGTGCTGTTACTTTGTATCTCTTGGGTCTCAGAAATGTAAGTTTAGCCACTCTCTGCATTTGGAAAGGCACAAGGCCCTACTGGGAAACTGTAATTCTGCACTGGGAAGTACTTTGTAGGAATTAATATGTAACTAGAGAGCCCTCATGGCCAAGATGGAGTCTGCTCTGCAAAGCAGCTCTGGCCAAGAACAGGCGCACACTGGAGCACAGTGCGGTAACTCCCTTCCACTCCAGGGGCACCTGTTCCAAATCCCACAGGTGTAAATACACACACACACCAGAATAGATCAGTGAATATAGGAAAGGGAACTATCTACAGAGGGATGAAGATAGAAAAACAACAGGGGGGAAATATGGGAACGCCGGTAAAAGAGGTTACGGCCCAGTGATACCACAATTAAAAATGGGAGACACCAAGCACTGAGTCTACACTCACAGTTCAGGAGTCCTGGGTCGAGTTCTCATGCAGCAGTGAGTCTTGGGTGCTCCTGGTCATCTTTGACACCAATGAATTTTCCACAGCAAACCCCTCCAGTGCCCTCTTCTGCCGCTCTCTGCAAACCCACACAGAGCGACAACCTTCCCACTTACCTGGCTAACAGCCTCCCTCCTTATTCCCAATGCAGAGTCACAAACCCAAGTACTCACAGCCCCATACAGCTCGGGGTGACAGCGAAACTGGGTCTGGCTCTGGTTTGTCCTTCTCAGGTGATTCCTCCCTGGCACAGTGCTCTTCCTGGCTCCCATCCTGGGGTGTCCCCAGCCAGCTGCTCTGTCACTCCTGGGCTTTGGGCAGGTTCTTGGCTGCTCTCACTGTGTGAGGGCCTCTCACTGTAGCCCTCTTGTTACAGTACTACAGACACACTCACCCTGTCTCTCTCCCTGTCTCCACCCTCCTCCCCCTGGAAGACCCAGCACTTCCTTTGCCCCAGGACAGGTTTGAAGGGGCCGTGCTCTCTAAGCCCCAAGGGGGTCACAAATGTTTGTAAAGTTATCTTTGTAACTAAGTGAAAGTAGTGGAAGACTTTAGCCTCCCTGCCCATCAGTTAAGCCAGGGGTGGCCAGCCTGTGGCTCCGGAGCGACATGCGTCTCTTCAGAAGTTGATATGCGGCTCCTTGTACAGGCACCAACTCCAGGGCTGGAGCTACAGGCGCCAACTTTCCAATGTGCCGTGGGGTGCTCACTGCTCAACCCCTGGCTCTGCCACAGGCCCTGCTCCCCTCCCCCCTTTCTGCCCCCTCCCTTCTCCCTGCAGTGCCCTCGCTCCTCCCCCTCCCCGCCAGATCCTCCTGCATGCCATGAAACAGATGATCAGGAGGTGTGAGGAGGGAGGGGGAGGTGCTGATCAGCGGGGCTACCTGGGGTGGGAGGTGTTGGGAGCGGGGTGGGGGAGCTGATGGGGGGCTGCTGACATATTACTGTGACTCTTTGGCAGTGTACATTGGTAAATTCTGCCTGCTTCTCAGGCTCAGGCTGGCCACCCCTGAGTTAGGCAGTGCACAGGTCCTTCCAATGGTTCTTCTGATTCAACCCTTTGTCCCTGCTGAGAGGCATTGTCTGTGTTCATAAAAGGGAGAGTCAGTCTCTTGTTCCTGCTCAGGAAACTGCAGGGTTATGTAGCAGCACCAGCTCCCCACTACTGGTGGAGAATATGAAGCATGTGCACATAAGGTAGAACAGCACTAAATGAGAGACACAATTGCCTGGTGGATAGCAGGGATTTCCCTACACCCCCCCTGAATTTTCCCAACACTCCCCCCACCAGTTCTGTGAACTAGTTACATGCAGTGTTGCAAATTTAGTGATTGTTTGGAAATTTGAATTGAAATTGAAACATTAATACACACTTTAAAAGCATGTAAAGTGTATGATAAAATATGTGTATCTGAAAAAGTATAATAGATTTGAAAAGTATGAACATAGACTAGCTTCCTTATACAGCTGTTGTTTTTCATGACAATGTCAGTGCATTCATTTCGGTGATGTTGGCCAACCTAATAATTTCAAATGATGATTTGTAAGCGAAGTCTAAATGAACTCTCCCTGACAGCTAGTGATGAGCTGGGGGCTGGGGGGAAAGGCTTCAGGACCAGATTGTATTTACATTCTCACCTAATCTACCTAGGTATCCAGCAAACGGATCTGTGTTGCCCAAGTGATAGATTTTGGCTGGGGTTGGGTTACAAATCACTTGAATGGAGAGGGTAATGAAATGTTGTTATTCTTATTGTATGAGTAAAGGGCAGTAGAACTGTACTTAGCCTGTGCTGATTGAGGGCATCAAGAGAGAGGGTGGGGACAGGTGTTTTGCTTGATGGTCTGCCTGAGTCACAAGTACTATTTGACCTACCCCCTCTACTGTTTAAAGACAGAGCTGATTAGGCTCCATAGATAGTCTTTCGTTCTGTTAAGTGACCACTACAGCTGAAATCAGGTCTAAGTGCTTAGACCTGCTGTGGGACTGTGTTTCTGTGGAAGAGACGGCCCAGTCTGCACTAGCAGCGAGGTTCCCCCACTGAGAGCTCAGCTGAAATCACTGAGAGCTGGGTGGAACCTCAAGAGACCAACTCACAGAGGTCATGATGGCAGCAGAAGGTGACAGCGCAGGGCCATTGGCAACAGAGCGATGGAGTGAACGGTGGCACAACAAACAACAGTGGCCAGAGCGAACAGTGAGCAGCTGGAGGAATGAGCAAGGTGCCTTCTTGCCTCCCACCTAGGAGGTGAACTCATGTGAAAGTACCTCTGAACTCTGAGTCTCCACTGACCAAGGACAACACCGGTGAGTGTTAATGCGGCTGTTAAGAATGCTGGAGACACAACACAGTTCATGTGAACAAACATGGCTGTGGCATCATACTTTCTATTTAAGCAAGAGATACCACATACCACAAACTGGAGGTCAATGTTAAGTGCATTGTCACTTGTTCATCCTGAATTTGAACACTGGTTCCGAACAAGACCAGCAAATGATCACTATCTTTCTGCAGGAAACTCAACTGACTGGCTAGAAGCATGTGGTGCGACAGTGAAAGACTCAACAGTTGAAAAAGTGAAGAACTCTCTCGCCACATTCAAAAAATTTGCATACATGGCTGATGAATGCACCAATGCAAATGGGAATCAAGTATTAAGTCATTGTGTGTGTTATCTTGATGTCAGTGGTAGGCCAGTAGATGCATTTCTAGATGTTCAAGTTATAGAAGACACATCGGCTCCATCTGTGACAACCCACATCTTAGAAGAGTTAAATGCTTGTCAATTGGACCCCAAACAGATGGCTGCTTGTGCATTTGATGGAGCTGCAAACTTCTCTGGAAGACATGGTGGAGCACAAGCTTTGCTCAGAGAAAAGTGTAACCCTAATCTCTTCTATACACACTGCAGAGGCTATCTACTCTAACTAGTGCTAGTACGAGCTGCAGACTCTTCAAAAGATATTTAAAAAGCTATAAATTTAATGTCTTCATTATATTTTTCAGCAAGAGTCCAAAAAGACTGAATATCTTGGAAAATATAGAAGATATACTGGTACTGAAGTTCAAATTAGTCCAACCTGGGAAAACTCTCTGGCTTTCTCATGAGCAATCCTTGGCTGTTGTCTTAAAATTACTTCAGCCATTATTACTGGCTTTGGAAAGTATCTACCAAGGTGGGATGGATCTAAGTAGTGAGGCTGGTGGATTACTTTTGCTACTACCTTCAGAGAAGACTATGGCCATTCTCTCTCTTGTAAGTCTACTGTTGAAACCATTTGGATCAATCAGAGAGCTATCCATTGAAAAAGTACTGGAAGAAGCAAAGACTTCAGTCCAGAAGTTGAGTAATGAAGGCATTTATATTGAATCCTTAAGTGAAGGGGACAAGAAGTGTTTGTTAAGACAACTGAAAAAGTACACAGACTTGATTCTTAAAAATCTACAACAGCGACTCCTAGATTCTACTCAACCTCTACGTAGCTTTTACAGATCCCTGTCTTATAAAACACTGACAGTTGAGTGGAGTGAGGCACTATCAGCAATGGGGCTGCCATGTGCTCAGGACAGAATAGAGAATTTGAACACACAGTGGAATATCATACGACGAATGAATGAAGATTTGACTTCAACTTCTTTTTTATCATCGCTAGTGGCTCGACCCGATCTTTGTGCTATGTTTCCTGGGCTGAAAGAAGTAGGAATTCATCTCTTGCTATTCCCAGTCACAACAGCTACAGCTGAGCGTTCTTTTTCGTCATTGAATAGAATTTTGTGTTCTGAAAGAAGTCACCTTCTGCCTGATCACGTGAATGAACTAATGAGCATATCAACTGAAGGAATGGAAGTACCGGACACACGAGAAGCCACCGAAGATGAACGCATTGCATTCAAGAAGTTCATTAACAGAGTTGTGCAAAATTATAACAAGGAACCAAGAAAGATGTAGATATAGTGCTTCATAGAAGGCTTGAGTAGCCAACTTTAATTTGTGTGATGATTTTAAAACATGAGTTAAATCTAATAAAATAGTCTTGAAACATTTTTCAGTTTTTACTATGGTGCCATACAGCCCACCTTCACCCTCACGGTTTCACCCCTCATCAGCCCTGACCCCGCCCCCCTGTAAATTCAAACACCACCCCTAATTTCAATTCCTGGGGAAAACACTGGATAACGCAGCGCACTGAGTGTCAAGGGACAGGGCTTTTAGTCCTGCCTTTACCACTGAGCTGTGCATGAACTTGAGCAAGTCTCTGTGCCTCTGTTTCCTCTCTCACCCTTTGTCCATCTTGCCTGTTTAGACTGTAAACTCTTCAGGGCAGAGGCTGTCTCCTGTGATGTGTGTATAGTTCCCAACACACCAGGGCTCTAGTGTCAGCTGGGGGCCTTTAATCGCTGCTCTAAGACAGACAATCATAGCCAATAATTCCAATACACTTGTAATTTGTGTATCTCATCATTTTAATTTTAATGCACTGACAATGTTACATTCTATTTAAAACCCTTCCAGCCACTCACTGCCATCCACAGCACAATAACTGTCAACTGTGGGTAACCTGAGCTGTCAATCATAGCCAGGGGTGAAAGTAGAGGCCGGTGTCCATAACAGGAGGGCAGATTTGGCCCCTGGAAGGGGTGGGGCCTCGGGCAGAAGGGGCAGGGCTGGGAAGCCCCTGCCCTGCTCCTATGTGCCCGCACTCCACCCAAGCCCTGTCCCCCGAGCGACGCAGCCCGGGGGATTAGCAGGGGGCCTGAAGCCGGCAGCAGGGGTTGGGCCCGCGCCTCCCCCCCGCCGCGCCTCCCCCCCCCCGGACCCTACCAGCAGGCCCGCCGACAGCGGGGAGCAAAAAGTTGGCCGTGTGCGGGCCGGAGCGGCAGCCGGCTCTTGCTGGAGTGCTGCTCCAGCACGCACCAGTCCACTTTCACCTTTGATCATAGCCACGATTGTGTATTACACAGAGTTCACTTTATAACCACAACAGGGTAATTCCCTTCTGTACTGTACACGTAACTCACCAAACTTTGGTTACACAAGCACCCACTATAATTCCGTGTTACTGCAGGGAGAATGAGTGGGTTCAGTCTGGTTGGACAGCAGAACTCCCACCTGTAAATAACAACATGGGATAAATATGCACATTTGGACAATCGTGGATGCTCATAGCCTGAATTTATTCCAAACTGGAGCAAGGGCTTGTCTATATTACCACGCGGGATCGATCTCAGTTTTGCAACTTCGGCTACATGAATAGCATAGCTGAAGTCGACGTACTTAGTGTCTTCACAGCGGTTATTCGACAGCCGACGCTCTCCCGTCAACTCTGCCTGCACTTCTCGTTCTGGTGGAGTACCGGAGTCGATGGGAGAGTGCTCAGCGGTCAATTTATCTCGTCTACACTATCGCACCAGTTTCATGACTGGCCAGGCTTCGGTGTGACAGTTCTGTGTATTTCTCCTTGATGCAAACCCACCCCCTATGTTGATTTTAATTCCCTGTAAGCCAACCACCCTCCCCCCTCCAAAATAAAGTAACTATTGTTTTGAAACCATGCATTCTTTCTTTATTAATTAAAAAAAAAAGGGAGATAACTGATAAGGTAGCCTGGTGGGGTGGGGTAGGGTGGGGGAGGAGGGAAGGACAAGGCCACATTGCTTATTGTAGCCACACTACAAATCAAACTGTTTCAATGACAGCCTTTTGTTGCTTGGACCATCCTCTGGAGTGGAGTGGCTGGGTGCCCGGAACCTCCGCCCCCCGCATTCTTGGGCGTCTGGGCGAGGAGGATATGGAACTTGGGGAGGAGGGCAGGCGGTTGTACAATGGATGCAGCGGGGGTCTGTGCTCTTGTTGGCTTTCCTGCAGCTGCACCAGATGCTTCATCATGTCCGTTTGCTCCCCCATTAGCCTTAGCATCACCTCCTGCCTCCGCTCTTCATGCTGCTGCCTCTGCTTTTTGCGCTCACTTAATGCTTTCCTAGCCTCTCACACTGAATGCCTCCATGGATTCAGGTGTGCCCTATCAGTGTGGGAGGACTGCATGAGCTCGGAAACCATGTCATCGCAAGTGCGTTTTTTTCGCCTTCTAATCTGTGATAACCTCAGGGATGGAGATGATAGGGGGAGCCTAGAAACATCTGCACCTTGGGGGAGATAAAAAGGGAGAGTAAAATTTAAGAGGATAAATTTCTGAGAACAAAAGGGAGACTCTTTCACAGTGAATCAAGCAATTCACAGCAGACAGCACACGTGCTTTAGGTACAAGGTCGCATTTTGCCTTTTATATTGAGCACCTGCAGGTATGGTGACACATCACACACGGCTGGGCAACAGAATTCGGTTTCCAGGCAGCCATGGTAAGGCACAGGGTATGCAGGGTTGGCTTCTTACACATAACATATGGGAATGGTTTCAAACTGCAGCGCCATCCTTTCCCATAGCAAGCAATGGGTTGCATTTCACATTTAAAAGGAGGGACTGTTGTTTTCAGGAACATGAATGTGAATGTGAATGTGCAGCACACACGTCCCCCCACACCCCCCCGGCGAGGCTATTCTCCGGGATGATCTCTTTTAGCCAAGAGCAAACAGCCCAGCATGTTCCCTTTACTGTTCCCTTACAAAAATTCCCCTATTTCAACCAGGCGACCATGAATGATATCACTCTCCTGAGGCTAACACAGAAAGATATAGACCGAATGTTGCTTGAATGCGACCAAAACGCAGGACCATTCGCTGCCATGCTTTGTGCTGCAATGATTCCAGAATACTTTCAGAGTACCTCCAGGAGAGCTTCATGGAGACGTCCCTGGAGGATTCCCGCTACATCCCCAGACATGTGAACAGACTTTTCCAGTAGCTGTACTGGCCGCGAATGCATCCCAATTCTTCAGGGCAAATCAAACATTAAACACTATTGCTTTTAAACCCTGTACTGTAGTTACAAATGTGCACTCACCAGAGGTGCCTTCTCTAGCTTCAGGGTCGGGGATCCCGCCTTTGGAGGGTATTGGCTCCAGGGTGATGAAAAGGTCCTGGCTGTCAGGGAGAACAGATTCACCGCTTGCCCACTGCGCATTCTTCTCCTCCTCCTCCTCCTCTTCCTCATCCACAAAATCCTCCCCCTGTTGCGTGAGACTCCCCCCTTGCAGGTGTCCACAGACAGTGGTGGGGTAGTGGTAGGGTCCCCTCCTAGAATGGCATGCAGCTGATCATAGAAGCGGCATGTATGGGGCTCTGACCTGGAGCGACCGTTTGCCTCCTTTGTCTTTTGGTAGGCTTGCCTCAGCTCCTTAACTTTCACGCGACACTGCTGTGTGTCCCTGTTGTAGCCTCTCTCTAACATGCCCTGTGAGATTTTGGCAAATATATTTGCATTTCTTCTTTTTGATCGGAGTTCTGCCTGCACAGATTCTTCTCTCCATACAGCAATCAGATCCAGTGTCTCCCTTTCGGTCCATGCTGGAGCTCGTTTGCGATTCTGGGGGGACTGCATGGTCCCCTGTGCTGCTGAGTTCGCCACGCTGACCAAACAGGAAATGAAATTCAAAAGCTCGCGAGGCTTTTCCTGTGCACCTGGCTAGTGCATTGGAGTTCAAAGTGTCCAGAGCGGTCACAATGGAGCACTCTGGGATAGCTCCCGGAGGCCAATACCATCGATTTGCATTTGCACTACCCCAAATTCGATCCAGCAAGGTCGATTTTACTGCTACTCCCCTCATCGGGGAGGAGTACAGAAGGCGATTTTAAGAGCCCTTTAAGTCGACGGAACGGGGTTGGTTGTGTGGACGCATTCATTTTAAAATCGACCTAATGAGGCTAAATTCGACCTAACCCCGTAGTGTAGACCAGGACTTTGTCTCTCTTTGGAGGTCGTTTCCCTCTCTAGGATGGTCTGTGTGAAATTTCCAAACAACCTAAGGGCATCTCTGCACACACACACACTGACCGCACAATAATGAAATCAGTTTGAATTCACACCTTTGATTAAGGTACAAGACTCTTGTTTCAGATTAAGATAATTTTATTTCAGTTTAGCTCATCAATAATAAAAAAAACTCCAAGTGTGATCAGGTGTGGGAGGTGTTACCTTAAATCCTACATTTCCTTGTTGAGTGTTTGTCTTTCTATTTTGCTGAGGCTGTGTCTGCACTGAGCTGTGTCTGCACTGAGGCCGTGTCTGCACTGAGGCCGTGTCTACACGTATAAGTTCAAAGTGCTGCCGCAGCAGGGCTTTGATGTGCGAGTGTGGACGTGCTGTGAGGGCTGGGAGAGAGCTCTTCCAGCGCTCCTGGTAATCCACCTCCACAAGGGCATTAGCTCTGAGTGCTAGGAGTGCGGCTCCCAGCGCTTGGAGCCTGTCTACACTAGCGCTTTAAAGCGCTCAGACTTGCTGCACTCGGCGGGGTGATTTTTCACACCCCTGAGCCAGCAAGTTGGAGCGCTTTAATTTGCGAGTGTGGACATGGGCTAAAAACCTGAAAGCGCTGCTGTGGCAGCACTGTCGCGGCAGCGCTTTGTTCAGACAGCGTGGTCACCCGCGAACGCTCGGGAGAGAGCTCTCGCGGCGCTCTGTGTCATCCACCCCAATGAGGGGAATAGCTCCGGATGCCTCCCAGTGCTCGGAGCCTGTCTTCACTGGTGCTTTACACTGCCCAAACTTGCTGCGCTTGGTGGGGTTTGATTTTTCACACCCTTGAGCGAGCAAGTTACTGCGCTGTAACTTGCAGTGTAGACACGGCCTGAGCGTATTTCCTGGCGTTCAGTTGTACCAGTTTTCTGCTATTCACATCTTTATTCTGGAAGGGTACAAGGAACTGCCAAGCAACCTGAAATCCCGTATAACAAGGTTTGTTATCTGTGAATTAATTTAATGCTTGTCTACACATACATGGGCACTGGTCTTGATGAACTAGTGCAAAGCTCTGTGTGGACAATCCTAAATAAGAAAATAAGAACAGCCATACTGGGTCAGACCAAAGGTCCATCAAGCCCAGTATCCTGTCCTCTGACAGTGGCCAATGGCAGGTGCCCCAAAGGGAATGAACAGAACAGGTTATCATCAAGTGATCCATGCCCTGTCACCCAATCCCAGCTTCTGGCAAACAGAGGCTAGGGACACCGTTCCTGTCCCTCCTGGCTAATAGCCATTGATGGACCTATCTTCCATGAATCTGTCTAGCTCCCTTTTGAACCCCATTATAGTATTGGCCTTCACAACACCCTATGGCAAGGAGTTCCAGAGGTTGACAGTGCGTTTCGTGAAAAAATACTTTCTTGTGTTTGTTTTAAACCTGCTACCTATTAATTTCATTTGGTGGTCCCTTGTTCTTGTATTATGAGAAGGAGTAAATAACACTTCCTTATTTACTTTCTCTATACCACTCATGATTTTATAGACCTCTATCATATCCCCCCTTAGTCGCCTCTTTTCCAAACTGAAAAGTCCCAGTCTTATTAATCTCTCCTCATACGGAAACCGTTCTATACCCCTAATCATTTTTGTTACCCTTTTCTGAACCTTTTCCAATTCCAGTATATCTTTTTTGAGATGGGACGACCACATCTGCACGTAGTATTCAAGGTGTGGGCGTACCATGGATTTATATAGAGGCAATATGATATTTTCTGTCGTATTATCCATCCCTTTCTTGATGATTCCCAACATTCTGTTCCCTTTTTTGACTGCCGCTGCACATTGTGTAGATGATTTCAGAGAACTATCCACAATGACTCCAAGATCTCTTTCTTGAGTGGTGACAGCTAATTTAGACCCCATCATTGTATATGTATAGTTAGGATTATGTTTTCCAATGTGCATTAGTTTGTACTTATTAACATTAAATTTCATCTGCCATTTTGTTGCCCAGTCACCCAGTTTTGTGAGATCCTTTTGTAGCTCTTCGCAGTCTGCCTGGGACTTAACTATCTGGAGTAGTTTTGTATCATCTGCAAATGTTGCCACCTCACTGTTTACCCCTTTTTCCAGATCATTTATGAATATGTTGAATAGGACTGGTCCCAGAACTGACCCCTGGCGGACACCACTATTTACCTCTTTCAATTCTGAAAACTGACCCTTTATACCTACCCTTTGTTTCCTATCTTTAACCAGTTACCAATCCATGAGAGAACCTTCCCTCTTATCCCATGACTGCTTATTTTGCTTAAGAGCCTTTGGTGAGGGACCCTGTCAAAGGCTTTCTGAAAATCTAAATACACTATATCCACTGGATCTCCTTTGTCCGTATGCTTGTTGACCCCCTCAAAGAATTCTAGTAGATTGGTGAGGCATGATTTCCCTTTACAAAAACCATGTTGACGATGAAATTATGAAACCATGAAATTATGTGCATCTATGTGTCTGACAATTTTGTTCTTTACGATAGTTTCAGCCAATTTGACCTGTACTAAAGTGAGGTTTACTGGCCTGTAGTTGCCAGGGTCACCTCTGTAGCCCTTTTTAAAAATTGTCTATCCACCAGTCATTTGGTACAGAAGCTGATTTAAATGATAGGTTACAGAAGACAATTAGTAGTTCTGCAATTTCACATTTGAATTTCTTCAGAACTCTTGGGTGAATACCATCAGGTCCTGGATACTTATTACTGTTTAGTTTATCAATTTGTTCCAAAACCTCCTCTAATGACACCTCAATTTGGGGGTTCCTCAGATCTGTCACCCAAAAAGAATGGCTCAGGTTTGGGAATCTCCCTCACGTCCTCAACAGTGAAGACCGATGCAAAGAATTCATTTAGTTTCTCTGCGATGGCCTTATTGTCTTTGAGTGCTCCTTTAGCATCTCGATCGTCCAGTGGCCACACTGGTTGTTTAGCAGACTTTCTGCTTCTGATGTATTTGAAAAATATTTTGCTATTACTTTTGGAGTCTTTGGCTAGCTGTTCTTCAAATTCTTTTTTGGTCTTTCTAATTATATTTTTACACTTCATTTGCCAGAGTTTATGCTCTTTTCTATTTTCCTCATTAGGATTTATCTTCCACTTTTTAAAGGATGCCTTTTTGCCTCTCTCTGCTTCTTTTACTTTGTTGTTTAACCACAGTGGCTCTTTTTTGGTTCTCTTATTATGTTTTTTAAATTGGGGTATACATTTAAGTTGAGCCTCTATTATGATGTCTTTAAAAAGTTTCCATGCAGCTTGCAGGGATTTTACTTTTGGTACTGTACCTTTTCATTTCTGTTTCACTAACCTCATTTTTGTGTAGTTCCCCTTTCTGAAATTAAATGCTACAGTGTTGGGCCGCTGTGGAGTTTTCCCTGCCACAGGGATGTTAAATTTAATTATAATATGGTCACTATTATCAAGCGGTCCAGCTATATTCACCTCTTGGACTTGATCATGTGCTCCACTTAGGACTAAATCAAGGATTGCCTCTCCTTTTGTGGGTTCCAGGAATAGCTGCTCCAAGAAGCAGTCATTTAAGGTGTCAAGAAACTTTATCTCAGCATCCCTTCCTGAGGTGATATGTACCCAGTCAATATGGGGATAGTTGAAATCCCCCATTATTATTGTTGAGTTTTTTATTTTAATAGCCTCTCTAATCTCCTTGAGCATTTCAGAGTCACTAACACCATCCTGGTCAGGTGGTCTGTAATATAGCCCTACTGCTATATTCTTATTTCTCAAGCATGGAATTACTATCCATAGAGATTCTGTAGTACAACTTAGTTAATTTAAGATTTTTACTTCATTTGATTCTATGCTTTCTTTCACATATAGTGCCACTCCCCCACCAGCATGACCTGTTCTGTCCTTCTGATATATTTTGTACCCTGGTATTACTGTGTCCCATTGATTATCCTCATTCCACCAGGTTTCTGTGATGCCGATTATATCAATATCCTCATTTAATACTAGGTACTCTAGTTTACCCATCTTATTATTTAGACTTCTAGCATTGGTATATAAGCATTTTAAAAACTTGTCATTTTTTGGCTGTCCCCTATTGCATGACATAATTGAATGGGACTTTTTTTCATTTGACTGTTTCTCATCAGATCCTCCCTGTATTTTATCATTTTCCATTCTCTCCTCCTTATTAGAACATAGGGAATCTCCATTTATAGATCCTTCCCTAAGGGATGTCCGAACCACATGCTCCTCCGCACCCGTCGGCTTTCCCCCAGCCCTTAGTTTAAAAAATGTTCTACGACCTTTTTAATTTTAAGTGCCAGCAATCTGGTTCTGTTTTGGTTTAGGTGGAGCCCATCCTTCCTGTATAGGCTCCCCCTCTCCCCAAAGCTTTCCCAGTTCCTAATAAATCTAAACCCCTCCTCCCTACACCATCGTCTCATCCACACATTGAGACCCTGCAGTTCTGCCTGTCTAACTGGCCCTGCGCGTGGAAGTGGAAGCATTTAAGAGAATGCTACCATGGAGGTCCTGGACTTCAATCTCTTACCTAGCAGCCTAAATTTGGCCTCCAGGACCTCTCTCCTATCCTTCCCCATGTCGTTGGTACTTACATGTACCATGACCACCGGCTCCTCCCCAGCACTACACATAAGCCTATCTAGATGTCTTGAGAGATCCGCAACCTTCGCACCAGGCAGGCAAGTCACCATGAGGTTCACCCGATCATCACAAACCCAGCTATCTGTGTTTCTAATGATCGAATCGCCCATTACCAATACCTGTCTCTTCCTAATAACTGGAGTTCCCTCCCCTGGAGAAGTATCCTCAATGTGAGAGGATACCACAACATCATCTGGGAGGAGGGTCCCAACTATGGGATCGTTTCCCTCTGCTCCAGTTGGATGTGCTGCTTCCCTGAGGCTTTCATCCTCCTCAACAGCACAAAGGCTGTCAGACTGGGGGTGGGACCGTTCTACTGTGTCCCAGAAAGTCTCATCTATGTACCTCTCTGTCTCCTGTAGCTCCTCCATCTCAGCCACCCTGGTCTCCAAAGTCCGTACACGGTCTCTGAGGGCCAGGAGCTCCTTGCACCGAATGCACACATATGCCACCTGCCCATAGGGCAGGTAATCATACATGCCACATTGGGTGCAATAAACTGGGTAGCTCCCAATCTGTTGCTGGACTTCTGCCTGCATTCTCTTTTTACTCCCGAAGCTTGTTCCCTTGTTGGTGCTTTGTTTTTATCAAGCGATGTTTTGACCTTTAAGTGCAAAGAATGTTAGGTGTATCTAGCCCCTGCTCACACTCCCCCTGTAAACTCCCTCGCCAAACTCCCCTGTTCGCTAGCTCCTCTGGTTGCTTACTTTTTAAAGCCCTGCTCTGCCTGAGTAGCGCCGCCCCCTGGTTGAGGGTTGATTGGATGTCTCGTCAAGAAGCTCCTAGCTCTCAGCCTTGCCTAGCAGGCTGCTAGGCTTAGCACACACACGGTCAGCACACAGTCCCCCAAACAAACAGACCACACGGTATATTTCAGTCAAGCAGCAAGCACACCACAAACACTACAGACAACAAACTTACCCCAAGGGATATTGATTTATCTTGAGTCAATTCCTTCTTGATTTAAGAGTGTCCACACAGGAATTTGCACTTGATGAACTAAACCAGTTTAAAAAACTGGAGCAAATTTGTGCATAGAAAAGCCCTATTATAATATTAATTTTACTGTATATCAAATATTAATCTGGCCAGATTAACTGACCAACCACACTTGTGAACTCACATCTGATTATTAGTTTAATAGGAAATGGCTTTTGATAACAGTGTAATGAAGCTTTTGGCTCATTACTGGGCACTGTAGGATTATCACAAGTTCATTTATTTCTTCTGTAGATATGGGCTCTGCTCCAGTCATCTCTGTGGAGGGACATCAGGACGGAGGGATCCGGGTGGTGTGTCGATCATCCGGATGGTACCCACAGCCCAAGGCTCAGTGGAGAGATCTCCAGGGGAAGCTCTTAGCATCGGCCTCTGAAGAAATAACCCCAGAGGCCAATGGCCTGTTTCAAACAGAGATTGTCATTGTTCTAACAGAAGAGTCCAACCAGAAAATGTCCTGCTGTGTCAGGAACCCCCGACTCAACCAGGAGAGAGAGTCAGTGATTTCCATAGCAGGTCAGTGCCCGTCTGTGCCGCACATGGACAGACCAAGATGCTGGAGACATGAGAGGAGAGTATTTATCATTGTGTCTCCTATTTATTGGCCTGAACCTTCAAGGTGCTGAGCACGTCTTGTAAAGTCCTGAACAACCTCCGTTCTCTTTGGAGATGTCTACACTGCAGTTAGACACCTGCTGGTGGCCTGTGCCAGCTGGCTCAGGCTAAGGGGTTCTGGCTAAGGGGCTGTTAAATGGCAGTGTAGATATTCAGGCTTGGGCTGGAGACCAGGCTCTAGGACCCCGTGAGGGTCCCAGAGCTCAAGCTTCAGCTTAAGTCCATCTACACTGCCATTAAACAGCCCCTTAGCCTGAGCCCAGTGCACCTGAGTTAGTTGGCAGGGGCCAGCCGCAGGTATCTAATTGCAATATAGACTTACCCTTTGACTCACAGGGGCCATCCTGCATAAAGTACATCTCAGTTATGTCATATCCATATCATAAGCATATTTTCATAAAGATTATGGAGTGTAACGTCACAACAGCAATCATTCTTCTCAGCAGGGGTGGTGGAGGGAATTCTCCTTTGTTCTTGTGGTGTGGTGAGGACTGTGTTGGAATTTCAAGCTATCACTTTAAGAGGGGGTGTTTGCCAGGTCCTGTTCACAGACTGGAGGGCTCTGTAGAAAATCCTGCGAGTTTACAGAAACAGTTTGTGACAAGCTGGGGTGTAAATCTGCCTCTCACTAGCCTGCCACATACTAACTGTCCATGTGGACCCTGCTACGTACACTAGTAATTCCGTAGTGTGCTTTGTTCTACCCTGTTTTGAAAACAGAACAGATCAAAATGCACCAGGGAACTTTTAGTTCACAGTCGCAGGGTGCACACAGCCAGTTAGTGCACGGCAGGCTAGTGCAAGGTGGATTTACATCCCAGCCTGCCACATACTAACTGTTCCTATAGACAAGCCAATGTAAAGCAAGGTGCCCACTGCCTTAGGGAGCAGCCTCCTCTCTGTGGTTTTGGTTCTTGTGTGTTATGGTTCTGGATTCTAAGAAGTAAAGTCCTGTTGGTGACATCCCCTAGGGTACAGTCTGGACTGTTGAACTGCTGTGTCCCTTTAACTGTCCAGCCCAGGGTGCCTTTTACACGGCTTTGCTAGTGAAATGCAGCCTCTCTGGGCTCTGCTCACACACAGCCATTAGCATGTAAAGTCACTCCCAGCAAAGTTACATGAATGCTTTCCCAGCCACTTATGAACTACATAGGGTGACACTCGCAAATTCCCCAGCCTTGCACCCAGAAATGTGCATCCTGTAGTGTCCAGCACACTACTGAACAATCTTTAATAGTCAGTCATTTCATCAACGGAAATGATTCTGCTGGGGTGTTTGTTAACCTGAGTAGAGATTTCTCAAACACTTCAACCAAAACACACTGGTTTAGATAAAACAATAAAATAAGTTTATTAACTAGAGAATGGTAGATTTTAAGTGATAAGGCATAAAGGTCAGAATTGGTTACAAAAGAAATAAAAAATGAAACCAAAAACTAATTCCTAAACTTTACCAAGCTAAACAACATTTGAAAGCAAAAAGGTTTCTCACACCCAAATACTTACTGCAGTCCAAACTAACTGGCAAGCCTTCCAGCTAGGACCAACTCTCTCCCTCGCCCCCATTCAATGCTGCTTCTACTGACTTTCAAGCAACCTTATTGCTGTGAGTAGAGATGGGGGAGGAGAGGCAAGGTGAAGATCACTGTCTATTATTTTATACCCTCCTCCTCTCTTTGAGGATTACTCCCCACTGGGGTGTAGACAAAACAGTCCCCTGTGTATGTGAGATTCAAAGAGTCTATCAGGAGAACTGTAAATTTCTTGTTCGCACCATCTGTGTACGTGATGTGTGAGATGTCACTGGGGATGATATGCAAATCTTTTTACAGTCCCCCTGATGGCGAATGGTTGCCTCAGCAGTTAATAGCTTCCCATCACCTGTCATCAGTTCTTTGTTGTCTCTGAGGAGCTAGTCTGTGGGCATTCCCCAGAATTATAACATATTTCATTAACAAACATAGTAAAATCTCATAGCTCCACATACAATGTTATCATACACATTTAAACAGAAAAATGATATTCAGTAAATTATGAATTTCAAATGATACTTCACAAGGCACACTTTGTACAAAATATATCATAACCATATAGCAGTGGTGAACATGGGGTTTCAGGGTTTTATATGGGGTGCAGTGTGTCACAGTGTTACAGAAAGCAAGGTGGGATGAATTGTGTCCGCTGCCTTAGAGACTCCATTGTGGGGTTCTTGTGGGTTAAGGTTCTGGATTCTAAGGAATAAAGTCACATTATGCTGCAACCTTCCAGCAAGAGTATTGATATCTGTGTCTAACTTCTCTATGTGCTGTGACCATCGCAGTTCTTGGCGGGGGGAGGGAATTCTCCTTTCTTCTCACTGAGAGCTCCTGGGTGCTGACAGTTTATGAAAATCTGGCTAATGAAGTCATTTTTCCTGACTAGCACAAGAGAGCCCTGGATATGATCTGAGCATTGCTACTTAGACGACATCTGAAACTCCCGCATCAATGGGAGAGCTGTGCTATGGGCCTCATCCTGCAGTTCAGACTCTGGCAAAATCCCATCACCTTAAATGAGAGTTTTGCCCAAGTCATAACTGAGGATCAGGTCATAACTTGTACTTAATTGCTCAGAAGGCAGTAATCACAGAGCTCCACAGCCAGCATCGGCCATGAATGTACACTGTGTTTTTTTATTTCACAGCACACAATGGAACGGATCCTACCTTCCCTGCATAACCAGGTTGATGAGAGTTTTGGCAGTGCTAACAATAAAGGATCAGGCCCAAAACATGCAGAAACAAACTTTTAGCTAAAAAGCATCTTGATTTTTAGAAAAAAGGTTCATATTTTTCTGTATTATTATCTACCAAATAACTTTGTTAATACAGAATATGTAGTTCATCACTATTGCCATAAACATACAGCTAAGGGTAGCCTAGAATTCCTTCTTAACCCCTTACAGGTAACAAGGAATTCTAGGCTACCTGTAGCTGTATGTTTATGACATGTCAAGGTTCCCTCCCCACTCTGAACTCTAGGGTACAGATGTGGGGACCCGCATGAAAGACCCCCTAAGCTTATTTCTACCAGCTTAGGTTAAAAACTTCCCCAAGGCACAAATCCTTCCTTGTCCTTGGATGAGTACTGCTGCCACCACCAAGTGAGTTAGACAAAGATTCAGGAAAAGGACCACTTGGAGTTCCTGTTCCCTAAAATATCCCCCCAATCCCCTTCACCCCCTTTCCTGGGGAGGCTTGAGAATAATATACCAACCAAATAGGTAAATCAGATTCTTAAAAAACAGAACTTTATTATAAAGAAAAAAAAGTAATAGAAGCACCTCTGTAAAATCAGGATGGAAGGTAACTTTACAGGGTAATCAGATTCAAAACACAGAGGATTCCCCTCTAGACAAAACTTTAAAGTTACAAAAAACAGGGATAAACCTCCCTCTAAGCATAGGGAAAATTCACAAGCTAAAAGCAAAAGATAATCTAACGTGCCTTGCCTTATTTACTTACTCTTTTTGCAATATTGAGACTCATTTTAGGATGATTTTAGGAGAAGGAATTTTCTGACCTGATGCCTCTCTGCTTCCCCAGAGAACACACAACACAGAGCACAAACAAAGCCTCCCTCCCCCACCCCCGATTTGAAATTATCTTCTTTCCCCATTGGTCCTTTTGGTCAGGTGCCAACCAGGTTATTTGAGCTTCTTAACCCCTTACAGGTAAGGAGGAATTCTAGACTACCCTTAGCTGTATGTTTATGACAACTATAATAATAACAATGTTGCATATGTTAATCACTATTCATCTGAGATCTCATAGTGCTGCACTGCTGATAAGCTTATGGTATGCCCGGTATCACATGGTTGTTGTGTTCACAGCATACCCACAGAGAGTTAGAAACAAAACAAATACTCTTCCTGGAAGGTTGCAATGTAATGCTGCTTTATTCCCCAAAATCCAGAACTCTAACACACAATAGCCAAATACAGAGAGAGACAAAGCAGGCTGCTCCCTGAGGCAGGGAGGCAGAACATAGCCCACCTGGCTCTGTGCAGAGTGACTGCAGAAGCCCCACATTGCATGCTCCTTACAGAGCCCCCTAGCCTGCAAGCAGCAACAGAAAACCCCTCAGGATTCAGAGTGACAATCTGTGATTTCTACACAGTTTTCAATACACCACACTAATCACATAGCAAGGACCCTGTCGTCAGCATCGCCCCAGGGCCCAGGGAAGAGGAATCTGGAGGAATTTTTAATCTGACTCTCCAGGCTCAAGTTTTGTTTGTATTAAAATCCTGCAATAACATCTTTTGGGCCAGACTCTCTCATGTGGCTGAGCCCCTCTGAACACAGGGGAGTTGGGGGTGTCAGGGAGCTGGTCACAACTCTCTGATTCTGAGGGCCAGTCTGCACTGGCTGCAGCTTGGGGATCAGTTAGAGCAGCCTAGAAAATACCTGAATTTATGCAGGTGGGGGATAGATGTAACGCAGCAGAGCTCCACCCTACCCCCTCCCTACCTCCAACACGCCCCCTCCCTTTAACGAACTATGATCAGTAAGAAGAATAAAGCTTGGACTTTCATTGACTTAATAATAAAGCACAAAGGAGCCACATCTCATGGTGTATTTCCCCATGAGAGTCTTTTAACTAACCACGGTGTCACCACTGTCACAGTGTCCTGCCTTCATTCTGCACGTGTTTGCTCCCAAGTTAATGGCACTTTCTCTTGCAGAGCCATTTTTCCCAAGGGTCAATCCCTCGAAAGTGGCTCTCTGGGTGATCCTGACTCTCCTGGCTGTTCTCATGGCCCTGGCCGGTTACTGCTTCTGGAGGCGACACAGAGCAATAGGTGAAGTAACGGGAGAGGGGGCTTTGGGGTGAGGGGAGAGATAAAAATGAAAAACAAAAGTAAAGATACAGGGATTAAGGGGCTTTGATTCCATGTTCAGAAGAGTTTCAGGCCATGGGCGGCGGGAGAAGGGTGAACAATGACTTCACAGTTGAGCTGAGAAGTGTCAAATGGCTTCACCCCTTCAACACCCACTAAAGGATCCCAATCAAATGGGATTCTGAACTATTCCATGGGGATCAGCACCCCTTACATTGAAACACCCATGTGGGGCTCAGTGAGCTGGGCTTGGAGCGCTGACATTTGTAATTTGGCAAGAAAAAAATAACAGAAAGTAGGAGGAGAGAGGGGATTTCTTCGGTTCCAGTTCTGCCCCCGCCCCAGTCTGTGCATGCCCCTTCCCCTCCCCATCTAGAGGAGTAGGAGCTGCGAATGGGAAAGTAGTGATAATGGAGAGGTTAGCAATTACCTTATCTACTGTGTGGTCATGCACCAGCACTCAGAGAGAGCTCTCCCTGCGCTCCGGGAAAACCACTCCACGAGGGGCGGGGCGTAGCTCCCAGTGCTAGGAGCCTGTCTACACTGGCAAGTTATTGCGCTGAAACTTGCCGCTTTCAGCCGGAGGGTGGATCTACACTGCACACTTCTATCGGTACCTACCCCAATGGGAGAGGCTCTTCTTTCGGTGTAGGTAGCATCTCCACTAAGCACTCCAGCGGTGCATCTGCACTGGTGCAGCTGCAGTGCTGTAGGTGTAGACAAGCCCTGAGATCCTGCTACAGGGACAGGGCAATAAATTCTCTATTGTAGTACAAGTGCTCAGCTGTAGGTTTTCCTCTGATCACAAGGGGCAGAAATTGGCCTTCAGTGATCTGGGCATTTCTAGCAATGCTGGGGTTTTCAAAGCTGCCTAAGGGATCTGAATACTCAATTTTTGTTTAAATTAATGGCACTGAGTGTGCAAACCCCCAAGGCAGCTGTGAAAGTCCCAGCCAGGGTTTTCTCGCCTGAAGTGCTGTGTGGGAATTTACAAGTATCTGAAGAATTGGGAAGGGGAAATGTCTGTTACAACCATTTCCCACTGAGGACGGAAGCAGGTAATTCAGAGAAGCAGAAAGGAGCCGTGCTTTGTACTTTTGAAAGCTGGAACTGGGTGTTGTACCTTTAGAACTGTCACCGGTAAGCCTTCTGCCTGTTGGAACTGGCAGCAACAAGGGCCGAGTTCAATATCTAGGGGTTTCTCTTCAACAAGACAACACAAAACCAGCTTGAGCCCCCACCCAGTAACCTGGGACAATTATATACCACGCTCTGGGTGTCTCTAAGAGGCAATACTTTCTCTCTTGCAAGCACAAAGTCTCAGTGTAGAAAGAAACTTAATAAAAGGTGGGAAATAACTCAGCATTAATTTGGGAATACAGCACAAACAGAGTTCATAAACATAAACAATGAGCCAAAGACTCAAGCAGTGTCCTTTTCCCCTCAGGTTCTTCAGTCCAGCAACCAAATGTCCCTTTAACATGCCCATCCCTTCTCTGCACCCCACTCACAGTTGTTGTTCTGGGTCACTGCAGACCCAGAGTCCAGAGGTGCATCTGCAGAGTTCACCTCCCACCCTGGGTGGAGAGGGGGTAAGCAGGCACATTAGTAGCTCTGCTGCCCAGGCAATTGCTTGCCACTCCTCGTCGCCAGCCACCATGCTGGCTGATCACTGTGCCTCTTCACCAGCTACCCTGCCAGACAACTGGCCCTCGGCTTCTCTTCCCCAGCCACCCTGCTGGCCCATTGCTACACCAATCCACCAGGATGTTTTCAGGTCCCCCCACACTTAGCACAACTCTCATGATTTCAGCTGTTAGAGTGTGGGAGCCTCACTGGCTGGTGCACGCTAGGCAATCTCTTACATCAGAGACACTGTCCCAAACAAGGTCTAACAGTTAGACCTAAATATCAGTGATTTCAGCTCTGGGGTGTATAACAAAACTCTCAGTTGAGTCCAAATTAACTTTGTTATTACACAGCAGACATAAAGGATCAAATAGCTGGCTGGCCAGCCTCACTAGGCTTTGGAGCCCATGTCCACTGCCTAGCGAGTGCCATTTAGTTGAGGGTGAGTCCTTCAATCAGTTATGCCACGTACAGTTCTGCTGCCCTTGATTCACACACCAAGGATAACAACCCTTTATTACTCCTGCCCCAATAACAAGGAGATGGGGGATCCCACATAGAATCATAGAATCTCAGGGTTGGAAGGGACCTCAGAAGGTCATCTAGTCCAACCCCCTGTTCAAAGCAGGACCAATCCCCAACTAAATCAGTCAGCCAAAAGTGATCATTTGGGCAAGCAATCCCATCATGTTGAGCACCTAGGCAGGGTGGGTGTGGAGGGCAGAGAGGCCCTGTGACCAGAATATATGGGGCTGCCCTTGTCCTCAAGGCAGTGAGGCCCCATGGCCAGAGTCAATACAGCTGCCCCTATCCTCAGGGCAGCGAGGCCTAGCAGCGAAAGTCAATCAATCTGGGGCTTTAACACCCAGTGGCTCTAGCCTCCAGTAGCACTGCCCAATAGTCACCATCTCAGACAGTAGCACCCAATCCCTGGGGTGGCCCCTGCACCCAGTGGTAGGCGCGGGAAGGGGTAGGGGGACCCAGATCCACCCTGCTCCACTGGGTCCCAACCCAGGGCCCTATGAAACCAGTAGCCCTGGTTTCAGATTCAGGTTCCAACCTCAACAAATAATCTTCCTGGGCTGCTTCCCACCCATGATTCCAGTGATGGCATTTCCTCCACCAGCAGCAGCCGTCTGTCTTCCTCTGTCTCCGCAGTCAACCGGGGTCCTGCCGTGGACTCGGTGTGTTCAGCTGCCACAGTCTGCAGCTCTAGCAGCTTCCTGGCAGGAGCTCAGAGCATGTGTACGCTCTCTTCCGCTGTTAGCCCAGACTGGACTGAACTGCTCCCTTGTATATCCAGCATCCAGTTGGAGCGTGTCCAGGAGGGGCGAGGATGCATGGCCTCTTGCACCCATAGGCTGTGTTCAACCCTTGTTGGACCAGTGCACGGTTGATAGGCCCCATCACACAGGGATTCACTCATTTTCAGTCATATGTAAAATTTGTCTGTGTCCAGAGAGAGCTATGTGGGGCTCATTTCCAAGCACTAAAAAAATCAGAAAAATTAACTGTCACTGTCTTGTTCCCTGGGCTTTTCAGAGAATTCTCAGCACTAGCTGCCCTGGTGAGCTGTGGCTAGGATGCTGTAATAACACAAACACACCCAGGACTTGCCCGGCTGTTCTGAGATGCTGCTCACAGTGGGTCACAAGATGGTCTCACTCAGGCTGTTCTCAGCAGTGACTGGCAGACATGACGCTACCTCAATTTCCAGCAGTGTTGGTACCTCAGGGCTGATGCACCAAGTGGATGAGCTCCAAGTAGGAAAGAGCTGATCTTAGAGGTGATGCCTGTAGGGGCCCATCCACACACCCCTCCCTAGCTCATGCTGACCCAAGCATCCAGCTAAAGAAAGACCCCTCCACCCGATTCTTAGCTGGGGCACCCCATCTACCCAGGCCCTAGAAGGAGCTTTTCCCAGATATCACTAGGATCAGGGAATAGGCATGACCCTAGTAATACATGGCCAGCAGTTGACCTATGATGGAGCCAATCAGACCCTGTCCCTTAACCAGCTCAGGTTAATGCCCCATTCCCATCCTTCACTTTCCTCCCCCATCCCCACAGTCAGGAGCTGGGGAGAGCTGGGGCCGCCCAAGGGATGGGCACAGAGGGGAGCAGACAGGGAACTGGATAAAAAAAGAGACCTTCTCTCCTCTCCCCCGCAACAGTCAGATCAGACAGGAGTGCGACGAGGCCCAGGAAGCGGGGATGGCTCCTAGGGGAGACACTTAGAGCAGCTCCTAGAGGTGATGGTCAGTGGGGGAGGGAAGTGAGGGATGGTCAGTGCAGGAATGTTGAGACAGATCTGTCTTTGTGTCCTGTCAGTCTGTCTGCCTCACTTTCATAGTTACAGCACAATTATATTAATATCTGGAACTGCACCATAAACATGATGGTGAAATCTCACCTCTCGCCCTTTTCTCCCTCTAGAGATTCTGCGATCTGATATGGAGAGCGAGAAAGGTCAGTGTTTGGATCCCATTACACTAGCTGACAGTAGAGTTATCCCCATAAACACAACAGGGTGAAATCTCGCCATTATTAATTAATGATTGGAACAATTTCCCAAGGGCTGTGGTGGATTCTCCAGCACTGGCAGTTTGTAAATCAAGATTGGATGTTTTTCTAAACAATCTGCTGTAGAAATTATTGTGGGGAAGCCCCCTGGCTTGTGTTATGCAGTGGTCAGACTAGGTGATCACAATGGTCCCTTCTGGCCTTGGAATCTGTGAATTGATGAATCACCTCTCGCCCTGTTCTCTCTCTAGAGACTTTGCTGTCTGAACGGGAAGGAGAGAAAGGTCAGTGTCTGGGCCAGTTACAAAATTAACATTATCCCCATTAAGAGTACAGGGGGAAGTCTCACCTCTCCCTCTTTTCTCCCCCTAGAGACCCTGCAATCTGAGATGAAGAGGCAGAAAGGTCAGTGTCTGGGACCAATGGGATGTGTTGAAGATTTCATGTCAAGTCAGTCAAGTCAGCTCAGTCCAGCCAACTTAACTCAATTGAAAGCCACATTTACTGCCAGTGGAGTCACAGTTTAACACCTTGAGCTCAATTTTAGCAAGTGGAGTTACAGCCTGTTTGAATGAGTGACAAGGAATGTCTCCATATTGGCACCAGAGCCCCAAGCAGGGAGCTCAGGGCTGCTCACACTGACACAAAGAGGCTCTGAAGGGTGAAGGGCCCATTTGTCCTAATAAACCCCACGGAAATGACAGAAATGGCACCTTGAGCCCAGGGCACTGAATACAACAGCCCAACTTGGTCAGTCTCATTGCTGGAGACTGTGGGTATGTGTACAGTGCAAAAACCCACCTGTGGCTGCGAGTCTCAGAGCCTGGGTCAACGGACTGGGGCTTGTGCTGCAGGGCTAAATCTAGCAGTGTAGCCGTTCCCACTGGGACTGGAGCCCAGGCTCTGAGACCCTCCCCCATCGCTGGGTTTCAGAACCCAGGTGCCAGCCCAAGCAGAAACTTCTACACTGATATTTTCAGCCCTGTAGTGCAAGCGCTGCAAGCCCGAGTCAGTTGCCCCAGGCTCACACCCACTGACACAAGGTTTTCTGCAATGTAGATGAACCCGGAGAGACTTGTCCAGTGTTTGACAGGATCCATCACCCGGGAACCCCCTGTGTTCTGACCCTTCTGTGCCCATGTAATATGGGGGGGTAGGGATTTTACCCTCAGTGACCACGCACACCCACAACCTCAGCTCCACCCTGCAGTGACTCCATACAATAACCATACAGGTCTGATCAGTGCAGAGCAGTGTGTGTGGTTCTACATTAAATGAAACTGATTTTTAAAGGCACACAATGTTTTTCAGTTTCCCCCTCATGATCTTACTACAGGGCAGAGTTAAGCTTGTTTAGGTGCCTTAGCTGCATTTCTAGACCATAGATTTCTTTTATAATTTAACCATAATTTGTATTTCCTGGGTGTATAACACTTGGTTTGGGAATAATTAAAAGATTCCTCCTGTAATGTGTTTTACCCTAAATTACAAGTATGTTCTCTCAGCCTTAGCTCCATATTAATGTAGTTTTTATCTGGGAATTGCACTGTGCATTACGGCCCGGATCTACAAAGAAACCCCAGACATAAGCCTCTCAATCCTAGTTTTAGGCACCATGGTCCACAAAACCCCACTTGGTTGAAACCCAACCCTGTAGGCACCTAAACTCACTCGGGGCATTAATCTCTGGTGTAAAAGTTCTTTCAGTGTCTAAGTTTCTGCCTCTGGGCACGTGGAGCACACAGGTGCCCAGATGTCTATAGCAAGGCAACCATCTCCCACCTGTGCCCCTGGAGACACATAAACTGAGGGGAGGAGTATCTAGCTCACTCACGGGGCCTGATCCAGTAGATGTGCTCAGAGGCTACCCAACAGCACACAGAACGAGGTGGGAAAGGGAGAGGTTGTGAGTCTCCCTTGTAACATTTAGCCCAGGGGTTAGGGTACCCACCTGGGCTGTGGGAGACTCTGGTTCAAGTCCCACATATCTGCCAGATAAGGAGAAGGCATTTAAACAAGTATCTTCTACCTCTCAGGAGAATGCTCTAACCACTGGGCTATGGGACATTCTGATGTGAAGTTCCCTTTGTCTCTTTTGTTACACTTTAATTAAACATTAACTCAGAATCACTCTATAACACTCCTCTGCCCTTCGGCCATCTTGTGTGGCGCGTGGCCAGTGCCTTCCTCTGTCTCACAGACACACAGAGGTGCCTAATCTGCCTGGCTCCAGAAGAGGGGCTCCTGTCCGTGGCTCGCTAGCAGAGAAAGGCACCAACATCAGGAGAGGGGCAGGGCTTAGCACATACCCCTCTTGTCAGCCTCTCCCATTGGCTGGCTTACATGGCTCCTAACACGCTGGGTTTTGTGGATCCCATTCTAAGGCACCTGCTTCTCCCCATTCATTGTATAGGGAGCTCTGAGATGCCTTTGGGATTACACGAGTTCTCCAGGGTAAATCGCTGCAACCTGCTCACAGTGTGAGAGCCTTGTCTGTGCCCACCCGGGGAAACTCTCCCAAAGCTACTGGCTACAGGCAATACGAGGCGCTGTGCTCCGGGCTCCATGAGCCCGTTGCGTCTCTCTGCAGGCTAGCAATTCACACCCCGGCTTTGTTACACTTGCATGCCCAGTGCCCTGTCTCTTCCTGGACACTAGCAATGCACCCCCGCTTACTGGCTTCACCTTGGTTCAACACACTCCTTTGCACCAGGCACTTAGACACGTCTACAGTAAAACCAAACTGAAGTTTAATTAATAGAGCCTGAGACAGAGATTCAACTAAAAGCAAGTGTAGATTTGGAAACATAAAGTTACAGGTATAAGAAACACAATCTATAGCCTATACTTGTTAGCAGGTTATCCTGTCTGACAGGGTATTTCTCACCCATTGGTCAGTTCTATTCACAGTGGCTGCGAGAAGGCTGGTGCAGGGAATGGAGTTACGAGTTTCCAGCCTTTCACACAATGAGGCTGAGGTTTTCGAAGCTGCCTCAGAGATCTGGATGCCCATCCAAATCCTGTTTGAAACCTTGTTAAAACTTTGTTTTCATGTTTTTGTTACAATCAGACATGAACAGGGCTCTTTTCCCTGTCCTAGGATGTCCTGCAGGTGTCTTCCTGCTCCCTGAAGCTCTCCTTAGCTGAGGGACTTGCTGGTCAGGCTTTATGAGGACAAGGCGATCTTTAAGCCGTCACCTGATCCCTCGTCTCAACATCAGCTGATTAGTCACAGGGTGGGGCTGGGCCCAACTCCCCTTAAAAGACCAGACACCCTGTGACACTTAGTGTCACCCATCTTCACACTTTCCATCCCCAACCCCAGTTCCCTGTCTACTTATTGCCTTCCATCTCTAAGCTCAGTGAACACTCTGTCTACAATTGCTGTCTGGAGTTCCTCTCCTCCAATTCCATCCTAGACGTGCTCCAATCCAGCCTCTGTCCCCTGCACTCCCCTGAAACCGCTCTCGCCAAAGTTTCTAATGACCTTCCTGACCAGATCCTATGGCTTCTATGTGATCCTCATTCTCCTTGCGCTAGCTTCATGCTCCTCCTTCTGACACCACTGACCAGACCACTCGTCTCCATTAAATCCTTGGCTTTCACAGCTCCCTCCTCTCCCAGTTCTCTTCCTGCCTTTCTAATCACTTCTTCGGTGTCTGTTTTGTTGGTTTGGTCTCTTCCTGTCTCCCTCTTTCAGAGAACACCCCCCAGAGCCCAGTGCTTGGCCTCCTGCTCTCCTCTCTCCACACCCTGCCTCTAGTAGCTCCTATCTACACACATGGCATCAGATACCACCTCTGTGCCAATGTCTCTCAAACTGTTTCTCCACTAAAGACTGTTCCCACATCTCAGCCTGTCTGACATCTCCTCATCAATGTCCAGAGGGCATCTTAGGTTCAACAGATGAGTGTTTAATCTCTTCTGCACCCCTCAGAGCCCTCCTCACTTCCTAGTTTCTTCATCTCTTTGGATAACACCATGAGCCCTCCCAGAGGCAGGGGGCTAGGGCTGCCCTCCCTCCCTGCCTCCCATCCTGCCCACTGGTCCTGCTAGGTACCAGGATCTCTGCCCCTCCTGTGGTCCAGAGATTGTAGCCCTGAGGTGGGATGTGAGGCTTGAGCTGACTGGAAGGAGCCCAGAGTGGAGTGTGAGGCCTGGGGTCTGAGCCCTGCTCAAGGTGGCTCCTTATGGGAGGGGACCGGGGCTATTTCCCCTGCCCTGGCTGGGAGAACCACTCCATGTTGTTGGCCTGAGTTGGGAGTTGAGTGGGAGGGGCAGAAAAAAACTGTCCTGTATTTTTGAAATACAGTGTTGGCCACCCTAACAACACCTCCATCTGCCCAGTCACTCAGGCTAGATATCTGGGCATCATCTCTGACTCAGCCTCTCGCTGGGCCCGCACGTCCTGACCTCATCACAGTCTCCCTGCTCCTGCCTGTATAACACGTCACAGATACAGCCTCTTGTGTCTGTCCCGACAGCCCAGACTCTTGTTCACCTCACACCTCCACTGCTGTGATCGCGTCCTGTCTGGCCTTGATGCCAGCCGCTTTGTCCCCTCAGCTGCATCCAAAGCACGGCTGCTAGGCTCAGCCCTCAGGGTCGTCTATCCGGCCACATCCACCACTTAGTTCCACTGAGGCCCCCTCCAGTACAAGCTCCTTGTCTTTGCCTTTAGGTCCCTCACCAGTTAGTCCCACCCTGTCTGAGCAATTGGTGCCACCTTCCCTGTGCCAGCGATGGCAGCCTGTAGGGCCGGTTCTAGGGGTGGGCGCATGGGGCCGGGTCACCCTCGGCACCACTTCCAGGGGGAGCCATATTGCTGGTGGGCTTTTTTTTTTTTTTCCTCCTGGCAGCCTAGGTAGGGTGACCAGGTAGCAAGTGTGAAAAATAAGGACTTTTTTTTTGCGGTAGGGTGTATAGTTGCATATATAAAACAAAGCCCCTCATATTGGGACGGTCCTGATAATATTGGGGTGTCTGGTCACCCTCAGCCTGGGTCACCCGCCTGTCTGCTTCTCCCTTAAACACCTCAGTGTTTTCTACGCCTCCCTTTCCATGTACAGAAACCCCCCCCCTCAGTATTAGTAAAGCTGCCCCCTTCTCTCTTCAATCCCTCCGCCAAACCCAGCTGTGCTGTTGCCCCTGGAATCTCTCCTGGCTGGCATTGGGCACCTGGTGAGCTGGGCTTTGGTTTGTTTTTATCGTTATCTCCCCCTCCGAACCCCTTCACCCCACTTGTCTATTTCATCCCCCCGTTGTACCCTGTCTGCCATGCAGAAGGTGAGCTCCCTGGGCCAGGGACTGTCGCTTTATTAGATGCAGTTTCTGTGGACAGAGGGGGGACAGTGGGTGCGTATGGGAGCCATAGAAGAGGCTGTGGTTTTAGTCGTGGCAGGATATAATGAGGGCCTGAGAGAGAGATTGTGCTGGAAAGATGGAGAGAAAAGGGCAGATACTGGAGATAACACCCAAGAAGCAGCAGCAGTGTTTGGAAATGGCCTAGGTGTGCAGAGGGAGGAACCAAAAATAACCACAAGGTTGTGGGCACTGAGAATTGGCCAGGGTGATCACTGGGAACCCCAGTGGAAGCGGTCTGAGTGGAGTGGGAAGTCAGACTGGAAGGGATCTAGGACAGCTGGAGACACAAGCATTGTTTGCAGACTGGGTTCACTGAGTTCAGAGACAAAAAGGGAGGAGGGAGATGGGGCAGGCGTTAGAGGGGTGGGTGGGGAAAAGGAGGTTTGTGGATAAAGTTAGACCGGGGCATAAATATTTGCAGGGTCAGGCCCCAAGACTGTAAACTCTTTGGAGTAGGGATTATGTCTCTTATAGTCTGGAGTGTGTGCACAGGTCTAGTGCTGTGGGCAGGGCCGGATTAAGAAAGGGCCTTTAAGCGGCTGTAGCCCAGGGCCCCGGGCTAAGCGGGGGGGGGGGGGGGGCGGACTGCAGCCACTAAAGCTCCTCCGTGTTGCATTCTTGGCCGGCTCTGCCTGGCAGGGGGTGGGGGGAAGCGGCTCCGTGCACTGCTGACCCGTTCCTCCCCCACCCGCCCCGGGCTGGAGCCCTGTCCCAGTGCTTCGTTCGCTCCGCCCCCGTCGCTCCCATTGGCTGGGATCCATTGACAGGTGTCTCCCCCCACCCTCCCGAACCAAGCGGGAGCGCCAGGTAAGCGCCCCGCATGTCAGCCCCCTCCTACACCCTACCGCCCTCCCAGGCCCTGCACTCCCACCCCCCCAGCCCGCTCCTGCACCCTACCGCCCTCCCGGAACCTGCACTCCCACCCTCTGCCTGCTCCAGCACCCTACATCCCTTCCTCCCTCCCAGACCCCGCACCCCCACCTGGCTCCTACACCCTCCCTCCCAGACCCCACACTCCCACCCCTCAGCCTGCTTCTGCACCCTCTCTCCCTTCCATCCCACTCCTGCATGCTGCCTCCCTCCCAGAGCCCCCAGCCCCAGCCTTCTCCTGCACCTTACCTCCCGCCCAGACCGCTCCCCTGCAGCTGCCTCCCACACACTGAACCCTGCATTTTTGGCCCAACCCCGGAGCCTAGGGGGCCCCCACAAAATCAACTAGCCCCAGGCCCCCAGAAGAGTTAATCCAGCCCTGGCTGTGGGGCCTGGCCCTGAGTGTGTGCGTACAGGACCCAGCTCAGCGGGGCCCGGCCCTGAGTGTGTGTGTGTACAGGACCTAGCGCAGTGGGGCCCAGCCTGGAGTGTGTGCGTACAGGACCTAGCACAGTGGGGCCTGGTGCTGAGTGTGTGTGTACAGGACCAAGCGCAGTGGGGCCCAGATCTGAGTGTGACTTCTAGGTGCAACTGGAGTGCAAATAACAATGTGGAGTGGGGCAGAAGACTGGCCATGGGATATGCAGGTATGGCATCAGGTGGGGCTTAAAGGTAGGGTTGCCGACCCTCCAGGATTGGCCTGGAGTCTCCAGGAATTAAAGATCAATCTTTAATTAAAGATTGTCATGTGATGACATCTCCAGGAATACATCCAACCAAAATTGGCAACCCCACTTAAAGGTGTGTGTGTCTGTGCAGAGGACCGGGGATGAAGAGAGGCAGGTGGGGAGGGTTTTGGGGATCAATATGGGAGGGACAGGGAGTAGTGATGTGGAGCCAGGAAGATCTGCTCTCTGGTCCAGGTTTACCTGTGCAGTGTCTGAGGTGTATAACATAGTACATGTAACAGCTGCAGTAGGACAGGTTGGGTCCCTGCCTCCATAAGAAGCCGGCTCATGTGCTGTGCTCTGCTTAACATCTTATGGACAAATGTTGCAAAACATTCGTATCAGCAGTGAGGGAGATGTTGGTTTTCGCTTGACTATTTCCCATTAAGTTTTGAGACTCAACGTTAACTCAGGATGTCTTTGACTTTCCAGGGGAATACGAGGCAGTGAAAGGTACGTGTGTTTTTACTAGTTTTGATTATGCTTTAAATTGGAAACGGAACACTCAGAGCTGTGTGTGCAAAGATGTGTTAGTGTAAAAAATTAATGTGTTACAGGTAAGGTACACGACAAGGGGATATCCAGATATTATCCAGATATAATGAATGGAAAATGTGTGGTATTGAAATATGAATATTAACTACAGTTGCCAATGGCACAATACCATACACCCTTGCCCCGCCTCTGCCCCTTGGCCCTGCGCCTTCTCTGAGGCCCCACCCCCACTCACTCCATCCCTCCTCCCTCTGTCGCTCGCTTTCCCCTACCCTCACTCATTTTCACTGGGCTGGGGCAAGGGTTTGGGGTGCAGTAGGGGGTGATGGCTCTGGCTGGGGGTGTGGGCTTCGGGGTGGGAGCAGAAATGAGGGGTTCAGGGTGTGGGAAGGGGCTCTGGGCTGGGGCAGGGGTGCAGAAGGGGGTGAAGGCTCCAGCTGGGGGTGCAGGTTCTGGGGTGGGGCCAGGGATGAGGGGTTTGGGGTGCAGGAGGGGGTCCGGGCTGGAGCCGAGGGGTTTGAAGTGTGGAAGTGGGCTCAAGGCTGGAGCAGGGATTTGGGATGCAGGAGGGGGTGTAGGCTCCAGGAGGGAGATTGGGTGCCGGTGGGAGCTCAGGTCTGCGGCAGGGGTTTGGGCGCTGAGAGGGAGTTAGGGTGCAGGAGAGGGTTCCGGCCGGGGGTTGGGGTGCTGGAGAGGGTTTGGGGTGCGGGCTCCAACCTGATGGCACTTACCTCAGGTGGCTCCCAGTCAGCAGGGCTGCCTGCCTGCCCGCCCTGGCTCTGCATAGCTCCTGGAAGCAGCCAGCATGTCCGGCTTCTAGGCGTAGGGTCAGCCAGGTGCCTCAGCGCCCGCAGGCACTGCCCCCGCAGCTCAAATTGGCCCTGGTTCCCGGACAGGGAGCCTGCCTTAGCCCCGCTGCACTGCCGACTGGACTTTTAACGGCCCGGTCAGCAGTGCCACCAGGGTCCCTATTCGACCAGGTGTTCCAGTCAAAAACCGGACACCTGGCAACCCTAATATTAACAGTTTTATTTTTCACATTAACCCTTGGAAATAGAGTCTTAAACACAAACAAGCAAACAAACTTCACTTACTGACACCAGAGACACCCTGTAACGAGAACATTATTTTACATGAATAGGGCCCACCCTGTGAACTGTCCATTGATGTACTCCTGCACACAGAGGTTTCCTTGGAGCAGGATCATCCCTATTGGTTCCACACACAGCAGCTGTAGGATCAGGCACATGGGTCTGATCACACTGAAGCCGGCAGGAGTTGTAGGAGCTCAGCACCCCTTGGGGTCACCAGCATCACCCAGGGGATGGAGACACTTACGAAGGAAGAGTTCTTTGAGCTGCAGGCCCAGGTTCTCTGCTGGGCCAGGACTTGCTCGAGGTGGGGGGTGGGGGCAGGGCAGGAGCTGGTTATGGCTCCCTGGTTCTCAGGCTGCCCCAGGGGCTGTTCTGATTCACTCCAGCTGGCTGTGGTCCCTGAGAATTGGTGATGTGCCCTGCCCTGCTCCAGCAAACACACCCGAGCCCCTCATTCCCAGCCCTGACATGCCCCCTACACCAGGGTGAGGGGGGCAATTGGCACAGGAGCCAGTTACACTGTTTTACCCCAGCTGGGCTCTCCCTACACCAGGGGAATTCTCTGATGTCCAGGGCCTGGTCCCAGCCAGTCTGCACCATCCCAGCACACAGTGACCGGAGCAGGGAGAGAACCGGGCCCTTTATCTTCCCCCATGACTCACATGAGTGATCCCCACAGGTGCAGCCCCATTGATTTCTTGGGGGAGGTTTTGCAGGATCAGGTGCGATAAAGGAGAAGCCCTAATCCTGCTGTCCTTACTCAGGCAAAATTCCCACTGCGGCCAATGTAATGTGGGTTTAGAACTGGGCACTTTTGTTACTGAGAACCTCTCCTATTGATTCATTTATGTTCTTTTTTCCCTTTTCTCCCCTCTCATTCCCATGGACCCTCTGGCAGAACTGGGTAAGCTCCATGTCGTTTATTTTTCACAGTGTGTGACTTGTTGAGTCTGCGACTTGCTGAGTCTGCATTTCGTTGGTGTAAGTTTTCATGTCTGATTATTTCAGGACTCGCCAGAGCCCGAGGATACGCAGGTAACTAACGCTGACACTGCCGCAGTCGCTCTCCGACCCATTCCCCTGGGATACTCCGTAGCTGCTCAGTCCTCTTACAGCTCTCACAGTAACTAAGGGGTGGGGCAAATGTCATTGTCCATGTGAAAGTTAGAGAGAGAGAGAGCAAGAATACCCAGCCCCCGCCCCGCCCCCCACACACCCCCACCCTGCTGTGAGGGGGAAGCTGGTGCCACAGGCAATTGTTTAACTCCTCTCTATAGCTATGTTATAGCCTCTAGTCAATTATTTATTTCACTGCTCACCATTTTTTGGCAGAAACATCCAGTCGATGAGCTTATCCAACCCTGCTGGATGCAGTGGCAGAGCGTGGGTGGAGGGCAGAGGGGCAGCTGGTGGCTCTAGAAGGGTTTCTGGGGTGAGGAACAAGGCATTCAAACCTCCTCTCCCCACACTGAGGGCTTGTCGGCTTAGGGAATTCACAGAGAAGAGCCCAGCATGCAGGGGTGAAAGTAATTTAAAGGACTTACCAGTACGCTGGAGTCCTCAGCGGGGGCGTGGCCTCAACTGGAAGAGGCGTGGCCTCAACCAGAAGAGGCGTGGCCTTTAAAGAGGCCGAGGCGGCTGGGAGCTCAGGGGCAATGTAAAGGGCCCGGGGTTCCAGCCACCGCTACCACAGCGGAGCCCCAGGCCCTTTAAATCACCACCGGAGCCCTGCCACCGCTCCCCCATTGCTCCGGCAGCAGGAGGCAATTGAAAGGGCCCGGGGCTCCGGCCACTGCAGGGAGCCCTGGGCCCTTGAAATTGCCAGCCTGGGGAAGCCGGACCGGAGCGGACCGGCTTACTTTCACTTCTGCCAGCATGGCTAATGTGGAATCGCTGTTCTGCACCATAATAGTGAGGGTGTGAATTTAAAGCTATTCCACACTAACTCCCCGTGTGGACACTATTATTCTGCACTCAGTCTGCAGCAGGGATTGAGGGCACTCAGTTCCAATGTGGATTAACCCAAAGCAGACAAGGGCAGTCTTAGCATGGAATAAGTGTCTCCACATAGGCAGTCAGTGCTGACCAGCTGTTCTGCACTAGCTACTCAGGGCTTTTCCCTGTGTAGATAAACCCTTAAAATTACTTCCAAGGGAAAGAGGAGAAGCATCCCCTCCTTTCCCCTGGACCACAAGCCCCGACTGTCCCTTGCTTGGCTGTCCACACTCCAGTTCCCCATGACAACTCCACGCCCCAGGTGCAGGCTTCAACAGGAACATCTGCAGCACCTGGGAAATCTGAGGGCAGCATAAAACAAACAGAATTTCTTATTGAGTTAAAGGCCAGATTCTGCCACCCTGGCGGAATGGGACTCGAGGGGCTGCCCAGCGTGAGTCAGTGTGGCACAATCTGACCCTAAACAGACTGATATTATTTGCACTGCAGGACTGCCTGGAGTTTCCAGCCACGCTCAGGGCCCTGGTGCTGGGAGATGTAAACACATAAAAGATCATCCCTGCCCCAAAGAGCTTCCAGTCTGAATAGACCAGATAGACACAGGGTGGGGGAAGGAAGGATGATTATCATGGGTGGCACGTGAGCCCCCTTCGGGGAAGCTAGCCATGTGGCCCAGCCCCTTCTGCCCAAGGCCCCATCCCCCACAACACCCATCTGCTGGAGCCCCAAATGTCCACTCCCCCCGTCAACCAGCTCCCTGAAAGCACTCCAGCAGCCAGAGGAGTCCTGGACAAACTGTCCTGAGCCACTGGCCAGCACCAGCACCGTACCACCCCCAGTGCCAGGTCGCCAGCTGGCCTCAGCACCACCCCCAGCGCTGTGCCGTTAGCTCCCGCCGGCTTGGGCAATGGCTTGGGGGAGAGGGCGGAACATGGGCGGGGCCAGAGCCTGGCCTATTTTACCCACCGCCCATGACGATTATCCCCATTTCACAGCTGGGGAATTGAAACACAGAGACTCAGTGACTTGCCCAAGGTCACACGGGCAGCCTGTGGCAAAGCTGGGCCTAGATCTGTTGGTTCCTAGGACAGCACTTTAACCATGGAGGGAGTTTGTTCGGGGTATAGGGGGAGCTGGTGGGAGAAGGGAACAAAGTGAGCATGAGGGTGAGTGGGGCTGGTAGTGGGGAAGCAGCAGGGGGTGAGAGGTAAGCAAGGCAGAGCCTGGGAGGGGAGGACAAGGAGTGGAGGGGATGGCAGTGGGTGGGAGGCATCCAGGGTGATGAGGAGGAGGAGTTGGATGGCAATGATCAGAACAGAATTGCTGAGCAAGGGGAGAGTCAGGAAGGCCAGATGCTCTTTCCAGGCACCAACCTAGGCTCTGGTTCATTTCATCCCTGCTCCCCTCCCCACCTCTGCTCCCCTCCCCCCCTCGCTGCCCCCAGCCCTGTGCAGTCTGTGTCCATTGGACCTGGTTACAGATGGGTCTGGGCCATTTCATGTCCCTGAGCCTGTAGGGATCCCGAGCCTCCCATCATCACCCCCTTCTCACATCCCCCTCCCACACTCCCTCAGCTGGCTCAGGGTGGCCCTGCAAACACCCCACCTCAGTTTACCCTCTTCACACTCCTTACATTACTCCACACAGCCCAAAAGGTCAGAGACAAAAGTCCCCTGGTGAGGTCTGTTTTCAGTCCACATAAACCCCAAAATAAAATCTTTTCCTTTGCTCTGCTCCAGCCCTGACTCTCATTCCAGCTCCTCACTCTCCTCAAGTCAGGAGTCCCTCAGCCCCCCAATTCCCAGAGCTGGGCTTGGTTCTGTCTTCCTCATGGAATCAGGAGCCCCCAGCCCTTCTTCCCATAGCCAGGCTTGGTTCAATCTCTCTCATGGAATCAGGAGCCCCCAGAGCTGGGTTCAGGTCAGGCTGTACCTTGATTCCCTGCAGCTCTCAGCCTTAGGGCTCTGTCCTGCTGTAGGCTGTCATTGTCACCTCTGGGTGCTCTTCTCCCTCAGGGGAGCCCCTCTCTCTGGGGACATCCCCTCCAGGCTCCTTGCTCTGTGAGCTCTCCTGCGATCCCTTCTCCTCCACAGCTTCCTGTCTCTAAGACCCTTCAGCTGAGCCCTGGTAACCCTTTATCAAGCTCATTAGCTGTTTGGCTGCCAACCAGCCACCTAGAGATTTAATTACTTCCAGGTGGAGCTGGGTTGGCTGCTTCTCCCTTACAGGAGCCTGTCATAGGTAGGCTGGGCCCTGACTCCCCTTAAAGAGCCAGCCCCCCCATGACATCCCTTCCCCCCACAAAGCCAACCTGTACCCAAAGGAAGGCTTGACCATGGCTCATACTTGGTTATTGTCTGCACCCAGAGGGGTACTTCCTGCCCTGCTGCCACAAGGAAATCTGCAAAGCCCTTGGCCACTGACGTGTAAAGAGACTACGAGTTGTCCCCCCAATGTTCTGTGTAGCTCATGTGACAGGCAAAATCCTCCATAGTCTACAGCATAGTTCAGAACTTGTACCCCCTGTAAGGGCATGTCTACACTGCAAACTTACGTGAACCTATGTTAGGTCGCCTTACAGCCACAGCAGTCATTACTGGGTTGGCTGTTGTCCACAATGCCCTCTTTTTCTCAGCTTTGCCCGCTCCCCGCCAGGAGCCCAGCTGCCCCACGGGGATCTTGGGCAGCCACCCACATTTCTCACCTCCTTTAGCAGGGAGCTAGGATTGAGGGCAGATGGACTTCAGCTGAAGCCCACCATGGGTCCGGGCTTTCTTGATAATTTCACAGCTCCAGCATGGAGCCATGAAATTAACGACAGCTAACAGCTGACATAAGTAAGGCAGTGTCTACACCAACACTGCATCACCCTAACTACACCGACATTAGTCCTATGCCTCTTGTGCAGGTGGAGTTATTATGTCCGTGTAGTGCAGCACTTACATCAGTGGGAGCAAGGCTGTCGTGTGTACACTGACGTAATTAGGTCAGCGTAAGCTGCCTTACGTCAGACTGACTCTGTAGTGTAGACCAGACCTAAGTCAGGCCCTCTGGCCATCACAGAGGTAGTCAATAGCACTGACCTTTCACCACTGGTGTCATGCTCCTGTGCCAGATACGGACTGGCCACAGCGCTTCCCTCTGAGCCAGATACACACCAGCTGTGTTCAGTGTAAGATCAATTCATGCTCTGCCAGGTCTGACTGAGGATTGTTTAAAAAGGGTATTTAGCACACAGCAGCACCTAGTGGCTGAACAGTATAATACAGTTTAGCATTCCATTATATCTCCCCCTTTAAATCCTACATTCCTACCATTGCCAGTATTTACACTATCACACTGTATTTGGAGTGCAGTATGGATCAGTCTGTCAGGTGTCTCTGAATGGTCCTGGTCTTCTAATTACATGACCCGAATATGTAACAGATTGGTCCTCTGAGCGTTCGTTAGTTGCAATGACTGACTATGGTCGGACTAGAATCCTTGAGTCGTCTTCTTGCTCTGCATCCACCATCTGTAGAGTTTGCTCTGTCGATTGTTCTTTCTGAGGAACCAACTGTAGATATTGACAGTTTCTGCTGAGCTCTCCTCTGTCAGTCTCGACCACATACAACCTGGGTGCTGAATTATTTTTCTTTATGACAACTGGAGTATTCCATTCTTTTTCTCCATCCAGTTTGACACAAACACCGTCACCAGGTTCTAGATCTGGTAGGTCTCTGAGTGATGTCTGTTGTAAAAGTGTTCCTAAGCTCTTTTTATCTGATTTGGCTACTCCCTACATTGGGAGGGTAGTTCTCAGTTGTCTTCCCATCAGGAGTTGTGCTGCACTGTATCCAGGAGCTGCTATTGGTGTTGGTCTGTAACTCAGAAGAGCAAAGAATGGATCTTTCTGCTGTAGGATATTCTTGGCTGTCTGTACATTGGCTTGGCTTCTCCATTCGCTTGTGAGTAATATGGGCTGCTAGTAATATGAGGAAGACCATATTTTATTTGGATAAATTAAATTCTGCTGCAGTGAATTGTGGTCCATGCTCTGTCACAAGTTGTTCTGGAACCCTGTGCACTTCAGTTGCTCTAGAACACTCTGGTGTGTTACGTCTTTCAAGTCCACTATTTCTATATACCTGGAAAAATAATCCACAACTACCAAGTAATGATGTCCCCTGAATTCACATAAATCTGCAGCGAGTCTCCTCCAAGGTCTCTTTCATTCAGACTAGCTCCTTCTTTGCATCATTAATTACTACTGGCCATATCTTTTTTCCTGCTGCCTTCAGCAAAGGAGCTCTGGGAGCCCATTTTGAATCCTCCTCCACCCACATGACTGTGTGTAATGTTATCAGCTGGAAAAGCATCTTCCTGCTCCTCCCCTGGGGAGACGTCTTTTCCTTTAGGATGGACTTCTTTATAGCCCAGCTCCGGTTCAGGCTTTGTGTTGCTCTTCCAGGCCTCTGCAGGGGAAAGGTCCCTTGTCTCTTACCTTCTTATTTCAGCTTCCTCTTGGATGTAGGGTGACCAGATATCCCGATTTTATAGGGACAGTCCCAATATTTGGGGCTTTTTCTTATATAGATGCCTATTGCCCCCCACCCCCTGTCCCAATTTTTTACATTTGCTATCTGGTCACCCTACTTAGATGTGTGTTTTTATGTTATTAACATGGTTGCTTTTCCCTTTAGAAACCGGAATCTCCACCTCAGACAGCCCATCTTCCACCCGATGGTCCTGTACCGCTGGACCCACAACAGTGCTGACCTTGTCTCCAGCTGGCTGGCATAGCTCACTGCCCAGCTGCTCTGTTTTCTGGAGATGACTTGTCTTCTCTCTCTGGCATAATTTTATCTCTTTCCACAAGGCCTCTGGGCTCTCCTGCTTTGTATGTATCTCAGAACCGGGCTTCATTCCACACTCGATCTTACGCTGATTCTGGAGCTTCGTCAGCTCCTTCCGCAACAACAAACACTGCTGTTCCCTGGTTACCTTCCAGTGCTGAGACGGGCTAGCTCCTGCTCCCGCTAGATGGCTTGGGCTGAGATCTAGTCCCTTGGGCAGCGCATCTCCTCTAGCTCCTCCTCAGCCTTGGGCCTGGAGGGTGCTCAGCTGTGCGAGGCCTTCTGCCCTGCTTCCCTCAGCTGCAGCAACCTTTTCTTCTCACTCTCTCCAGTCCATTAGTGGGTGGGGTTGCTGGGTCGCTGTAGAGGACACGGCCACTAGTGCAGTTTCCCTTTTAGCCAGCACCTCTGAATCTGTGCCTGTCGACATCCAGCCCTTCAGTGCGAGATCCACTTGTTCCCCTAAAAACCTCCAAGGACACCCGCAGCATCACTGCACTCCCCTGTGTAAATTCAGCCTCCTGGTGATTTACTGCTGGGCTCTCTCTTATTGCACACACCAGAGCCCTCAGCCTGCACCTCTGCCCTCTCCTGAGCCCTCAGCTTTAGTCTTTCTAGTTCTTTAACTTCTTTCAGAATCTGTTCCTTCTCCTCTATTCGGAAACATCTATATTGGAGCTAAGAGGTGTGATTCCCAGCTCACATAGACATAGCTGAACTAGCACTTAACAATAGCCATGTGGCCAGGATGGCACAGGTGGCAGCTTCAGCTACTTGCCTGAGTACAAACCTGCCCAGCCCCCTTGGTACGTACTCAGGCAGCTGACCGGAGCTGCCCATCCTTGCCGGGCTACACTGCTACCTTCAGCGTGCTAGCCTGAGCAGAGTTAGTGCAGGTACATTTACATGAGCTGGGAATCTCACCTCCCAGCTCAGTTGCAGACATACCCTCAGTTTCACCTTCTCCAACTTTCTTCCTTCTAAGTGGTGTGGCAGGCTCCTGTGTCCCAGAAAACCCTCCTCTAGTTTCCCAGCCACACCACTCACATCCTGCAGCCCTTTCTGGTCCCCTCCTTCCAAGGCCTAGGGCTTGTTCAAGCCCTTCCCATTTTGGCTCCTGGGTAACTTTCCTCTTGCATGGCTCATTTTCTACCTTGGCTGCCTGCGGCTTGGGGGTCTTGAGACTGTTGTTCTCCATCTCCCTGTTGCTTTGCACCTCCCTTGGCTGAAGTATTCTGGTCTCCAGGTGCCGCTTCTCCTCTAGGGCCTGGGCTTCTTGACCAGGGGTATTGGCAATTCCAACTGCCACTTCCTCCCTGTGGTCTGCTCTCTGGCTCTTGGTACATTCAGCAGCTATGAGTTTCTCCTGAATATCAATAATCTCACCAGTCCTTGGCTCACATGGGTGCTGGAGCTTTATCTCCAATGGCTGGGCTTCTTGGGAGCTAGAGCAGAATTTCTTCTGCCAAACGCCCTGTTCCTTTTTCAGTGCATTGACCCATTTGCTCTCTGCAGCCACAATCTGGTGGCTTCTCCCCTGCTCTGTGAGTAGCTCCTTCTGCCTCTCCTCTGGTCACTGGGCTTACTCCTGTTGCTTGGCCAGTTTCAGTAAGAAAACCCGCACCTGGGCCTGCAAATTACAGAGCTGTTCAATAGCCCTCTCAGAGCTCTAGTCACACCCCTCTCCTGGGACCACCAGAAATGCTGAATCACATTTAGCTTCTGCCCAAGCTCCCCTGGCCCAGAGAGTCTGCTGTCCACTACGCTGCTGGTTGGATCATTTTCCAAGGGAGTCCTTTCAGTTTCTTGGGGGAAGCTGCTCAAATACCCACAATTCTCAAGCTTTGAATCTGGGAGTGAGGCTAAGGTATCTCTAGTAAGCAGAGGGACGTCTGAAACCCATGGCTGGCCTCTCCTTCTGATGCTTATACCCCAGGGCCTGCTTTCTTAGCTACCCATTTTACCCAGTACTAGAAACTCTTCCTGCCCCATAGCGACATCCCCTCTGCCCAAAATCCAAAGTTCTTGTAGTGCAGCATCTTTTTACGTGTCCCTTTTCCCTGTAGTCAGAACAAATTAACCCTGGGAGAGGATCACTTTTTCCAGCCCAAAATGGGGTTCCCACAGTCCTGGGCCTTACCTCCCCATGGCAGGGTGTCTTTAATAACCTGGGACTCCCCTGTTCCCCAAGTGTTCTGGGAAATCAGGTCAGTCTAACCATCCTTGCTCCTGGAGGCAGCCCCATCTTATGTGCCCGTCCTGCCCACAGTCAGTGCACAGTATTGGACCAGCCCTGTCTTCGGTGGGTCAGGGTGACTCTTTCCAGCCACTGGCCCTCTGCAGTACGTCATTGTGGGTGCCTGGAACACCCTTCGCTGTTGCTGGCCCTCCAGACATCAGCTTGGGAGAGTGAATGTCCCACAGTCATGAAAGGTGTCTGTGCCGTGCTGCTCTGTCAGCCCTCCTGGGTGAGTCTCAGAGCCGGGGTGACAGACTTTGGCTCTTGCAGTTTGTACTACAGCAGTAAACACAGCTGTGTAGATGTTGTGCCTGGGGCTGGAGCTTGGGTTTGAAGCCCCCCCTGCTCCCTGGGCTTAAGAACCCGAAATTCAGACTGAGCCAGAAGGTCTGTACGGCTGTTTTTAGCGCCATAGCAGGAGCCCCAGAAACCTCAGTCTGTGGACCGAGCTCTGGTACTCGCTGCTGCGGGCTGTGTAGATGAACCCAAAGTGTCTCCAGAGTCTGGGTTTGAAAGTTCCCAGCGTGTCTGACCCAGGGCCGGTTAATGAGAGTGAGGGGGGTGGCTGGTGCTGTCGTTAGATGGAGACACCTGAGCCTTGGGGCTCTGAGACGGTCTCTGGGACCATTATCCGCTCTGGGAGACACCTAGGTGCATCTACAGAGGGTCTGTGCCACTCGCAGAGTCCATGGGACAAATCTCTCCGGGCAGAGAGTTCAGGCTGGAGCCAAGTCTCCATTTTCAGCCTGATGTAGGGGTGAGATCAGGGTCTGGAGGGGGGCATTTTTCTACCTAGGGCAAATTTAACAGCAGCTCTGGAGTGTTTCATAGCTGATGCCCTGAGCATGGCCTGCCCATAACTGTGTGTTTCTGGGGATATTGACAGTCACTCACTGCTAGTCTCTGGAGTTTGGACTCCTAAGTTGCTCAGACAGGTTTGAAGTGGGGCTGGGAGAAATGTTTTGGAGAAATAGTTTATATTTTTGGTTCGATTGAAACTCTTCCTGAATCCATATTGAGTTTGCTGACTAGTTTCAATGAACAGAAAAAGGTGCCCCCTGTGTGATGTGGGGCGGGAATTGGAATATGGGTCTCCTCCCCTCAGGTGAGGGCTGGAACCGCTGGGCTCTGGGTGTCTGACTTGGGGCTCCCTCAGTCTCTCCTGCTGAAGACACCCCCGTGTGTCTAAACACTGCCATGGGCCCTGGTCCAGAGCGTGGGAGTGAGAATGACTCTGCAGCTCAGTGGGTCAGGCCCTACCTTGGAGCCCAGAGTCCAGCTGCCCTGCTCCAGTGATCCTGTAATTACTAACCCATAACCCCAGTGAGGGGCGGGGTTACGGCCTCTTGCACAGCAGTGTCTCAGGCCATGTCTGCCGGGGTTTCCTTGCACCGATGTAGCTGCCCCGGTGCAAACCCCTAGTGCAGACGCGCTGCACAGGTATGGATTGGGACTGGCACCCGATGCACCTTCTCCCAGGTGCAGGGGGCAGAAAGTGAGGAAATCCCCCCTCCAAAGCAACAGAGATTCCCTGGCGTCTGCCCCTTCCCTCATATGCCTCTGCCTCCCAGGTGCCTGTGACTGCACAGTACCACTTGGCCCTTGCCTCTATTCATCCATAACCCCAGTGAGGGGAGGGGTTACGGCAGGGGATGGCCACCGACATAACCCAGCCAGCCTCCTCTGACTTTAGCGCAGGTAGGAAGGGGTTAAGCCCTAAGGATGCATTGTGCACCAGGGCCCAGGGAGCTTGATTGCAATGGCTTCAGCGAATGGGGCCAGAGAGGTGGCTCAGCAGGGGAGGGTGCCTAGGGGATGGAGTCGCTCGCACTCCCTGGGGGCAGGAACCTACCCTGGGGGCTGCTGTGGAGCCTGCAGGTTTGGGGCGTGAACAGGCTGGAAATCACCCCCACCCCCACCCCCAGAGCTTAGCTGAGGAGAGGCTTCCTTGTGCCAGTGCTGGCGGGGGGGGGGGGGGGGGGTTGACACATGCAGAGCTCGGCTCCTCTTGGCCAGTGCCCTGGGCCGGAGGGACCTGGGCGTTCCCAGAGTGCTGGCCCAGCCAGAGGCAGTGGGGGAAGGAAAGAGCCTGCTGGCGATGCCGCTGGTGAGCTGCTGAGTGCTCAGATCAGGGGCAGGTTCTTCACACAGTGCTGGGAGCAGGATGTGCCCCGCTGGGGGGCAGCAGATACGGAGGAGCAGTGAGGCTGGGGGCGGGGGAAGAGGGAGAGGACAGCGAGAGGGGGAGCACGTAAAGGGCCGAGGGGTGGGAAGCACGGGCAACATGTAACCGGCTGCCACCTGGTGCCTGCCCGCACTCACCAGCCACCGCAGCGTGCAGCACGCAGCCAGCGCTGGCCGGAAACGGGACGGGGCAGGGCCCTGCTGGCTGAGAGCTGGCACGCAGCGGGGGCTGCGCTGACGGACCAGCAGGGGGAGAGTCCAGCCCTGCGTTCTGCATCTTCGCCCCACCACCAGCCTTGCAAACCCACCCCCATCGTCAGCCACTGGCCACCTCCTCCTCACCGCTGGTGGGTGGGCGTCTGGTGAGCAGGGATCTGGCCAGCAGCAGGACCTGTCAGAACTGATGGGACAGAGACAGAAAATACGGGACAATTTGCCCATTTTTAAGAAAAAGTCGGGACACCGGCAGGAGGGCTTAAATACAGGACTGTCCCTTTCAAAAAGGGACGTCTGGTCACCCTCCCCCTGAGGGGAGTCAGGGCCCGTCTGCCTGTGAGGAGACAATGAGCCGGGAAAGGGCAGGGGGAGTGGGGGTGGAGGGGGGGTGGAAGGTGTCAGTGGCCATGCGCGGGAAGGGGACAGACCGATGCTGGGAGGGGAAAGGGGAGGGGCAGGTGGTAGGAGCAGAAGGGGGAGGAGAAGAAGGGAGGGGCAGGCACAAGGGCAATGGGGGGGCAAGAGGAGTGGACAACAGGAGGTGGAAGGGATGAGGAGTGGGGCAGGTGCCAGGACCATGGGTGCGGGGGAGCGAATGGGCAGGCACCAGGAACAAGGACCTGGGGATTACAGTGGACGAGAAGCTGGATATGAGTCAGCAGTGTGCCCTCATTGCCAAGAAGGCCAACGGCATATTGGGCTGTATTAGCAGGAGCATTGCCAGCAGATCGAGGGAAGTGATTATTCCCCTCTATTCGACACTGGTGAGGCTTCATCTGGAGTATTGTGTCCAGTTTTGGTCCCCCGCACTACAGAAGGGATGTGGACAAATTGGAGAGAGTCCAGTGGAGGGCAACGAAAATGATTAGGGGGCTGGGGCACATGACTTACAAGGAGAGGCTGAGGGAACTGCGGTTATTTAGTCTACAGAAGAGTGGGGAGTGGGGGATTTGATAGCAGCCTTCAACTACCTGAAGGGGGTTCCAAAGAGGATGGAGCTAGGCTGTTCTCAGTGGTGGCAGTTGACAGAACAAGAAGCAATGGTCTCAAGTTGCAGTGGGGGAGGTCTAGGTTGGATATCAGGAAACACTATTTTACTAGGAGGGTGGTGAAGCACTGGAACGGGTTATCTAGGGAGGTGGTGGAATCTCCATCCTTAGAGGTTTTTAAGGCCCAGCTTGACAAAGCTTTGGCTGAGATGATTTAGTTGGTGTTGGTCCTACTTTGAGCAGGGGGTTGGACTAGATGACCTCCTGAGGTCCCTTCCAACCCTGATATTCTATGATTCTATGGCATGGAGTGAGGCAGGAGCCTGGGGGCAGAGGGGCTGACTGGGGCAGAAGGGCTGGCTGGGGCAGGGGTAGTCACCAGTGGGTGGAGGAAGGTGAGAGGAGGGGCAGGGGGAAGAATGGAATGATGGGAGGGGTGGGCACTGGGGGTGGGGGTTAAGGGGGAATAGGAGGGGCAGGCATCAGGGCCACAGAGTATGCATGAGTGGCAGGACGGGAGATGAGGGGAGGGGTGGGCTCGAGGGGCAAAAGGGGGGCAGGAGAAGGGACGGGAACTGGAGCTCAGAGGAGGGGGAGAGGGAAGGGGCTCGCACCAGGGGACACAAGGGGTGAACAGAGGGGCAGGCACTGGGAAGGCAGAGGGTGGGTAGAAGGAGGGGCTGTCACCAGAGAAAAGGAGGGTGTGGGGGAAGGCGCAGGTGACAAGGGGAGAAAGTGGGATGAGGTGCAGGGCGGGTGCCAGAGGGCTGAGAGGGGTGGGGCAGACCCCAGGGGGCAACAGGGGAGCAAAGGAAAGGGACAGTCATAAAAGTGGAGAAGGGCATGAGGGGAGGGTGCCAGGAAGACAGAGGGGGGGCGAGGGAAGGGGCAGGCACCAGGAGGGATGTGGGGACTGAGCAGAGGGGCAGATGCAGGGAGAGGAGAGTGGATGGGCACCAGGAGGCAGATTGGGGGCAAGGGAACAGGTGAGCACAGGGGGGCAGAAAGAGGGGTGTGGAGATGTGGGCACCAGGGGGGCAGAAGGAGGATGAGGGGAGGGGTGAGCACCAGTAGGGCAGAGATGGAGTGATGAAAAGGGCTTACACCAGGGGTTCAAAGGGGGGAAGGGAAGGGGACTTGTACCAGGCAGATAGGCAGAGGGGGCAAAGGAAGGGGCAGGCACCATGGAGGTAGATGGGGGCAATGGTAGAGATGCGACTCAGGGGGGCAGAGGAAGAGTGAAGGGCAGGGCTGGCACCAGGGCACTAGAGGGGGGTGAGAGATGCTGGTGTCAGGGGGGCAGAGGGTGAGGGAAGGGGCGGGGGGAGAACTAAGGGGAAGGTGCCGGGGGAGGGGGTGCGAGGGAAGGGGCAGGCACCATGGGGAGCGACGGGAATGCAGGTTAATTTCCCTTTGATCCCAGTGACCAGCCCTTGCCCCCGGCCCTGACTCTATGACTCTCTCCCCAGTGAACGTGACTCTGGATCCAGATACGGCAAATCCCAACCTCGTCCTGTCTGAGGATCGGAAACATGTGAGACACGGAAACTGGGATCCGCCCAACAAGTCTGAGGGATTCGATCATTATATCTGTGTCCTGGGCGCTGAGGGGTTCACGGGCGGGAGGCGTTACTGGGAGGTGGAGGTGGGAGGCAAGACAGGCTGGTACCTGGGGGTTTGTAGGGAATCTGTGAGCAGGAAGGGGAAGGTCACACTCACACCTGAGGATGGATACTGGGTCGTGTGGCTGAGGGGTGGGGTATACCAGGCCCTCACCTCCCCCTCAACCTCCCTCCCCGTGAACATCAGGCCCAGCCGGGTGGGGATTTTCCTGGACTATGAGGTGGGTGAGGTCTCGTTTTACAATGTGACTGACAGGTCCCGTCTCTTCAGTTTCACTGACACCTTCTCCGGGACGCTCCGCCCTTATTTCAGTCCTGGTTACTATGTTTCGGGTACAAACGCGGCTCCCCTGAAAATCTGCCCGGTCCCAGCTCAGGCCGGGGGGAATCTCGGTCCCTGACAGTGACCCCCACGGCACAGACTGGCCCCCCCAGCGCTGCTGCTCCTCCAGCTCCCAGTGGTGGGGGCCAGTCACTGCAGGCAACTGGACTTTTTCTGCTGACCGGACGCTGCCAGTTTCCCTTTTCAACTGGAGGTTCCAATCGAGAACCGGACACCTGGCAACCCCCGCCCAGGCTGGGTGAATGGGTCCCACTTGCTGGAAGGAGCTAGACAGACTTTCCCCCCTCCCCCTGTGTTTGCTCCCCCCTGGCACAGGGTGATGCTGGTAAGAAATACTGCCAGACAGCGAGTAGTTTTTGCTGCCCTCACCTTTCCGCATCCTCTGTCCCAGGGATAGCAGATGGTGTTGGATGGGGATTATTCACTCCTGTCAGAATATTCTACCCCTTTGAAATCTCAATGTAAAATGTGAAAGAAAAAAGATTATTCTAATTTAGAAAATGTTATTATTGTCACAAAGTGTAAATGCAAGAACATTTTCTTTTGTATTTCAACAGCATTTCAAAAACAAGCATCTAAACATATTTTTAGAAATGGAATTATTTACATTATTTTTTTTAATTCTTCCCTCAAATCTATATTGAAGTTTAACTTCTCTAAATAGTATAATTTGTATTTCAGCTGTGGAATTTCAAGAAATCCAAAATATTTATCTTAACAAAAAAAATTATTAAATTGTCAGACTGGGTTGTTCAGTTACAATGTACATGTGTCGTAAACATCACAACTACACACATGTGCAGCTGCTCTCGCTCTCTTTCCCTCTCTTTATTGTCTTGACTGGTTCTCTCTGGAAGGCAGGGCACATACACCCACCCCCTGCACTACACCTTTGACAATTAATTGGTGAAAAAATGATAGAATTAATTAAGCAATATATTTAAGTTAACTCACACAAGATTATAAAATAGTCTTTGAACTTCTGTTAGTATTAATTCATGTGATTTTTAACTTTCTAGCTTCATATAATCGGTAATCAAGATATGACATTTCCTTTCTTGTTCTCACATCAATTAAGAAAACATGGTCCCGAACCTCAAATGCTATCTTCCTGTATATAGAAATCTCTTCTACAATATCCTTTTCTAAGTTTATTTTTCTTTAGAAATATTATTTGCAGGCAATGTATTGTCAGTGTCCACTGTTGATTTCAATGTACTGACGGGCTCTTCATGTTCTTGGTTCTAAGGATGAAACAAATGTCGTTTGGTAAAGAAACAGACAGGGTTGTATTCCTTTATTGAATCATCATAAATTAAGTTAATTGTATTAAAGACACTGGCACTTGATGACATATAACTTGAAATTTGGTGATGCTTTATTAGGAAACCTTTCTTCTCGGCCATAAATCAGTTGAAAGGGTGATATTTTTGTTGTCATGTGAGGTTTAGAGTACAAAGAAATAAAGTTGCTCCAGGAAATTCATCACAGTTCCTCTGGGTTCTGTCTACCACCTTCAGGAATGCTCTGTAAAAATAGTGACTGATTGGCATAATTCCTTCAAATTAGCCATTGAACCTAATTTCTTCAAGAGCTAGCTGAGCAGAGTATGACGGGAGGCACATCACATGGCATTGCTTGGACTACTTTTTGTTTTAAACATGATGCATTATGAACATTTTCAATGTAATAATTCAGTTTTGAAAATTTATTCATAATATGCCATTCATGTCAGAGTACCCTAAACTTACCTTGATTATTTGAAAATAAATACCCTAAAGTTATCTTTTGATGGATTCACTTGTGTTTTTATCCAGTCTGCTAGTGTCTAGGTGGCATGGACTGCTGAAGTTATGTGTTTTTCCTAGTTTTTAACACAGGGAAATGTTAATCTAAAAATAAGAGAATTTTTCCTTAAAATTTCCTTCAGAAATATCTGCGTTCCTTTCCCTATTTCTTACTGAATTATGCGTAATTACTATGGCTTCTTATCCAATCTCATTGTGTTATTATGTGGGAAAATATGTTGGCAAACAGGTTAATATACAACATGGTTTTTACTATCTGACAAGACATAAAAATGTGTTGTCACTAACAATTTACAGCATGAAATGTCATGAAGAGATTGCAGGCAATGTTCATTTTGAAATGTCTAACTATGAATGGGTTTCCCCATCAGTTCCTGCAACCCCCGGCTGGCAGACCTCTGTGTGAATTAAGCAGCCTCCAGTCTGCCAGGGAACCTCCACCAAGTGTCTTTATTACCTTTTATGGTGCATCACAGCATAGCAGCAGTTACAAGGAGCCCCCTTCCTGCTCCCTGGTTCAGCCTTTTATACTGCAGCTTTCTTCTCAGCGCTGAGCTAGTGACCTCATCAGGCTCCCTACAGGTGCAAGTGAGCCCCTCTACCCTTCTGTAACAAGGGGTGCTCTCGTGGGACACTACTGAGAGTACCAATTCAGGGCAGTCACAGCCTCAGGCTGGTGGTTCTCCACCTCTAAGGCACATCAAACCAGCCAAACAGAGAGGACTTCGGTTTCACCCCACTGGCTAACCAGAAGTCATACAAGCAATTCCCTCAGGTACCCCAGTTCCTTTGTACCACCAGTAGCACTCCTTATAGGGATGACTGATTATGAAAACCAGTGTCCCCAATTAAAGGTTCTCCTGATCCCAAAGGACCAGCCACAAAACCGAGATCAATATACAAATCAGATCTTACCCCAAGATCACAATTTCGCCAATCATTTAGGATCTAAAATCTAACGGTTTATTCATAAAAAGAAAGAAATATAGATGAGAGTTAAAATTGGTTAAAGGAATCAAATACATACAACAGTTGAAAAGTTCCTGGTTCAGGCTTATAGCAGTGATGGAATAAACTGCTGGCTCAAATCAAGTTTCTGGAGTACATCCACAGATTTGGATGGGTCCCTCAGTCCTTTTTTTAGAGCTTCAGTTTATAGTAAAGTTCCTCCAGAGATCAGAAGCCAGTTTGAAGACAAAATGGAGGGGCTTCCAGGGCCTTTTTATATCCTCTACCATGTGGAAGCTCCCCATTGTTCTTACTGTGGAAAATCACAGCAGAAGATGGAGTTTGGAGTCACATGGGCAAGTTCACATCTCCATGCATGATTCAGTTCTTTGCAGGTGGCAGCCATTGCTCACATGGTACTTTGAACATTCCCAGGAAGGCTCATCAGATGTGGATTGGAGTCTCACAGGGTCCATTGTCAGTTAAGTGTTTCTTGTTGGGGCACTTAATCTGAATAGTCCCTTCTCAATGAGCTGGCCAAATGCTTCACTGGTGCTGCTTAGAGTCAAACACATTGAAATACAAATTCATAGCCAATACTCATAACTTCAAATACATAAATGCTACACCCATACAAGTAGTTTAATCACAATCAGCAAACTACAACCTTTTCATAGATATCTTACTTGACCATCTTTGTACAAGATTTGTTGCAACTATATGACAGTGGTTGCAATAATGATGTATACGGTCATAGTTCATTTAGATACCGTCACACCTTCCAGACCCAAACTACTCAGTGCCTTCTCTTCTAACTGCACCCGGTGTCCTGGGTGTGGTCAGTGACCAGGGTGCTGGCTTCCAAAGGGCTCTCTTTGTAGCTTCTAACAGCACCTTGTCACATGGCCATGATTGTGTAATTGACCATCCGGAGAAAATAACACCAAATGTAAACTTTTACCTCATTATTCAATTCAGAACCCTTTCCACACCACTATCTCCTGTCTTCATGTCTCTGCGTACTTATCATATGTGATAGTGTTCTTGGGCAAGTAGGCTGTCACTGCCATTGCTATGCCCCTAGGCACACAGGTGGCTGACTCCTGGCATGCACTGTATTCATAGCTGCAGGATCATTGCATGGGAAGTGGAGAGGACATGGGCAGACAAATAACTGCTCTGAAGCTGCCTGGTGGCTGTCTCCCCCCTCCCAAGCAGCAATGGGGGCTTCCTGCAGTCAGCAAAGGTATTTGAGGTTCCTCAGCCGCTGCTACTCCTCTGTTCTGCCTTCCAGGAAAGACCAGGTCTCTCTGCACCTGAAGTTCCCACCTGCCACATTTCACATCACTATTTCATACATGTCCTGGATCCCTCGGGCTTGAGCCCTCTTTGTCAAGCCATCACATGGCTCCCAGTCTTCCCCGTGTAGTCTTCACAAACCCAGTAGCTGTTTCCCCTGTGTGACAGCCAGTCAGTGGGGCAGAGTCTGCACCTGGAGTCCCCTGGATGGTGAGACAGGGAACAATTTGCCGTTTGGTTTGTCCAGAAGAGTTTTGGGGCTTGTTTTAACTCAAGTTCATTAACTGTAAATTAATACATTAATCACCACAACTGTAAATGCTGGGGCTTGGCCACATAAGTTTTTGCACCTGTTTAACTAAAGGTGTCTTTTTAAACCAATTTGATTAACCACACACTAGCACGGAGGCAGTTATACCTCTACAAAGGTGTTTATATCAGTACAGCTGTTCCGTTATGTGGAGTTCTGTTTCACTAAAAGACCAGATTTGCTTTAGGGGTACTGTGACTCACCCACAATATTTCATACTGTAGTAAGAAATATGTTAGAGACAGAGGGACTGTTACAAACGGGAAAAATAGTTCAGTATGTAGATGACATTTTAATAGTCACTCAGTTTGCTAGAGCCCGGGCACCACAGGCCCATATAACTCACTGCCCCTGAGTATTTAGATCAAGCAGCTTTCTTACCTCTCTGGACGTTACAGTTCATAATACACAGGCTTCTCCCTTAAGCCTGGACCAGTCTCCTCTGTTGACGTTTTCTGTCTTCTCAGTATTCTTGTTGGTTCCAGCGTAGGTGGGGGAGGAGAAAGGCCAAACCACTATCCCCTATTTTATATCCTTAGTCCATCCCAGACATGCCCTGGTGGGCTTTGCTGAGTCCCAGGGTTGAGCAATCCCCCGGTGATCTTGGGCAACTGAGTCATAGAGTTGAGCAGTCCCCATTGTGTGATGCTTGTGTTATTGAACTGTAAATCCCTTGATTACAGCTTCCCTGGTGATTAATGGTCAGTGAACACCTTCCTGGGAAGAGGTCCCCTCCCCACCTTTGTAGTGAAGAGACTGTCAAATTTACAACATATATCAGTAACAACCACACAGCAAAATCTCATAACTTCATACACACTAATGTTATACATGTTTTGACAGAACACTGGGTTTCAGCAGATCATGACCTTTCAAATGATATCTCACATGGCATGCTTTGTATGAAATATCACAACCACATAGGAATGATGAATATGGGGATTACAGAGTGCTATTTCAAGGTACAGAATGTCACACCAACATAATTTCCTTTCTTGACACGGTTTCTAGCTTATTGGATGGGGGGAGCACTGAAAAAGATTTATCTTGATTTTGGAAAGGCCTTTGATGAAGTCCTACATGACATTCTCATAAACAAACTAGGGAAATGTGGTCTACATGAAACTACTGCAAGGAGGGTACACAACTGGTTGAAAGACAGTACTAGAAGTGTAGTTATCAATGGTTTGCTGTCAAACTGGGAAGACGTATCTAGTGCGGCCATGATGGGGTTAGTTCTGCTTCCAGTACTATTCAGTACAGATTGTACCTCTCTGGTCCGGCATCCTCGGGACCTGACAGATCCTGAACCAGGGAATTTGCCGGACCAGGGGAGGTCAATGCCGGCCCCTCTGCTGCCGGCCATGGAACTCCACTCTGGCAGGAGAGGGGCCAGCACTGACGGAGCGGGGTTGGAGGTGGGGGCACTGGGGGGGAAGAGGCGGGGGGCTGCAAAGCCCTGCGGCCGGGGGAGCATTGACTGAGAAGGGATGGGGGGGGTGCTCAGCGAAAGAGGCAGGGTGGCTGCGGAGCCCCCCAGCAGTGCCCCCCCCATCCCTTCTCAGTCAATGCTGCTCTGGTGCGACTCTTTGAGCTGCCCTTTCTCTTCCCCCCAGCGCTCCCACACCCCGTCCCTACTCCTCCCCCTCTTTCCCTGAGCTTTAACTCCGTGCTTCAGAAGCTCTGGGAGGGTGGCGGAGGAGTTTCTAAGCCCAGGGCTGTTGGCTTTTCCCCGTGAGTGCTCCAGGGCTGGAGCACTCACAGGGTCACCAACGCTGCCGGACCAGGGATGTCGCTGGACGAGGGAAGTCCGGATAAAGGAGGTACAACCTGTATTTTCATTGATGACTTGGATAATAGAGCAGAGAGTATGCTTATATAATTTGCAGATGACACCAAGTTAGGAGGGGTTGCAATACTTTGAATGATAGGATTAGAATTCAAAATGACCTTGAGAAACTGGAGACTTGGTCTGAAATCAATCAGATGAAATTCCATAAAGACAAGTGCAAAGTACTACGCTTAGGAAGGAAAAATCAAATGCGCAACTACAAAATGGGGAATAACCAGCTAGGTGACAGTACTGATGAAAAAGATCTGGGGGTTATAGTGGATCACAAAATGAATATGAGTCAACAATGTGATTCAGATGCAAAGAAGCTCATATCATTCTGGGGTGTATTAACAGGAGTGTCCTATGTAAGACAGGGGAGATAACTGTCCTGCTTTACTTGGCATTGGTGAGGCCTCAGCTGGAGTACTGTGTCTAGTTCTGGACACCAGACTTAAAAAAAGATGTGGATAAATTCAAGAGAGTCCAGAGGAGAAGAATAAAAACGATCAAAGGTTTAGAAAACTGGACCTGTGGGGAAAGGTTAAAAAAGCTGGGCATGTTTAGTCTTGAGAAGAGAAGACTGATGGGGCCTCTGACAGTCTTCAGACATGTTCTGGGCTGTTGGAAAGAGGGCTGTGATCAACTGTTCTCCGTGTCCGCTGAAGGGAGGACAAGAATTAATGGTCTTATTCTGCAGCAAGGGACATTTACGTTAGATATTAGGAAAAACTTTCTGACTCTCAGGGGAGTTAAGCTCTGAAATAGGTTTCCAAGGGAGGTTGTGGAATCCCATCACTGGAGATTTTTAAGAACAGGCTGGACAAACATCCGCCAGGAATGGTCTAGTTTACTTGGTCCTGCCTCAGCACGTGGGGCTGGACTTGACTTCTCAAGGTCCCTTCCAGCCCAACACGTCTATGATTCTATGATTTTACCAGTGGAAACTTAGGCACCCAGGGACTTTGGGACCAACAGGGCCAGCTGAGCACAGGTTTTGAGGATCTAAATTTTTGATGTAAGTGCCTAAAGTGGCAGCTGGGTGTATCTAGCCCCCGGTTCTTTTCCAAGTGGACAGCAACAGCCTTTTCACACCATGTGTTGCTATTGAAATTCTTCCTCTAAAGCAAATCTGGTCTTTTAGCTTCTGAATGTGCCAATCCAGCCAATGTCTCTTGACTGCTCCCTCCTCCCAGTCCTTCTGTTATAATCAGTGCAACATTTTTCATTGCCAGAGGAGCTTGACAAGCTGGACTAGTGCCAGTATTCCTGTGCTTAAAGGCTGATGGCTGTGTGACCTACCTGGGTAGAATCCAAACTAAGGAGTAGCTGTGTCACCCTGCCTTTTACAATTTCTCGCTGCTGTAGCCTCCAGCCTGGACTGCTCACAAACAGCCTCCAGCATGCAATTCACTCCCAGCTACGTCTGTGTGTGCTGCAGCCAGCCAGCTACAGCTGGGCTCTTACAAGCCTTGGTTATACTGCACAGTGACCCCCAAACACCCCCAGTCAGGGCCATCCCTACCCATACGCAAAGTACGCAGCTGCATAGGGCACCAGGAAATTTGGGGCACCACATTTCCTGGTGCCCTGCGTAGCTGCGTGCTGCTCCAGCCCCTGCTCCGCCTCTTTCCCATGGCCCCCTCCCCTGCTCTGCCCCAGCCCTGCCCCCACTCCACCCCTTCCCCAAAGCCTCCGCCCCTGACTCTTCCCGCCCCACTCTGCCCCAGCCTCGCCCCCACACCACTGAGGACTGCAGCAGGGGCCGGGCCTGCACTCACCAGTGGTTAGTAGAGTGGCCCGGCACCAGCCTGCTCTGCTCCACCGGCGAGTGCTGAGTGGCGGTTTCCCCCCAGCCCCCCACTCCCCCCTGCAGAGGCCTGGGGCCCCACACAGCCCCCCTGGGGCGGCGCTGCATAGTGCACCAAAATGGATAGGGACGGCCCTGCCCCCAGTCCTAGATTTTCTCCTAGAAATGTGTGTCCTGTACTGCCCAGACGTCTCCTGTTCAATACAAGTTATATAAACTGTTATTTCTTTAATAAAAATAATATGCAAACAACGAACCACCCCAAACGGAGCTTCCCAGACACTTCAATTTAAACGTCCTGGATTAGATAAAACAATAAAACTAGTTTATTAACTACTAAGAGAGAGATTTTAAGTGAGTACAATAATGAAGCATAAAAGTCAGATGTGATTACAAGAAAAATAAAGGCAGAATGTTTACTAATGCCTATCTTAACAAACTACATTAGATTCAAAGCAAAGATTTCTCACCACATGCTTCAGCAGTCTGACCACACCCTCTAGGTCAGGATCCCTCCCGCAGTTTAATGCTGCTTCTATTGTCCTTCATGTGCCGATGGGCAGAGAGAGGGGGGTGTCTTGGGATGTTTCCTTCTTTTTATAGTCCTTTCCCCCCTTTGAGAAGCATTTCCAGCTGAGATTCAGGGGACAGGGTGTCTATGTGTAGTTCCTTTGTTTAGAATAGTCCTGTTTGCCAGCTTCTCTTTGGGCAGGGCTGTGGTTTGGAACACGTATTAATAAAACCATACAGGAGAATCTTATAACTTCTCACACAATGTTGTCACACATAATTTATCAGGACAATATTGACCAACAACTTAGGAGTCTTCAAATGATACCTTACAAGACATGTCTTTTGTACAAAGATTTTTATAATAGTGTGTAGGGTGTGAATACAGGGGTACATTCTGTCACAGGCTGGAAAAGGCCACAACTGTCCTAGGTGACAAGTTTCAGAGGGGTAGCCATGTTAGTCTATTTCAGCAAAAACAAATGAGGAGTCCTGTGGCACCTTAAAGACTAACAAATTTATTTGGACATAAGCTTTCGTAGGATGGAGCCCACTTCGTCAGATGCATGAAGTGGGTTCCAGCCCATGAAAGCTTATGCCCAAATAAATTTGTTAGTCTTTAAGGTGCCACAGGACTCCGCATTGTTTTTGTCCTAGATGAACATCTCCAAGTCAAAATAGCTGACAGCATTATAGAGTTGTTTGCAGTGTTGCTGTAGTCAGGTTGGTCCCAGGATATTAGGGAGACAAGGTGGGTGAAGTAATATCTTTTATTGGACCAACTTCTGTTGGTGAGAGAGAGAAGCTTTTGAGCTTACACAGAGCTCTTCTTCAGATCTTCTTATCATACCTGAAGAAGAACACTACGTAGATTGAAAGCTTGTCTCTTTCACTAGCAGAGGATGGTCCAGTAAAAGATATTACCTCATGCACCTTGTCACAACATTATACAATGTCAGAGCTCATTAAGTTTATAAAGCAGGTAGTGAAGATTTATATCCCATTGGGAGATATTTTAATAAATGTAAATTGCAAAAAATAGGTCAAGGTGTGGAGGAATGCTGTAGTTTTGCTTATTGGTTGGATGTTGTGATAAATTTGTGTTATAACTCACTTCTCTTTCTACTGTTCTTCTCAGTCAAACAATCAAACAAACCCTACAAGTTCTTAAAGGGGAAGTTGAGATCAAATGAGTAACTAAAGGGTAAAAATCCTTATGAGAATGTTTTAGCTAGTAAAAAAAACAGCCATTACAAAGCCAAGAAATTCAGAGTTAAGGTTAAACTTGCTGCACAAGAAACTCAGACATTCAAAACTCTGGAAATCCATAGTTCAGGCACGCAAACAACTGTAACTCTGCCCCATAGAGACCCCAGCAACCCTTTCCCCCTCTTTATGGATGCAGTATCAATAGCGTGCACCACAGGGCACTGCATTTATAAGTCACCTCTCTCATACTGAAAGCACGGCTTTAGTTTTTTGTTAGTCCTGTTCGTGCAAGTGCCATAATGGTGTGATCTGGGCCGGAGACACACAAAGAGTGCAGGTAAGAATGCTCTTCCTGCTGGGAGAACTGGCCAGCACATTAAATCATTTCCTGGGCACTGTAAATCAAACAGATAAAGCAGGAAAAGAGGGGGATTCAGAGAAGGGTGATGAAAATACTTAGAGTCAAGAGACAGAGATTTGTTTTGCCCTTGATTCCCTGCTGCTCTGTGTGTCATGTACATTTTGATGCAAGTTGAATGTAAGGACTCTGGCCTTCTCTATTTCCAGCTGGCTAATTCATCAGAGACAAACATGGAGGTGGAAGGAAAACTGCCTCAAGACCTGAAAGAAAAAGAAAAAGTGAAAGAAAAGCAAGCCATCAATGAAGATTATGATAGCACACACTATGACTGGGGACACCTGAACCCAAACTCCTGCCAGTGTGGTCAAGGCCAAATAGCCACCTTCACGCTCACCAATGCGGTCCCCATGGACTCCTGCTTCAATAGGGTCAATTGGTATGAGCTGGAACGAAATCTCAAGATGCAGTTAACAAAGAGCTGCCTTAATACGAAAAATCAGAAAGGGAAACCCTTCCTAGTGACCAGAGCAGTGCCCAATGAAAAATATAAAATCCCCATTCTGCGGAAGCCAAAGGGACCAACAGGGATGTGCTGGTGTGACACACGCCACGCAGAGCTCCAGGTTGCCCTGCATCACTGTGTGCGGTACCACAGTCCGTGCCATGGGGATACAGCTCCATCTGGGCCTTGCATCTCTGTGCCAGTGTCTGTGACACAGGGCTATTTACCCACTTTCGGGAAGTGTTTAGGGCTGCTGGGATGGCGGGAGCTAAAGAAATGCAATGATGGTGATTTACATAATGCTGGCAAATATTGTGTTGGGTTGTGATTATTAAAATCAGTTTTGTGTTAAAACTTTACACTCCCCGTCTCCAGATCCAACAATGGAAAATTCTGCTTTGCTGAGCTTGACAAATAAACAGAATGAAAAATAAAAAGGTTCTGATTGCAAATAGCACCCTGGACATTGCAGCGCTGCGTTGTCTTTGATGGTTTGAATGTGAGAGAGCAGCTGGAGAGCCATGACATCATCACAATGCCCTGGGTCAGCTAGATTCTGGGTTTCCCATCTCACCCAATTCCAGAATTGTGGCCCAGTTTCAGGTACTTTCAGGTGTTCTTACAAGGGGAGACATTCAAAGACATGATAATACAAGATTATTAACTAAAGAGAGATTTTACATGATTACAAGCATGAGGCCTAAAAGCCAGAATTGGTTACAAAGAAATAAAAGGTAAAGTACACAAACTTAACAAGCTAAGTGAACTTGACGGTTCTCACCACATGCTCACAGCAGTCTGGCTGGACCTTCAGCCAGGACCACTCCCCCATTTCAGTGATGCTTCATTTGTCTTTCAGACGTTGTTGATGCTGCGAGTAGAGATGCGGGGACAGAGGTGATTTGTGTCCTCTGTTCCTCATTTTTATATCTTTCCTCCTCTTTGAGAATCATCCCCAGCTGGGATTCAGATGACAGCTGGTCTGTTTGCACAGGAACCTCCAGCTAAGATGTAAATTTCTCGCTCAGACCCTTCTTCCTGCCAAAGAATGGCCGCTTTACCAGGTGATAGTCCACCTGGCTGAGGCATCAGTTTGCCTTTTTCTCTGAGGAACTGGTTTGAACTGCTTCCCCAGATTTGGAATATGCCTTAGTAATGTCATACAGGGCAATCTTATAACTTTCCATACAATGCTGACACACATATTTTACCAGGCCAATAATGAACAGTGAAATATGAGTTTTCAAATTATACCTTACCAGGCATACTTTGTACAAAATTTATCATAATCTTGTAAAAGTGGTGAGCGTAGGGTACAGACTGTCACAGAGATATGCCAAGGCACGAAGGGTAGGCACGTTCCCTGTTCCCAGTGACAGTCCATGGGATTGGGGTGCCTGAATCTCTTAGGGGTTTGGACCCCAATTTCTGGGAGTCCAGTACTAATGAAATTCTTCCCTGCATGGGCCTAGCATGGAGCTCAAGGGGCGATTCACTCCTCACGGTTTCCTTGCTAACAGGTTGGTCGCGTGTTCACAGTCAATATGGTCCAGGTCAGGCGGGTTTGTTCAATTCCCCACCTTTCCAGAAGGCTGCATTTTATTGCCTCCAGTGGCAAACCCAGCACAGCAGCCCCCTATTTATGCAGAGGGGGTGATGATTAGTATCCATTTCTATGAACTGATCATTTTTCAGAGCTCCAAGAACAGACGTTCAGGATGCACAATGTGCTGATGTCAATGTCTGCAAAATTCCCCTAAGTCTTTAGATATGTCAACACAGCCCATGTTTCATTATGGTACCCCAGTGCACTTGGCTGTTCAGAGCCATCGCTCCCCATCCCAACCCCGGCTAGACAGCAGTGTTACCCTGGCTCAGCAGAGCCCAGCGGCGTCTATTCACTCCAGAGGTTACAGCCATTGGGACCCAGCCTGCGAGCCGATTAATCACTCTGAGGAGGACCTTACTGCACTGAATTTGGTGGAAGTACTAGCGGGGTAAGCGGCTGCTCAGGGTGAGTGGCAGGTTCGCAAGCTGGATGTTAAGGTATCGATCCTCATTCTGATTTTGGCCTCTGGCACAGAAACAGTCCGTGACGGGAATGAAAGGACAGGCCCCTTCTCCGCAGATCCCAGGGCCAGGGTCGCAGGGCAATCCGCACACAAGGCGGAGCGAGGGTCCGAGCAGGGCTGGCTGATCCGCGTGCCGCGGTGGGAGGGTGGGAGCAGATCACAGCGTGACCGGTGCTGCCTGTCCACACGTGGCCCATTGGCGTTCCTCCCGTTACCCATCTGCAGCCTGAGCCTGGTGCCTGGAACGAGCCGCTGTCTCTCTGGGGCTGCAGCAGTGACAGAGTGCGCGGCCCAGGGGAGCACCAGTTCCCTCGCTCCCTCCGCGATGCTGCAGCAGGCGGGGACCGCAGACACCAGGAGGCGGCAGCCGCAGCAGCGCTCCACGCTTCGCTCCGACTGACTCCCGGGTGGGATGACGTCACTCCCACTGCACAAAAACTACATCCCCCAAAATCCCCTGCGCCAGGCATGCTGGGCGTCCACCTGCGACTGACCCAGAGATCTGGAGGCGGGGTCGACTGGGTTCGGCGGACAATGACCTCCGGCAGATCGGGGCCAATGGCAGGGCAGGATCGGACCAGCTGGGCAGCCAATGGCAGGGCGGGGCGGGGTGCGCGCGGCTGGGAAGCCAATGGCGGGACGGGATCGGACCAGCTGGGCAGCCAATGGTAGGGCGGGGCGGGCGCGCGCGGCTGGGAAGCCGATGGCGGGACGGGATCGGACCAGCTGGGCAGCCAATGGCAGGGCGGGGCGGGGTAGATTTGAAGGTGCGCGGGGCGAACAGCATAATAAAGCCTGGCCCGGACGAGGTGAGTCCAGGCAGGGGCGGCTCCGGCTGGGGCTGGGGCTGGGGCTGTGGCTGTGCGTGGGGGCGGGAATCTGAGGCGGGGCGGGGCGGGGCGGGGGGGCTGAGTGGCGCCAGCGCCCTGCCCGCAGACCCCACTCTCCCAGTGACTCCAACCAGGTGACTCCTGATTTACAGGGGACGGTGTCAAAGCTGCAATGGCGCAGAACAGCGTTTTAGTGACCTAAATTCTTGCAAAATAAAACCGATCCTGTTCCCCGGAGGTAGGGACCGTATTTCAGTAACGGGAGCAGGCTAAGAACCCCCTGTTACTAACCTGGGCTGGTCTAGAGCCACCGTTTAACAACAGTGAAGACCCGGGACAGACCCTTCTGAAGAGGCCCAGGAGAAGGAATTTTCCCACCGAGTGCAGGGGCCCAAGGACAATACTTTAGCACTTGGAACTGATCAGTAACACACTGTCATTAACTCATTCTGGCCCAGAATCTTTTTCAACACTGATGAGGACGCAGAACAGTCAATTCTGAAGTGGCTCAGAGGATGAAATGCATGCGTGTAGCGCAGCCCCGTGAGGACAGCGTTTTAGCCGTGAGAACGGTGGAGCAGAATATTGTCATTAACGTGTTCTGGCCCAGAACCATTTTCTTAAAACAAAAAGGACTCGGAGGTTTCCCAAGTGGCACAGCAGACAAAATGTTTACATAAACCCCATTATCTTGAGGGCAATATTTTAGCTGTGAGAACTGATTAGTATCACTCTGTTCCTGCCCAGAATCATTTTTTAAACAGCAATAAGAACCCAGAGCATGTGGTTCCGAGGCAGGACAGGGAAGAAAATGATGCACAGAATGCCAGGAACCAAATAACTCTAAGCCTCAGCCAACCATTTCCAAACTTGCATTCAAGTGCCCATTTGGGGCAATAAACCTCTTTTTGAATAGCACCACCCAACGCACTCTTCTGAGGGCTCGTCTACACTACGGTGTTAGGTCGACAAATGCTGCATTAGGTCGAATTTATCTTGTGTGTGTCCACGCTACCGAGCCCTTTCTGCCAACTTAAAGGGCTTATAAAACAGATGCCTGTACTCCACCTTGATGAGAGGCATAGTGCTAGAGTCAACATTCCCAGGTCAAATTAGGGGTAGTGTAGACACAGCAATGTGCAATGCAAGGGCATATGCCTCTGGGAGACGTCCCAGAGTGCTCCAATGTGACCACTTTGGACAGCACTTTCAACTTCCTTGCACTTCAGCCAGGTACATAAGAACTTTTGAATTTCATTTCCTGTTTGATCAGTGTGGAGAGCTCACCAGCACAGCTGACCTTGCATGCCCAGGGCCGCAAACACACTCCAGCATGGAGCATACAGGAGACACTGGATCTGATTGCTGTGTGGGGAGAAGAGTCTGTACAGGCAGAACTCCGAACCAGCAGAAGAAACGCTGACATCTATGCCAAAATCGCACAAGGCAAGGGGGACAAAGGCTACACCAGGGACACACAGCAGTGCCGTGTAAACGAGTTCAGACAAGCGTACCATTGTTCACTCACGGGGAGGTTCCATGGTCTTTCCAGATCCTCTCTTAAGATGTGTTGGAACCACATCTTTGTCCACCCAGTCGTTCCACGGTAGACAGCAAGGTGACACACACACCTCGTGTCTCTGCTTTTCCTGGAGCAACGATAACACTTTTTCACCCACTGAATAGCAAGGGTAAGTGCAGCGGGAAACTCAAGCTCACAGAGACTTCATGAAAATATCAGACAATTCCCGCTTCATCACACCTCTTCCCCCTTCAAGACTGAACTGAGCAGGGAAGTTCAAACCCACAACTGGTACCTGTAGGTGCCAAAACTAATTCCCCATCCCCTTGGTAGCTTTTCTACCGGGCACTTTTAAGATTCTTACAGCAGGTTTTAATCAATCAACTTGACAGTTTTCATAGCACAGTTCAGAACAGTTTCACATCCTCCCTTAGGTCTTGTCTGCTAGATTACACAAGTAGGCTGCACATGGGGTGTTTTCATGTTGTCCTGGGTACTTTTACCACCCCAGAATAATTGGATTTGAAACTGGGATGGGGTCCTGCCACTACCTCCTCCCCTTCTTCCAGGGATTGAGGAGGTCAATGAACCCACATTCCTCCACCCTGGCTACAGCCTTGGGCACCCTTACACCTAAATTGGGCAGGGGGTGAGCTCTGGAACATTTAGGAGGAAATAAGGTGCAAATATTTAACTCTGAAGGTTGTTCGCTGCTGGAATCCTAGAATGTCAGGGTTGGAAGGGACCTCAGGAGGTCATTTAGTCCAATCCCCTGCTGAAAGCAGGACCAATCCCCAACTAAATCATCCCAGCCAGAGCTTTGTCAAGCCTGACCTTAAAAACCTCTAAGAAAGGAGATTCCACCACCTCTCTAGGTAACCCATTCCAGTGCTTCACCACCCTCCTAGGGAAAAAGTTTTTCCTAATATCCAACCTAAACCTCCCCCACTGCAACTTGAGACCATTACTCTTTGTTCTGTCATCTGCTACCACTGAGAACAGTCTAGATCCATCCTCTTTGGAACCCCCTTTCAGGTAGCTGAAAGCAGCTATCAAATCCCACCCTTCATTCTTCTCTTCTGCAGACTAAATAATCCCAGTTCCCTCAGCCTCTCCTCATAAGTCATGTGCTCCACCCCGTAATCATTTTTGTTGCCCTCCGCTGGATTCTTTCCAATTTTTCCACATCCTTCTTGTAGTGTGGGGCCCTAAACTGGACACAGTACTCCAGATGAGGCCTCACCGATGCCGAATAGAGGGGAACGATCACATTCCTCAATCTGCTGGCAATGCCCCTACTTATACAGCCCAAAATGCCATTGGCCTTCTTGGCAAAAAGGGCACACTGTTGACTCATATCCAGCTTCTCGTCCGCTGTAACCCCTAGGTCCTTTTCTGCAGAACTGCTGCCTAGCCACTCGGTCCCTAGTCTGTAGCAGTGCCTGGGATTCTTCTGTCCTAAGTGGAGGACTCTGCACTTGTCCTTGTTGAACCTCATCAGATTTCTTTTGGCCCAATCCTCTAATTTGTCTAGGTCTCTCTGTATCCTATCCCTACCCTCCAGCGTATCTACCACTCCTCCCAGTTTAGTGTCATCTGCAAAGTTGCTGAGGGTGCAATCCTCATTAATCATTAATAAAGATCATTAATGAAGATATTGAACAAAACCGGCCCCAGGACCGACCCTTGGGGCACTCCACTTGATACCGGCTTCCAACGAGACATGGAGCCATTGATTGCTGCCCTGTGATCTAGCCAGCTTTCTATCCACCTTATAGTCCATTCATCCAGCCCATACTTCTTTAAGTTCCTGGCAAGAAGAACAATTGACCAATCTCCAACTCACTGGACCCTCAACTCAGAGCAAAAAATAGAAAAAAACAAAGGGAAGGAAAGAGGCAGAACAAACCAACCCAGTAAAAATGAAGACAGAGTCTCACCTGAGGCACAGGTTTTTAAGTGTGGGTAATTAACCACTGGAACAACTGACCAAGAGATACGGTGGATTTTCCCTCCCTTGGAGACTTTAAATCAAGATTGGATGTCACTTTCTAAAAGATCTGCTTTACCTCTACCGCAGATTATGGGTTTGATGCAGGAATTACTAGGTAAAATTCTCTGGTCTGTGCTATGCAGGAGGTCAGATTAGATGATCATAATTGTCCCTTCTGGCTTTCACATCTGTCAGTGTACAGCAGATCTTTTAGAAAGGCATCTCGTGAAAATCTAAAGACTTGATGACAAATGCTGCCCTTTCCCTTGGGAGGCTGTGCCAGTGGTTTGCTACCCTCACTATTAAAATGTTGTCTAATAAAAAGTAGAACTCATGACATGAAACTGATCACTGAAATGCTTATATTCCCACAGCCGTGGCCCATCCTCTGAGAAAGCTATTGGAAGAAGTGTTTTGTCCCATCTGTCTGGAGTATTTCAACGATCCAGTGAGCATGGACTATGTAATCAATGGAAACTCCCAATGGACCCACAGTGGTACATAGGAACCTAAGTCCCAGTTTAGGTGCCACTGTGATCCCCAAAGCCCCTTTATTTACCTGAAGTGGAGCAGCTTCAACAGCAGAGACTGAGTGAGCCCCTCATAAGAACGGCCATACTGGTCAGACCAAAGGTCTATCTAGCCCAGTATCCTGTCTTCTAACAGCGGCCAGTGCAAGGTGCCCCAGAGGGAAAGAACAGAACAACCAATCGTTGAATGATCCACCCCCCGTCGCTCATTCCCAGCTCCCTGAGCCCCTTCCACAAACGCCAGTGCTGAGCACCCCATCTGCCCCTCTCCCTAACCTCGCAAGCCATGGCAGAGCGGTGCTGGGAGGCGGGCAGAACATCCCCTCCCTGAATCTTGCAGCTGGCTGTTTGGGAACCAAATAGGACAGCTCTGCAGAGAGCACCGGGGTCACTCAGATCAGCTCTGTCTGTGGCAGACCTGGGGACAGAACTCAGGTCCCCTCACGGCCAGGCCTCGGCTTGGCCAGAACCCCCTCCTTCTGCCACTCATGGGCTCTGACCCACTGCAGCAGAATTCCCCAGGCATCGTTTTCCCCACAGGTGACAACGACACTGAGCTTCTGAAGAAAGCGAGGGAGGAGATTTGAAAGCTGGAATCCAAGGAGCAGAATAAACCGAAAGACTGGAAAGTAAGTGTCCACGGTTTGGTTTAATCTCTCATTTCATTGAGGTGTTTTAAAGAATTTACAAGAGATAAACATAGACCACACCAGCATAGCATTAAAACAACTAAAGAAACCCTGTTTATTATTAGTTATAATAATACCATAACAACTTTGAAAATAACCCTGTTTATTATCAGACTTTAATTCCAGAAATGTTCATCCTGAGGAGTATGGAGGGGAACAGAAGCAGAACGTTAGCAGATCTACATGGCACTTAACAATAATGGGCTGATTTACACTGACTCAAAATGCAAATGAGGTCCAGATAAAGCCATGTTTTATTTATCTGCATTTCTATTGCAGAAGCCCCTTCTGGATCAAGCCCAGTCGTTCTACCAACACCTAGGAAGGCAGAGGGCCAGACTCTTCCGTGTCTCGCATCTTGGGTCAGCATTTACACCAGGGCCAAATCTGTGTAAAGGCTGCCATTCTGGTTTAGTTGATTTTACACTTCCTGTGCTCACTGGGACAGCCCTGCTCTCGCTCGCACCAGCTTTACACTGCTATAGCCCCATTAGCATGGATAGGGTTACCCCTGATTTACACTGGCTCAGTGAGAGAGGAATCAGCCCTAGTGACTCCAGTGGAGTTACACACGTTTAGGGGAAGCCTTTCTGCACCACACTTAAGGCTGAAACACCATTTCAGTTTAAAGCTGCCATTCAAAGTGCTCTACAATCCCCAGGCATGCTCAGATTAGTTTGAAAATTGCTGTTTGTTGAGGGACCAGTGCAGAATACATGGGGCAAATTTAGGGGCATTTGATCAAGGGATTTTGGAGACTGCATCCCTCACCCCCATAGGATGACCTGTTTTTTAGATTCTAATTTTTTCCCATCTTTCCTTTTATGGATATTTTGCATTTCCTGGTGAATATCTAGTGTAATGGAAGGAGAGGGGTGGGGGTTGCTTTTTTCCAAATATGAATTTTGGGTTGGTTGTCTCCGGTGAGGGCAGAGTTAAGGATGTAATGGTTACTTGAAGATGACTCTGGCCCTGATTCTCAAAGGGACTTAGGTGTTACAACACCAAAGCTTTAGGCACCTGGAAAATCACTGGCTTAGGGGCCTCAGCTCCCAATACAACAAATGGGGGTTGGATGGTGCCTCTCTTCTAACTTTTAGCCCAGTGGTTATAGCATTCACGTGGGATGTGGGAGATTTTCCCCTTGGCACGAGGGGCAGAAAGGATTAGAACAGAGGAATCTCACACCTCTCAGGAGAGTCGTGGGGGGGAACCCGGGGGAAGGCAAGTCTCTTCCGTTGAAATTGTTCCACTGTGTGTAAGTACTTGTACAGTCATTGGGGCACAGTGTTGTCAAAGTTTGACTCAGACTCACAATTTATCAGACCACTCTGTTTTATTAGCAAAGCTGCTCTGCTAATACATTTAGAAGTGAGCCCCCCGAGTGGGGCTTGTGTCTCTTAATTTATACAGTTTTTTGGAGAACAAGTTACAGAGAAGTTACAGACAAAAGAAGAAAAAGATTTTAGTCACCACCCTTCGAGATCCCTGAGACCAGTCACGTATCTTCAATTACCTGCCACCCTTAACAATCTCCTTTAACAGCTTCCAGTTAACTTAACTAATTGCCCTTCACACCTTCCATTCTGATGCCTGCTTCTTAGACGTGCTGGCTCTATCTTAATTGCTTCTCCATTCAAAAGCTAACTGTCCCTACGTGTGCTCCCTCAGATACTTTGTAACATGTTTTGGCATGCCCTCTCATATACAATGTAACCAGCATGTCCCCTTATACAACGTTATACTTATACAATGTTATACTTCCACAGTGTAAAAGAGAATGGGTCTATAGCCCAGCAGTTGGTGTATCCACGTAGGAAGTGGGAGATGCAGAATCCATGCCCCTGCTTCACTGACTCTTTAATTCTTTACTCAGAAGTTATGGGCTTGATGCAAGAATCCCTAGGGGTAATTTTCTGGCCTGTGCCATGCAAGGGGTCAAACTAGATGGTCACAATGGTCCCTTCTGGCCTCAAAATATGAATCTATGTACGTACATTCAAATCTAATGTACTTCTCCCAAAATGGCCTTATACGCTTGCTAATTCTGCTGATATTTATGGGTTTGTTTGTTTGTTTTATTCCCTAAAGGAAAGAGTAAAGTGCCAGAGACAGCGAATCTCGTCTGAATTTGAGAAACTACAACTGCTTCTGAATGAGAAAAAGGAACACTTTCTCCAGGGACTGGCTGAGGAGGAGAGGGAGACTCTGAAGAAACTAAATGAAAATGTCACCAAACTCTCCCAGCAAAGCTCCTCTCTGCAGCAGCTGATCACAGAGATGGAGGAGAAGTGTCAGCAGCCGGCCGCTGAGCTGCTGCAGGTGAGTTATACAAAGTTCCCCTTTACTTTCGATTTCCCACAGCCACGGGAACAAACACAGACTGTCTCCCCTTTCCTCCCCCCCAGCCCACACACGCCAATATTATCATTATTATTTACTGATTTACTATTTATTTATGTACGGCCACAGATTTACACACCATTAGCAGCAATATTAGGCTCCCTAAAGTTAGGGACCTAAGGGTAGAATGATCAAAAGCACCAAGTGACTTGGGGGCCCACATCTCATTTTGAAGAATGACTTAGGGCCAGATTTTCAGACGTATGTAGATGCCTAGAGAGGCAGATCAGCACCTTGTGAGGTTTTCAAAAGCATCAAACAGGTTAGGCACCCTACTCCCATTGACTGGTTTTACAGTTCCTATCAGGGTACCACCCACCATGTGCTGGATGCTTTCCAGGATCCAGCAAGACACAGCGCCACCCCTAAAGCATGGGCAGTCAATAGGCGGACCATGAGCCATATCTGGACCACCAGACGCTTTTGAACAGACCTCCAAATATTTTTATTTCCGCACTATTATCATCATTGTTGGGTTTTTTTGGTTTTCTCTCGAGTCTGGACCTTGATTATACCTTGATCAAGAAATTTGGACCTTGACAAAAAATAGACTATCCCTTCCCGAAAAGATTAGCCAATCAACATTCCTAAGCTCTTACTTGGTGCCCATCACCATGGTATCAGAGCACCTCCCAACATCATCCAGTGTCGGCGTCCAGATAAAGTTCTCTCTTCCCACCAGGCAGCAGGCCGGACTTTGTTGTTGGTAGGGCAGTTAGAAGACACATTTTCACAGTAAGAGCAGCACGTTTTATCCAGTATTTGCAGCCTTTAGAGGATTTCCGGGAAGGGAAGGGAAGTGTTGTGTCTTTTGCTCTGTACACAATAGGGAGCAGGTCGGAAATGTTCACAGCAGCCAGTGAAGTCAAGGGTGGAGTTTAAAAGGGAGCTAAGAATGCAGACTACCCATTCCTACTCCTGGAGAAATTCTGTGCCGCTGCCCATGTGCAGAATTCATGTCTGGTGCAGATATTTTTTCCCCAGAGAAAATATATTCTGCCTGAGAAGTGCTGCAGTTCTGCCTTTTGCCCACCAGAGGCCACCATGGTCCAGCAACATGGCTATAAGAGCTGGCTTCTAGGACCACAGCGGCTTCTGGTGGGAAAAAGGTGGAATTGCAGAACTTCCTGGGCAGAATGTATTTTCTGCAAGAAAAAGAATTTCTGGGCATGCGCAGTGTCACAGATTCCCCCCAGGAGTAAAAGTTCATCACAGCACCCTGCCCTCAGAGCCAGGTTAGGACAGACAGAGCGGGGTACATGGGGCTGCTGGGTGGGTCACAGACGGGTTCAGAATGGCTAGTGGGGGGCACTGACTGGGGCACGAGCTCAGGAATTAGTGGGATGACAGCGTTGAGTCAGGTGCTGAATGGCAGTGGGGATGCTAGGCCACATGAGGACAGGGGTAGGGGGGCTGTAAGGACAGATGGGGATGGAAAGGAGGCTGCAGAGACCCACGGCGCTGGGGGGGGCGTGGAGTCAGGGACAGATGTGCCTAACTGAATGGGAGAGGCTTGGGGTCAGCCAGGATCTTCATGGGTCAAACTGTCCAACTCCCTAACAATCCCCTTCCCCCAACCCCCGCCAAAAACCTGTTCCATACTTCTCCCACCCACATTCAACAACCCTCCAGGATCCTTTCCTCTCCCTCAGCTCCTCTGTTACCCCTAACTCACCAAGCCTTTGCACTGCTTCTGATGGGTGTGGATTGTAATTTAAATTAATTACTCAAAGTTTTGTATTAGTATACCTAGTAAGGAATCTATTTGTCAAAAAAATTACCAGAATCTTCTTTTTTTGGTCTTTTTTTTTTTTTGGTCTGTATTCTTACAGACATACTTGATAGCTATTTTGAAATAAATTACCAAAATAATTGAAACTGGCATGATTATATTGGGTTATTTTGACAAATAAAATATGCAGAATTTTAAAATCTAGTGTGCAGAATTTTTAATTTTTTGGCACAGAAATCCCCCGGGCGTAAAGAATTCCCTGAAGAGCTCTCTGATGGGGGAAGTCCACAATGAGTGATTACTGATATTGGAGCTATGCTTGGCTACACAATAAGTGACCCATGTATTCAATATTACCATTGGGGTAGGAAGGCACTGAACAATGAAAACAACCATGCACGACCTAGAGTTGTGACTCACTTCCTCATTCTTGGGCCTCCCCTATAGGCCCCAAATTATTACAAGAGAATGCAGCACTGCTCTTTGCTTATGCAGGCTTTTAAGGCTTATTCCATTAGCATGAACAACGGATGGGTAGGGAAAACATTGAAGGAAAGGGTAGGTGGGGAAACTAGTCATACCACACAGCAGGGTCCCCGATGGTGTTTATCAGTGGTGTGTCTTGGGGCCACAGAAAATGTGTCCATATGTTGGTATGCTCAGGTTGGCACCCCTGATCAGTGAAAACTTCATTGTTGTCAATGCTGGGTAAGCTGGCCATGTAAGGGAAGCTCTTCCTTGATATTTTGCTCACAATCCTCCTTTGGGGGTGAGAGAAAAGAGGGAGTGATCACAAGGGCAATGAAAAGAGTTTCAAACTCAGGTTCATAAAGTCAGGCAACTACCTTTAAGTGTTTAGCTGAAAATCCTGAAAAATTCCAGCAAACTGAAAAGCTGACAAAAGTTTCATTTCGGGCTGAACTAAATGTTTTGGTTCACCCAAAATGCACCTGTTCGTTTAATTTCAAGGCACTTTTTAACACGAAAGCAAAGGAAATAAAGGCCTAAAAGAGATCCACAAAATGGCCCGAAGAGGAGCCTCCATTATAATCTTTAGGCGAGTGGTTAGAGCACTCACCTGGGAGACCCAGGTTCAATTCCCTCTTTGCTTGATATAGAATAGGTGGTTGAACTCAGGTCTCCCACATTGCAGAGACTGCCTTAGCACCTGGGCTGTTCTGGTGGGTGGTTAGCACACTCTGGCCTAGTGATGCTGTTCCAGTGTAAAGGAATAATCACTGGAGCAGGGACATGAACGTGGGTCCCCTAACCATTGGCCTATATTGTGATTCTCACTTTCTTGCCCTGTGACTATTCAAGCATTTTATACAAAGCAGAACAGCTTCAACAGGAGAGACTGAAATCAACCCACCCACCTCAGAAAATCCTGTAGGCCAGGGAATTCTTCTGCTGGGGAAGGGGGAGACGAGGGTTCAAGTTCTGCTTTCCTGACTCTTTAATTGTTTATACACATTAGAACAACTTTGGGAAAGCACCACCTCAGGCTGTCCCACGGCCCAGTAGCTAATGCACTCTCGTACAATATGAGGAACCCACATGTAAATCCCCACTCCACCTCAGGCAGAGGGGCGGAAATTGGACCCTGGCTTCCCACATCCCAGCTGAGTGCCCTAATCACTGGGCTACACGTTACAAGGAAGGCCTTGTCCGTGCTGGCAATTTTTTGAATGGTGCCCTAAGTCCCCTTTTTTGGCCAAAAGTATTCAGCAAATTAATGTCAAATTTGTCCATATTTTTGTGTCAACTGAAACTTCATTTTTCAATGAACAAATGGTGCAAAAAATTCCACCCAGCTGTAAAGAGGAGCCTTTCCTTTTATTTCAAAGGGCTTTCGACAAAATCCTTGGATGTTTGATAATAATAATTGGGGTCAAAACAAGAAATTCCTTGTTGGTGGTCGCAAAGGGGTCTTTCCAAGATGGAACAAGCTTCTTGCACTTGTTTGTGAGTTTCCAGTGGCTGTAGGAATAGACTTTCTCTCCATCCCCACACTCCCCCGGAGGTAGCTTTCTGATCATGCTATTGGTTTTGGCTTGTGCATTTTTTTTAGTTGATTGTGTGTTCTTATCTAATTAAAGGGAAATAAAACTCTTGCAGGAGACAAGAATTTACGTAAGAAATGTCTAGCCCTGTGCTTAGATAAGCACAGGAGATATCTCTCTCGTACAAACAGTGTATGTTCCTCATGCCAGTTCACTTAGCCGTAATTATGACTAACACAATAAGCTAATACCTTTCGCTGTTTCTTTCTCTCCCTCCTCTCGTCTCCATTATTTGATTTTTGGAAACAGCCCTGATCCTGTTCCTGAGTACACAGAGATGAAGGAGAGGGTTATTAACAGGCTCACTAATCCTCCTCCTTATCATGACAATGACTAGCCTTCTCCCGAAGAAATAGGGTACCACCAAGGGTAACACGTGGCAGTCACTCACTGTTAATAGCTGGGAATCATACATCACACATGATTTTCTTTTTTGTATGCATATGTCATGCTTGCCAGGATACAGGAACTCTCCTAGGGATGTGTGGGGAAGGGAACATTTGTGTCCTTCTGAACAAAGACAAGAGAGATCTAGATCACCTAATCTCACGCTTTCGATCATTGTGTAACCCCTCTGGCAGATGGGGTCAGCAGCAACAAGGGCCAGATCCAATATCTAGGGCTTCCTCTTAACAATGCACAACAGAACTGGCGCAATTCTGGGAAAACTGAACATCATCCCTGGATGCCTCTAAGAGGCAATACTTCCCTTCTCACAACCACTGAGTCTGTGTGTAACCAAAAAACCCCAATCTCTGCATTGGCTTTCACTGTCTAGGGAGTAGTCTTATGTCTAGCATGGGAACCGTGCTGTGCCTATGCTAGATGTAAGACTACTCCTTAGACCCCCATTCCAGATAGTTCAGTCTAAAACAGAGAGCGAGGAGTCACAGAAAGACCTCACAAAACTGGGTGTCTGTTCAACAAAATAGAAGATGAAATTCAATGCTGATAAGTGCAAAATAATGCACATGGGCAAAAATAATCCCAACTACACATATACAATGATGGGGTCTAAATTAGCTGTTACCACCCAAGAGTCACCATGGAGAGTTCTCTGAAAACTTCTTCTCAATGCCCAGCAGTGGTCAAAAAGGTTAACAGTATGTAAATAAAACAGAAAATATCATAATGCCTCTATAAAATCCATAATCCTACCAGACCTTGAATACAGTCTCCAGTACTGGTCACTCCATCTCAAATAGGATATAGTGGAACTGAAAAAAGTTCAGATAAGGGCAACAAAGATGATCAAAAGTATGATCGTAGGAGGAAAGACTAAAAAGATTAGGGCTGTTCAGTTTAGAAAAGAGACAACTAAGCGGGAATATCACAGAGGTCTAATAAAATCATGAACAGTGTGGAAAAACGAATAGAGAAGTGTTATTTACCCTTTCAAACAATATAAAAAACCAGGGGTTCACCCTGATGAAACTAACAGGCTGCAGATTTAATACGATCACGAGGAAGTACTTTTTCACACAATGGACAGTTAGCCTCTGGAACTCATTGCCACCGGATATTCTTATGGCCGAAAGAATAACTGGTTTAAAAAGAACTGCAGAAGTTCCTGGAGTATAGGCCCATCAATGGCTATCAGTGTTTCGCCTCTGGCCCTGGATAGCAGGGGTGAGGTCCTGGAACAGTGCTCTCTCTACTGTATACCATTTGCATGGGGCCATTGTCCCCCCTCACACCATGCCTCCCTGATTCATCCCCAGGCAATACACAGATTGTCAACTCTGTCGTTACTGCTGTGGTGGTACAACCTCCTCTCGCCCTCCAGTGTAAGTGACCCACTGTTGGTCCCCCGGAGCTAACAGGACAACAGAATTGCCTGGGTCTTTGCTAGCATGGCAGGGACTGTCTTTACCATGAGCTCAGACACAAGCCATATGGGAGTGTCAGGCTCTAGGCTGTGAAGACTCTGAGCTCTGGGGTGTCCCATTAAACATGCACATGAGCACACTGACTGGGACAGGAGAATTTGGTATGGGCAGCAGAGAGGAATGGTGCCAACCCCTTAGGGTATGCCTACACCAGAAAAATAGGTCGATTTTATAGAAGTCGATCTTTAACAACCAATTTTATGAAGTCAACGGTACATGTCCCAACTAAGCGCATTCGGTGGGTGGAGTGCGTCCTCAATACTGTGGCTCGCATCAACTCACAGAGCGGTGCACTGTGGGTAGCTATCCCACAGTTCCTGCTGCCCATTGGAATTCTGGGTTAAGTTCCCAATGCCTGATGGGAGAAAAACATTGTCGCGGGTGGTTTTGGGTATATGTCGTCAGTTTCCCCTGCCTCCTCCCTCCGTCCTCCTTGAAAGCAACGGCAAACAGTCATTTCGTGCCTTTTTTCCTGGTTTAACCGTGCAGATGCCATAGCACGGCAAGCATGGAGCCTGCTCAGCTGCACATTGCTGTTGCAAGCATTGCAAACAACTCACATATTATCCTGTGGTACGTGCGAAGCCTAGCCAGGAGCTGCCAGCACGAGGAAGAATTTGAGGAGGCCATAGACGGAGAATTGCTGGAAGGCATTGACTGCATCAATTGGCACATCCTGGCGGAATTTGGTCCTGCTGACACACAGTGGAATGCTGATTCTGGTCCCGGGAAACAAGCACAGAGTGGTGGGACCGCATAGTTATGCGGGTCTGGGATGATGCCCAGTGGCTGCAGAACTGTCACATGCGTAAGGCCACTTTCATGGAACTCTGTGAGTTGCTTTCCCCGGCCCTGAAGCGCAGCAATACCAAGATGAGACTGACAGTTGAGAAGCGAGTGGCGATAGCCCTGTGGAAGCTTGCAATGCCTGACTGCTACCGGTCAGTCAGGAATCAATTCGCAGTGGGCAAATTTATCCTGGGGGTTGCTGTGATCCAAGCAGCCAGGGCAATCAATACCCTTCTGCTAAGGGCAGACCGTGCTCATTTGAGTTGTCCGCGGTGTCTGGGGTCCGGTCATCCGGAGTCCGGATCATACCAGATATCCCTGTCCCAATCATTATATGGTCCCGCACCCCACTGGGCTTTCACCCCAATGATGGCGATCTGGGCTGAATAAGCCCCCTGGACCCTGTTCTCCCGGGCGGACCCCTCCAGGACCAGATCCTTCAGGCAGGTAAATGCCTGGCTCAGAGCGGCATTCTCTCCGTCCACCCGCTCCCGCTCCTCCTCTGCTGCCGCCACCTGCACTGCGGCTACAGAGAGGGAAGACGCCTGGGCGCTGGCAGTCAGAGCCTGCGCCTTCCACATGTCCCGTTCCTTCTCCAGCTCATTACATTGGTCCTTGAGTGGATCTGTTTCAGTGGCGAGCTGACTCTTTGCTGCCTGCCATTGCCAGCCTGCTTGCCACAGCAGCCAGGCCGCTGCACGATCCAGCCCCACCCTGTTGGGTCCGTATATAAGTACATATTTATCCAACATGCGCTCTAGTTCAGGAATTGTACTCCCAGGTGGAACCGCCCCTGGCATCCAGGGGTCTGCCCCTTTCTTTTGGAGCCATTCTAACAACACCCCGGTCAGCGGCGCCACTCCCCAAGGGGGGCTGTATTCTTCCTTGGGCTGCTTCGCCTTTTTCTTTCCCTTGCCCCACAGTGGCATACTTAGCAGTGGGGTCCTTTTCTCCCTGCAGAGGGTTACTAGCCTACCACTTTTTCACGCAGGCTCGAGCCGGACCCACCCAAGAGACCACCGGGGGGCACCAGAGGACCCCTACTCTTGGGTCAAATCCTCCACTAAGCTGCCTGCATTCTCCACCAGTAATGTTACCCGAAATTGGGCCAGCTAGTAAGCTTAGGGAGGACTAATGACCCACCAGAGTTTGGCAGAAAGCAGCACGTTTATTATACTGATAGCTAAGCTCAAAAGAAAGGGGTGGGAGTCACACTCGCATACTCATGCTCCCAGGACACGCCCGGCACTGGAGATGTCAGGATCCTTCAAGATAAGTGTCCCACAGCACAGCGATGGACGGTGCAATGAAGGTAAGTCTTCCCGAGGCACGATGGAATGCAACGCTGCGAACCACTGGCCAGGCGGTCCGGGTGAAGGGCCTTCACGGGAGGTACATGGCTTGTGAGCACTCCTGAGCACATGGCCCCTTCCCCTTTTAAGGACCTGCTCCTCATGGCCTGCGGCTAGAGATGACTTGGCCGCGTCTGGTTGGTCACACTCCACCTCGGCCAGTGTCCATGCATTGGGGGTGTGAGCGCTGCCTAATCAGAGTCCCAGACACCTTGTCTACCTGGGAGCTCTTCTGATCTTCCAGCTGTTCAACCAGCCCATTCATCCCACAAGCATTCCAGGAGGGAAGGGGAGGGGGAAAGCCACTTCACACGTATTCACAGAGGGAGAGGAGACAAAAGGTGGGGGGGTGTAACAGACCTTTTGAGCATACAGGTTATACATAGCATAGTCATACAGAACGTACAGATCACTGCTGCTCCTACAACAGATCCCTTTCAGCCAAGGGAAAGTATCAGCTTTGAAAGTATTTGAAAGTATCTTTAAGCTTTGAAAGTATCTTGTCTCCTCATTGGTCATTTTGGTCAGGTGCCAGCAAGGTTATCCTAGCTTCTTAACCCTTTACAGGTGAAAGGGTTTTTCCTCTGGCCAGGAGGGATTTAAAGGTGTTTACCCTTCCCTTTATATTTATGACAGGGAGAACGGAGCCTCCACTTGCCAGCTGAGCATTCTCCTCCTCCTCCTCGTCCACAAAGTCCTCCTCACTGTTGGCCGAGGCTGCCGCCTTGGAAGTATCCATGGACAGTGACGGGGCACTGGTCGAGTCCCCCCCTAGAATGGCATGCAGCTCCTCATAGAAGCGGTATGTCTGGGGCTCTGACCTGGAGCAACCATTTGCCTCCTTTGTCTTTTGGTACGCTTGCCTGAGCTCCTTAATTTTCATGTAGCACTGCTGTGTGTTCCTGTTGTAGCCTTTATCCACCATGCCCTGTGTGATTTTGGCATAGATGTCAGCGTTTCTTCCGCTGGATCAGAGTTCTGTCTGCACGGATTCTTCTCCCCATACGGCAATCAGATCCAGTGTCTCCCGTTCGCTCCATGCTGGAGCTCGTTTGCGATTCTGGGGGGACTGCATGGTCACCTGTGCTGCTGAGCTCGCCACACTGACCAAACAGGAAATGAAACTCAAAAGTTTCCAGGGCTTTTCCTGTGTACGTAGCTGAGTGCAGCAGAGTTGAAAATGCTCTCCAGAGTGGTCACACTGGGACATTCTGGGACAGCTCCCAGAGGCCATGACCATCGACTTTCACAGCACTGTGTCTACACTACCCTAAATTCGACCCAGGAAGATCGAATTTAGCACTACTCCTCTTGTCAGGGAGGAGTACAGCAGTTGATTTTAAGCACCCTTTAGCTCAGTGGAACGGGCTTGGTAGTGTAGACACGCGCATTATAAATTCAACCTAACGTGGCTTACTTTGACCTAACCTCAAAGTGTAGACCAGGCCTTAGGTACAGAGAAGGGGATTCACAGCCCCTAAATGAACCCTTAGGAGCCACTTGGGGGCCTCAGGCCGAGGATCTGCGGTTCCCTGCTAGCCCATTTCTCTCAAGGAGGCTGAACAAGGCCGTTAGAGGGAGATGGAGTCATTGTGAGAACCCAGTCTCCTGGCCTGGGGGAGAGACAGGAGGTGAATTTGACACAGTTTGTTTCTGTCAGGAGAAATCCACCCTTGAAGCACTTACAGTGAAACCCTGTGGAGACCAGCTGCTGTGAAAGTGTGTGCCCAGGTATGTCAAGTATAGTGACCAAGGGCCATTGCCTCAGATTTTGTAGGTCAGTGAGAAATCCAGTGTAGAAGTTAAGACAAGGTCCCTTCTCCGCACGCCCCTGTATAAATGATCAGATAACACAGCTGATTCCCAGGTATTTCCATTCAGTCACTGCAGGGCTGTCAGGTGTTACCCTCTGTAACAGCCTTGTTTGCTTCTGGGGAAGGGCAGTCATTGCCACAAAAAGGAAAAGGATTAGTGATGCTATTCTTGACATTATATCCTCCATCTGTATGAAAATCAGGTTCTAATATCAGTTGTTAGCCATAGACTAGCAGCTAAGCAAATAGGAGGATACCATGTTTGTGTAAGATAGGTGATCTCCCCGGCCCTTGTCTAAACCAAGGGCCGTTAACCTCCTGTTTCAGTATTTTTATTTTGCAAGAGTTTTATGGCAGTTCACATGGTCAGAAATCCATCTCCCGGGTGTGCGAGATAGCAGAGAAACACTGCTGGCCAAGCAAAGTGAGGCCCCGCATGCAAATTGATGGTCTTTCTTTGCTTGTCTGTTTGTCCTACACAGAGGGGAAACTGTCACAGAGGCTCAGGAAGCTCTCTTCATCCTGGGGAGAACCCGTCACCATCACCAATAAGGTATCAGCCATGGAGACTTAGACTGTTCTTAGCAAGAGTCTTCTCTAAGCCCTGGTCTACACTAGGAGTTGAGGTCGAATTCAGCAGCATTAAATCGATTTAACCCTGCACCCGTCCACACGATGAAGCCCTTTTTTTCTACTTAAAGGACTCTTAAAAATTGATTTCCTTACTCCACCCCCGACAAGGGGATTAGTGCTTAAATCGGCCTTGCCGGGTCAAATTTGGGGTACTGTGGACACAATTAGATGGTATTGGCCTCCAGGAGCTATCCCAGAGTGCTCCATTGTGAACGCTCTGGACAGCACTCTCAACTCAGATGCACTGGCCATGTAGACAGGAAAAGGCCCGCGAACTTTTGAATTTCAATTTCCTGTTTGGCCAGCGTGGAAAGCTGCAGGTGACCATGCAGAGCTCATCAGCAGAGGTGACCATGCAGAGCTCATCAGCAGAGGTGAGCATGATGGAGTCCCAGAATCGCAAAAGACCTCCAGCATGGACCGAACGGGAGGTATGGGATCTGATCGCTGTATGGGGAGAGGAATCCGTGCTATCAGAACTCCGTTCCAGTTTTCGAAATGCCAAAACATTTGTCAAAATCTCCCAGGGCATGAAGGACAGAGGCCATAACAGGGACCCGAAGCAGTGCCGCATGAAACTTAAGGAGCTGAGGCAAGCCTACCAGAAAACCAGAGAGGCGAACGGCCGCTCCAGGTCAGAGCCCCAAACATGCCGCTTCTATGATGAGCTGCATGCCATTTTAGGGGGTTCAGCCACCGCTACCCCAGCTGTGTTGTTTGACTCCTTCAATGGAGATGGAGGCAACATGGAAGCAGGTTTTGGGGATGAGGAAGATGATGATGAGGTTGTAGATAGCTCACAGCAAGCAAGCGGAGAAACCGGTTTTCCCGACAGCCAGGAACTGTTTCTCACCCTGGACCTGGAGCCAGTACCCCCCGAACCCACCCAAGGCTGCCTCCCGGACCCGCCAGGTGGAGAAGGGACCTCTGGTGAGTGTACCTTTTAAAATAGTATACATGGTTTAAAAGCAAGCATGTTTAATGATTAATTTGCCCTGGCATTCGTGGCTCTCCTGGATATACTCCCAAAGCCTTTGCAAAAGGTTTCTGGGAAGGGCAGCCTTATTGCGTCCTCCATGGTAGAACACTTTACCACTCCAGGCCAGTAGCACATACTCAGGAATCATTGTAGAACAAAGCATTGCAGTGTATGTTTGCTGGCCTTCAAACAACATCCGTTCTTTATCTCTCTGTGTTATCCTCAGGAGAGTGATATCATTCATGGTCACCTGGTTGAAATAGGGTGCTTTTTTTTTTTAAGGGGACACTCAGAGGTGCCCGTTCCTGCTGGACTGTTTGCCTGTGACTGAACAGAAATGTTCCCCGCTGTTAGCCACGGGGAGGGGGTAAGGTGGAGGGGCTAGCCACGCGGTGGGAGGAGGCAAAATGCGACCTTGTAACGAAAGCACGTGCTATGTATGTAATGTTAACAGCAAGGTTTACCGTGAAACAGCGTACCCATTGTTCTATAAAATGTGTCTTTTTAAATACCACTGTCCCTTTTTTTTTCTCCACCAGCTGCATGTGTTTCAAGGATCACAGGATCTTCTCCTTCCCAGAGGCTAGTGAAGATTAGAAGGAGAAAAAAATGCACTCATGATGAAATGTTCTCTGAGCTCATGCTGTCCGCTCACACTGACAGAGCACAGACGAATGCGTGGAGGCAGACAATGTCAGAGTGTAGGAAAGCACAATATGACCGGGAGGAGAGGTGGCGGGCTGAAGAGAGTAAATGGTGAGCTGAAGACAGGGCTGAAGCTGAAAGGTGGTGGCAGCGTGATGAGAGGAGGCAGGATTCAATGCTGAAGCTGCTGGAGGATCAAACCAATATGCTCCAGCATATGGTTGAGCTGCAGGAAAGGCAGCTGGAGCACAGACCACCGCTACAGCCCCTGTGTAACCAACCACCCTCCTCCCCAAGTTCCATAGCCTCCTCACCCAGACGCCCAAGAACGTGGTGTGGGGGCCTCCGGCCACCCAGCCACTCCACCCCAGAGGATTGCCCAAGCAACAGAAGGCTGGGCATTCAATAAGTTTTAAAGTTGTAAACTTTTAAATTGCTGTGTGGCCTTGTCCTTCCCTTCTCCACCACCCCTCCTGGGCTACCTTGGTAGTTATCCCCTATTTGTGTGATGAATGAATAAAGAATGCATGAATGTGAAGCAACAATGACTTTATTGCCTCTGCAAGCGGTGATCGAAGGGAGGTGGGGAGGGAGGTTAGCTTACAGGGAAGTAGAGTGAACCAAGGGGCGGGGGGTTTCATCAAGGAGAAACAAAGAGAACTTTCACACCGTAGCCTGGCCAGTCATGAAACTGGTTGTCAAAGCTTCTCTGATGTGCACCGCGCCCTCCTGTGCTCTTCTAACCGCCCTGGTGTCTGGCTGCGCGTAACCAGCAGACAGGCGATTTGCCTAAACCTCCTACCCCGCCATAAACGTCTCCCCCTTACTGTCACAGATATTGTGGAGCGCACAGCAAGCAGTAATAACAGTGGGAATATTGGTTTCGCTGAGGTCTAACCGAGTCAGTAAACTGCGCCAGCGCGCTTTTAAACATCCAAATGCACATTCTACCACCATTCTGCACTTGCTCAGCCTGTAGTTGAACAGCTCCTGACTACTGTCCAGGCTGCCTGTGTATGGCTTCATGAGCCATGGCATTAAGGGGTAGGATGAGTCCCCAAGGATAACTATAGGCATTTCAACATCCCCAACAGTTATTTTCTGGTCTGGGAATAAAGTCCCTTCCTGCAGCTTTTGAAACAGACCAGAGTTCCTGAAGATGCGAGCAGTCATGTACCTTTCCCGGCCATCCCACGCTGATGTTGGTGAAACGTCCCTTGTGATCCACCAGAGCTTGCAGCACTATTGAAAAGTACCCCTTGTAGTTTATGTACTCGCCGGCTTGGTGCTCCGGTGCCAAGATAGGGATATGGGTTCCGTCTATTGCCCCACCACAGTTAAGGAATCCCATTGCAGCAAAGCCATCCACTATGACCTGCACATTTCACAGGGTCACTACCCTTGATATCAGCAGATCTTTGATTGCTTTGGCTACTTGCATCACAGCAGCCCCCACAGTAGATTTGCCCACTCCAAATTGATTCCCAACTGACCGGTAGCTGTCTGGCGTTGCAAGCTTCCACAGGGCTATTGCCACTCGCTTCTCAACTGTGAGGGCTGCTCTCATGTTGGTATTCATGCGCTTCAGGGCAGGGGAAAGCAAGTCACAAAGTTCCATGAAAGTGCCCTTACGCATGCGAAAGTTTCGGAGCCACTGGGAATCGTCCCAGACCTGCAACGCTATGCAGTCCCACCAGTCTGTGCTTGTTTCCCGAGCCCAGAATTGGCGTTCCACGGCATGAACCTGCCCCATTAGCACCATGATGCCTGCATTGGCAGGGCCCATGCTTTGAGAGAAGTCTGTGTCCATGTCCTCATCACTCACGTCTCCGTGCTGACGTCGCCTACTCGCCTGGTATCGCTTTGCCAGGTTCTGGTGCTGCATATACTGCTGGATAATGTGCGTGGTGTTTAATGTGCTCCTAATTGCCAAAGTGAGCTGAGCGGGCTCCATGCTTGCCGTGGTATGGTGTCCACACAGAAAAAAGGCGAGGAACGATTGTCTGCCGTTGCTCTGACGGAGGGAGGGGTGACTGACGACATGGCTTACAGGGTTGGCTTACAGGGAATTAAAATCAACAAAGGGGGTGGCTTTACATCAAGGAGTATTTCAGGCAGGACTTCACGGAGGGTTCCAATAAGAAATGGTGCACCTAAGTAATTGTTCTTATTGGAACAAACAGGTTTGTCTGGCCTCTGATTGATACATGGCTAGATTTACCTCGCTGCACCTTCTCTGTGAGTGACTGCAGTGTGACCTAGAGGAACGAGTCCCCTAGACGGCGGGGGGGAAGCAAATGAGTACAAAACAAATCTGGTCTATTTCTTGTTTTGATCCACTCTATCTATCTTTTACATCTTTGGCTGGCAGCAGACGGTGCAGAAGGACTGCATGCCATCCACATCTCATGGCTGCTCGGCAGAAGATGGTACAATAGGACTGCTAGCCATACTCATCTCTTGCCTGCCCGGCATAAGATGGTACAATAGGACTGCTAGCAATCCATATTGCCTGCCTGCTCACCATAAGATGGTTCAATAGGACTGCCTGCAGGACTAAAGAGAATGACCTGGTCGAGTCACTCCACATTTAGTCCCTGCGCCCATGTCTGCCCAGGCGCTCCTGACCGACCTCACCAAGGCGGCCAGGAGCACCTCAGACATTACGATGACAGCTACCAGTCCTATTGTACCGTCTGCTGCCAAAAGGCAATGGGTTGCTGCTACTGTGTAGCAATGCAGTACCACGTCTGCCAGCATCCAGGAGACATACGGTGACCGTGAGCTGAGCGGGCTCCACGCTTGCCGTGGTGTGGCGTCTGCACAAGTAACTCAGGAAAAAAGGCACAAAACGATTGTCTGCTGTTGCTTTCACAGCGGGAGGGAGGGAGGGCCTGATGACATGTGCCCAGAACCACCCACAACAATGTTTTTTGCCCCATCAGACACTGGGATCTCAACCCAGAATTCCAATGGGCAGCGGAGTCTGCAGGAACTGTGGGATAGCTACCCACAGTGCAACGTTCCGGAAGTCGACGCTAGCCTCGGTACTGTGGAAGCACTCCGCCGAGTTAATGCACTTAGAGCATTTTCTGTGGGGACACACACAATCGAATATATAAAAACGATTTCTAAAAAAACGACTTCTATAAATTCAACCTAATTTCGTAGTGTAGACATACCCTAAAGCCCATTGAAAGAAATGGAAAGTGATTTGCAGTAGGCCCCCATCCTGCCCACATGTACCTCACTGTGGGACTGGAGCCACAGTAATGATGGGCCTGACCCTAGACCCTGGTGAGCACCATCGTCCCAGACAGGGACCAGCAGGGATCTTTCATCCTCACCCCGAGGCCCTGCAGAGCCCTGCAGAGCCCAAGAGCTGGGAATCTGCAAATATGTCATTTTATGCAACAAAATAATTGTGTAAGAACCGACTGAACCCAGCACATAGCTGCAAATGACACACACTGTATTGGCCTCCATGTCCCCTCGGTCTGAACTCACCCAAATCTGTGGTCGTTCAGGGCGCACTGCAGGCCCAGCTCTCCAGGGGGTGGCTGCAGAGGCAGCTATTCTTTGGGTAATGTACACAAGAAATGGGGAGTTTGCAGAAGGGGGTGTTTGCTTGTCAGACAGTTGCAGATCATTTATTAATTGACTTGCTTTGTTTGTTTTGAAATCAGTGATTTTCTAAATGGAAAAGCTCCCAGCTCCCTCAAATGACAAGGCAAAAATAATAACTGAGCAGGAAGCCAGACAAACAAGCATATGAACAATGGGCACTCCCCCCACAGACCACATGTTCCTGTCTCAGCCCTTGGCTATACAAGACAGCTGGTCCCTTACAGGCTGCCTGCTTCCTGCTGCCAGGTGACATGCTTTTCTCCAGACCACATGGGTCACCTACCTGTTCCTTTCTCTGAGCCACATGGCTCAAGTGACCAATGACAAGGAAGGTGACCAAACACAAAGCAGGAGGAAGAGGAGGATGGTGAGGCTAGTGCTAAAATCCCCTGTCCAGGGACATGGTTAGAGCAGGTCAATGGCTTGTGTTGCCCGATTTGCATTTCCATGCAGAGCTGGTTGGGGTCATTACGTCTTTTGGGGGGTTGGTGAGATAAACCCAAAGTGCAGATTCTCTGACAAATCCTCAGGGACCGAGTCACCGACCACATAGCCGAGAAAGGGCCAATCTGGGGCCTGCTGATGTGCCCAAACAACTAACTCAAGGGACTTCGGGTATTACTGAGAAGCACAGAAAGCTGCCAGTGTCTGGGAATGGGGTGAGACAGAGCGGAGTCTCTGGCTGTGCTGGCATCCTTGGCAGCATCTTTCCTGGGGATTCAGCCATCGGGGCCAGTAACTGAAGCAAACCCCTAGGGCTGGCCAGGAGTGGTGCCATGTGTGTGGGTGGAGATTCATCTTGCTTGAAACCAGCTTTGCCTTCCAGCCCTAGGAGATTGAACCAGTGCAGCTACACCAGTTGTAGGCCATTGATGGCTGAACTGGGGTGAATCCAAGTATAGACCAGGCCTTAGTGAAACATGAGACCAGGATGGAGACGGACCAGAGTGTGCATCCAGAGTGCGGGCTTCTCAGCACAGGGAGAAATGATGGATGGATTTTGATACAAACTAGAGACCCCTTGGTCCTCTTCCCTTTAACTATCAACTATACTTGGCTTTCGCTTTCTCAGCTTGCTCAGCTCCTTTTCCTGGGGAAAAGGAATGGGAGAGGGACCCCACAGGAGAACACTGGAAACAGTGCTTCTTTACTTTACTCTTTAATACCTTTTCTTTTGGATCTGGGATTGGCCAAATTTCCACATTTCAGAACAAAAGCTTCATGTTGACTTTTATCCAATATCCACGTTCAGCTGCATGTCCACTGACTGTGAAGTAATAAAACAAATTGCCCTTTCTCCAGAATCATTCTTACCAGGGCAGGGCTCTTAACCAGTGACTCACTGACTTCTTTCCCAAGAAGTAAACAGGACGAAAGGCTCACCACATGTTGTTAGTACTTTCCTCAGAACTGAGAAGTGTAAACAGATCAGATCTTCTCCCCTGGTGCCTAGCGCACCCCCCAGGGATACTCTGTAACCCTGTTAAGTCCCAATAGTCCATTAAATGCCCCCAGACATCATTAACACATAACATGAGTTAAAGTTTCCCATGGGTGCCTTGTGACCTTCCAGAATGCTGAGTTCACTACACTGAAACTCTGACAACCAGGAAATTAAGTGTTACGGGACATTCCACTACACAATCTTTGTGCTCAAATGAACCCAAATTTGGATCTTGACCCCTACCCCAGGCCCACAAGAGGCTACACAATTTTCAAGACAAGCAGAGTAAAATGTGGGTTTTATAGCACTCCGAAAGGTTCTCTGTCAAACAGTAAGTGAGTCTCAACTTTAAACATAGCAAAGCTGATGCTCCATTACAGTTTCACAAACAAATGTTTGTTCTCACCTTGATCTATCAGTCCTTCAGCCCTCATATAGATTGCACTGATCACAACATGTCTTCCATTCTTCTCTTATTCTGGCCTTCCTTCTCCACGTACGGCATGCCTTTTCACAGTGAAATCTTCCCATCTCTTTGGAGGTTGGCCGAATGGTCATTTCAGTTCCCGTGGGTACCACTCAGTGACAGCTGCAGTCCATCGATTGTCAGTGAGCCTAGCGATATGTCCGGCCCATCACATTGTACTGTACCTGTCTTCAACAGCGACATCCTGCACACCACTTTGCTGTCTGATCACTTCATTTGTTATAAAGTGATGAGAGCTGTGTAAATGTCATATCCCCCGATGCAAACCATTACAAGCTAGGTAATGCCAAGTTACAGGACACCTCTGATTTATATATTCATAGATTTAAAGGCCAGAAGGGGCCATTAGATCATCTAGTCTGACCCCCTGTGTAACACAGGAGAGAAAACGTCACCCATTACTCTGGTATTGGGCACAATAACTTGTGTCTGACTAAAGCATCTTACAGAAAGGTGTCCAGGCTGCCTTTCTGGGATCCACTACTTCCCTTGGTAGTTTATTCCAATGATTAATGACCCTCACTGTTAAATATGTGTGCTTTATTTCTAATAGGAATGTGTCTAGCTTTAGCTTCTAGCCTTTAGTTCTTGTGCCTTTCTCGGCTAGATTAAATAGCTGTCTAGGACCTGCTGTTTTCTCCTCCTCTTGATCGTCATTTTGACAAGCTAAACAGAGTGAGCTCTTTGTGTCTCTCACTGTCAGGCATTTTCTCCAGCCCTTGAATCATTTTTGTGGCTCTTTTCTGCACCTTCTTCAATTTTTCAATATCCCTTTTAAACTGTGGACATGAGAACTGTACTCAACATTGTAAGGTTGGTCTCACCGATGCCATAGACACAGGTAAAAAAAACCCCCTTCTCCCACTCCAACTTCCCTCTGTATACAGGATCACCTTAACCCTTTCTGTCCCAACATCGCACTGGGCGCTCGTGTTCAGGTGCTTGTCCATTATGACCCCTGAACTGTTTCCAGAGTCACTGCTGTCTAGTAATGTATGGAGTGGGATTTGAATCCACACCCCCATTTAGGGAATGCTTATCTGTATTATACTCTTCAGCCACGAGGTGACACTGTGTGTAAAATACCTCATTTAAATGCATCTCAGCCAGATCTGGCAGAACATTAAAAGGATCTTATGATGAACACATCTAGTGTGTATACGGAAGCTCTGTAGCCAGTCCCAATCTGGTACAGGAACATGGTAGGGACCAGAACACCCAGGCAAGGGGAAAACAGAACCTTGCATCCTGACATCCACTGCTAGCCCCTCCATAATGCCCACACAGCATATTTGCACCGACAAAGCCAGACTCTGCATGGTCCCAGCTCCAGACACACACAACATATTAACCTCCTCACAGAACAATCCAAATCCTTTATCACAACCCCAGCAACACCAGCCCTGACCTGTGTGCATAGACACAGTGTGCAGCAGGATGTGTGTTTGTCGGAGAAAGATGAGGCCATTGCTAAGGTTCTGCACTGAATGAGATCAGCTCCCTGTCCCACAACACAAGAACTGGGGGCATTTGATTAATGTGAAAGGTGGCAAATTCTAAACTGATCAAAGGAAATACTTTTACACACATGGTACAAGTAGCCTGAGGAACTCATTGCTGCTGGGTCTTTCTGAGGCCAAGGGCTCAGGCAGAGATTAGCTAGCTACATGGAGAACAAGAACAGCCAGAGTTAGGGTAGGAAATATGATCAAGGGATATGTACGTCTGTATCAGATTATGGGTTCCAACCATGTTCTACTGTGCATGGAAATATCAGCATTGTGAGTGCCTTCGCCAGGCAGCCTGTAGTCTTGTGTTCCATACAGCTGACCCTGCCCAGAAAAGGTGTATGACACTTGGTGAAGGACAGTCAGCAGGAGCCATGGGGAGTAATCGGGGGTTCAGCCCCATGGAACGATGCACTTTCTCGCCAGGGGCCTGCCCGGGGAGTGGGACGATCATGACCACAGGAGGCTGGAGTGTCTCACATGAGCACGTGGTTCAGAGACACAGACCGTAGTTATGTGTGGGGTTCTGCTTTGTGCAGGGGGAAGGGGTGGGTGATGCTGCAACATGGAATGATGTAAGGACTCGCTGGAGAGACAGGGCAGGCAGGGCTGGGAGATGCTGACAAGCCTCAGGCTCACTGTCTGGCTGTGATTGGCCAGGGGAGTGCGTGTCTCAGGAATTTCATTGTTTTCAAAGATCTGTAACTCTTGAGGGCTTTAGTGGCTGATAACTAATAATTGATAAATAATAAATATCAATAATCAATTAACTGATCACCAATAACTGGTAGATTAAAAATTGTGGTTATAGTTTAGAGTCATAGAATATCAGGGTTGGAAGGGACCTCAGGAGGTCATCTAGTCCAACCCCCTGCTCAAAGCAGGACCGATCCCCGACTAAATCATCCCAGCCAGGGCTTTGTCAAGCCTGACCTTTAGTCAGAGAGGGGTTCTCTCGAGTCCTGTTTAGTTTAGTTTAACACACCCTTTTCACACCCTGTGTTGCTATTGAAATTCTTCCTCTAAAGCAAATCTGGTCTTTTAGCTACTGAATGTGCCAATCAAGCCAATGTCTCTTGACTTCTCTCTCCTCCCAGTCCTTCTGTTGTAATCAGTGTAACATTTTCCAGTGCCAGAGGATCTGGACAAGCTGGACTAGTGCCAATGTTCCTGTGCTTAAAGGCTGATGGCTGTGTGACCTACCAGGGTACAGTCCAGAGTAATGAGTAACTGTGTCACCCCTGCTCACCAACTTGTCTGGAGAGTTCCCCAGAAGCATAGCACAAGTTTGAAATACAGACAGTATAGAGCCAATATTCATAGCTTTAACTATAAAAATGATACACACATATAGACAGCATAATCATAACCAGCAAATCATAACCTTGTCTTAGACACCTCATTTGACCCCCTTTATACAAGATTTGGTGCCACTTCAGGACTTTGGTTGCAACAATGATCTATACGGTCCCAGCTTATGTCAATAATGTCACAAGCTGTAAATCTCATCTGAAAAGTTTTCAAAATAAATCAGTTTAAAAATGTATAGTGTGTACCTTCTAAAAATGAAACCTACATCTATCTCTGAGTTGTGAAGAATATGTATTAATGTTATAACAACCAACAAGAATGCACTTTGATGTAGAAAAGCATGATTAAATCGAGTCTTCCTGACTAGTCATTTAAATCATGATTTAAATCAAATCCACGCTGCCCGCTGTGCTCTTGCCCCTGGCCCCTTCACTCCCCAGGAGGCCCCACAAATATGTTTGGTGCCAGGCCCACAAAAAGTTAATCCGACCCTGACAATGGGTGGGCTAGAGTTCACTTCATTGCCCTTCTCAGTGCCTAAAAGAAGCTCAACTCCCATAGAAAAGTAGCTGGAGACCCAGAGTTCGGTATCTAACGATTTTCAGCAAGGATTACACAGGGTCAGCCTCCCCACATTCAAGTCCCAAAAGAAACTAAAGAAATGAATTTAATTAAATAACTTTTTATAAAATCTTATGATGAAGAAACAAATAATCTAATTTTCACAGCATAACATGGCTATTTTATAACCCACTGACATTATTTATGTTTATGTATTACTGTGAAGATAAAGAAAACAAATTAAAATCTCAACAGTTTGTTCCCCACTGTCAGGGTTCCTTCCCCACTCTGAACTCTGGGGTACAGATGTGGGGACCTGCATGAAAACCTCCTAAGCTTACTTTTACCAGCGTAGGTTAAAACTTCCCCAAGGAAAAAACTATTTTCGCCCCTGGACTTCCACTGCCACCACCAAACTTTATCTGGGTTCCTGAAAAAACGTAGTTTGGACACGTCTTTCCTCCCAAAATCCTCCCAACCCTTGCACCCCACTTCCTGGGGAAGGTTTGGTAAAAATCCTCACCAATTTGCATAGGTGACCACAGACCCAAACCCTTGGATCTTAGAACAATGAAAAAGCATTGAATGAACAATGAAAAAGCATTCAGTTTTCTTCTTTAATAGAAGTAAAAAGGAATCACCTCTGTAAAATCAGGATGGTAGATACCTTATAGGGTAATTAGATTTAAACATAGAGAATCCCTCTAGGCAAAACCTTAAGTTACAAAAAAGACACACAGACAGGAATATCCATTCTATTCAGCACAGCTATTTTCTCAGCCACTTAAGAAATCATAATCTAACACATACCTAGCTAGATTACTTACTAAGTTCTAAGACTCCATTCCTGTTCTGTCTCCAGCAAAAGCATCAAACAGACAGACCTAGACCTTTTGTTTTTCTCCCTCCTCCCAGCTTTTGAAAGTATCTTGTCTCCTCACTGGTCATTTTGGTCAGGTGCCAGCGAGGTTACCTTTAGCTTCTTAAACCTTTACAGGTGAGAGGATTTTTTCCTCTGGCCAGGAGGGATTTTAAAGGGGTTTGCCCTTCCCTTTATATTTATGACACCCACGGAAACACAGTGAGAAGAAACTTAAGAGTTCCCAAAAGCTTAGATTGAGTTCACCTAAGTCTCAGAGTCTTTGACCACCAAATCTGTACAATTTGCTGAGTCTAAAACAGCATTTTCCCTCCATTTGCTTGTAGGAATCTTTAGTTGGAAGCCATGCAGACTCCTCCTCTGCTGAAATCACGGCTAGTCTGTCAGCTAAGTGATTAACCAGCCACTCAGTTAAGTCACAAGTGTAGAGATTTAAAGAAAACCCTGTTACAAGAAAATACAAAAACTGAGAATAAAATATAAATGACTCTTTCCCCATTACGACATTTAAAGAAAAGTTGGTGAATCACGCTAGTTGAGAAAGTTAACTAGAACAGTTTGGCTAAAATCAAAACAACATTCAAAGCATACAATTATAGAGGAAGTTATTTTTCCCTCCCAATTTCCCCGTGCTGTAATTAACATTGCCCATGTTTCCCTGTTTGTAGGGTTGCCAACTCTTCCAGCCAGACCAGGGGAGTTGCCCTTTGCAGCAATGGTGTCTGGTCCGGGAAAGTTGGCAACCCCAGCTGTTCGAGGGTTAACAATATCACTGACCTGCTGCAAAATGCTTCAGAGTTCCGGACAACAGCCTGCTGTCTGCTCCTGAGCTCGGCTTCTCCCAGCTCACACAGGACACATGGCACTTAGTAGCTGCCCTGACTGCTTGCCCTCATGGAGTCTGACCCCAGCAACAGACTAGAGAGAGGGCCTATTGGAGCAGACCCCAAAACTACCACACCCAGTACCAGAAGCTTCTGGATGTGGAGTGCTAAATCTGCCTAGCAACAATGACCCAGGCATAACAACCCACTCCTACCTCCCCCCAATGGGTCTCTTAAAAAGAGAGATCTCCCTATTAGGCACATGGGTTACACAGGCACGCAAACAACCGTGACTCTGCCCCATAGAGGCCCCAGCAACCCTTTCCCCCATTTATGAGTGCAATATCAATAGTGTGCACCAGCGGCCACTGCACTTATAAGTCACCTCTCTGGAACTGAATGCACGGCTTTAGTCGAACCTTAGTCCTGTCCGTGCAAGTGCCCTAAAGCCGTGATCTGCACCAGGAGACACACACGCTCTGTCCTGTGCTGCTGGGAGAACTGGCCAGCACATTAAATCATTTGCTGGGCATCCTAAATTAAGCAGATAAAGCAGGAAAAGAGGGGGATTCAGAGTTGGGTGATGAAAGTACATAGAGTCAAGAGGCAGAGACTGGTTTTGCCCTTGATTCCCTGCTGCTCTGTGTCATAGACATTTTGATGCAAGTTGAATGTAAGGACTCTGGCCTTCTCTATTTCCAGCTGGCTGATTTATCAGAGGCAAACATGGAGACAGACGGAAACCTGCTTCGAAAGCTGAAAGAAAAAGGAACACTGAAAGAAAAGCAAGCCCTTAAAGAAAAACTGAAAGAAAAGCAAGCCATCGATGAAGATTATGATCACACACGCTATGACCGGGGACACCTGAACCCAAACGCCTTCCAGTGTGATCAAAACAGCCGAATAGCCACCTTCACGCTCACCAACGCGGTCCCCGAGGACCCCTGCTTCAATAGGGTCAATTGGTATGAGCTGGAACGAAATCTCAAGATTCAGTTAACAAAGAGCTGCCTTAATACGAAAAATCAGAAAGGGACACCCTTCCTAGTGACCGGAGCAGTGCCCAATGAAAAATATAAAATCCCCATTACGAAGGATGACAAACAAAGTAACACCAATGGAGATGCAGGGAGGGTGGTGGTGCCCAGTCACATCTGGACAGCCGTTTGCTGTGAGCACTCAGACAATAACGAGAAATTCTCCTTCGCCTTCCTGGGGATGAACAGGCCAGACAGCATCCTGGAGCCCATGAAAGTGACACAGTTGAACAAAAAGCTAAAAGACCTGTATGGGAATCGGCCCATCGAGATTTTTAATGATGACTGTAATGAAGACAGCAAAAAGGCAGATGATGTTTTATTGGCGATAACCAAAGAGTTGCGCAATACCATTCCAGACTGGAGAAAGGATCCCCAGACTGAGGAAAACCATCCACCAGGAAACAAAAGGCCTCACAATAATAATGATCAGTAGTTTGTGGGGAGAGGGGAATGAATGCAGCATAGACAGAAATTCCAACAAACCTTTTAATTGAAAGCTCCTGGGGCCTGTGTAACTGCACGAGCTTGTCAGTGTCGACCCGCCCCTCACTCTTCCCTCTTCTCCCACCTAGTGCTTGGCAAACCCACTTGTTAAATCTTGTCTTAAATTAGCTCTTGATCCTGCCCCCGTTTTGATCCAGCTGGAGCCCCAGTGATGCAGAGCTGTACCCATTTACACAAGCTGAGTGTCAGCCCTGGCTGTCTGCAGACCCAGCCCGGCTGTGGGTCACACTCAGAACAGGAGCTTCTCACCCAGAATGGCTGGGAGCTCAGTCTGCCTGTAGTGAAACCTCAGTTCTGCAGAAGCCAAAGGGACCAACAGGGATGTGCTGGTGTGACACACGCCACGCAGAGCTCCAGGTCACCATGCATCACTGTGTGCGGTACCACAGTCCGTGCCATGGGGATACAGCTCCATCTGGGCCTTGCATCTCTGTGCCAGTGTCTGTGACACAGGGCTTTTTACCCACGGTCTGGAAGTGTTTAGGGCTGCTGGGATGGCGGGAGCTAGAGAAATGCAATGATGGTGATTTACATAATGCTGGCAAATATTGTGTTGGGTTGTGATTATTAAAATCAGCTTTAAAACTTTACATTCCACATCTCCAGATCCCACAATGGAAAATTCTGCTTTGCTGAGCTTGACAAATAAACAGAACGAAAAATAAAAAGGTTCTGATTGCAAATAGCAGCCTGGGCATTGCAGCGCTGCCTTGGCTTTGACCATTTGAATGTGAGAGAGCAGCTGGAGAGCCATGACATCATCACAATGCCCTGGGTCAGCTAGACTCTGGGTTTCCCATCTCACCCATTTCCAGAATTGTGGCCCAGTTTCAGGTACTTTCAGGTGTTCTTACAAGGGGAGATATTCAAAGACACGATAATACAAGACTATTAACTAAAGAAAAAGAGATTTTAAGTGATTAGAAGCATGAGGCCTAAAAGCCAGAATTGGTTACAAAGAAATAAAAGGTAAAGTACACAAACTTAACAAGCTAAGTGAACTTGACGGTTCTCACCACATGCTCACAGCAGTCTGGCTGGACCTTCAGCCAGGACCACTCCCCCATTTCAGTGATGCTTCATTTGCCTTTCAGACGTTGTTGATGCTGTGAGTAGAGATGCGGGGACAGAGGTGATTTGTGTCCTCTGTTCCTCATTTTTATATCTTTCCTCCTCTTTGAGAATCATCCCCAGCTGGGATTCAGATGACAGCCAGTCTGTTTACACAGAAACCTCCAGCTAAGATGTAAATTTCTCGCTCAGACCCTTCTTCCTGCCAAAGAATGGCCGCTTTACCAGGTGATAGGCACGAACGGTAGGCAAGTTCCCTGTTCACAGTGACAGTCCATGGGAATGGGGTGCCTGTGTCTCTTAGGGGTTTGGACCCCAATTCTTCAATACTAATGAAATTCTTCCCTGCATGGGCCTAGCATGGAGCTCAAGGGGCGATTCACTCCTCACGGTTTCCTTGCTAACAGGTTGGTCGCTCGTTCACAGTCAATATGGTCCAGGTCAGGCGGGTTTGTTCAATTCCCCACCTTTCCAGACAGCTGCATTTTATTGCCTCCAGTGGCAAACCCAGCACAGCAGCCCACTATTTATGCAGAGGGGGTGATAATTAGCATCCATTTCTATGAACTGATCATTTTTCAGAGCTCCGAGAACAGACGTTCAGGATGCACAATGTGCTGATGTCAATGTCTGCAAAATTCCCCTAAGTCTTTAGACATGTCAACACAGCCCATGTTTCATTATGGTACCCCAGTGCACTTGGCTGTTCAGAGCCATCGCTCCTCATCCCAACCCCGGCTAGACAGCAGTGTTACCCTGGCTCAGCGGAGGGCAGCGGCGTCTATTCACTCCAGAGGCCATTGGGACCCAGCCTGCGAGCCAATTAATCACTCTGAGGAAGACCTTACTGCACTGAATTTGATGGAAGTACTAGCGGAGTAAGCAGCTGCTCAGGGTGAGTGGCGGGTTCGCAAGCTGGATGTTAAGGTATCGATCCTCATTCTGATTTTGGCCTCTGGCACAGAAACAGTCCGTGACGGGAATGAAAGGACAGGCCCCTGCTCCGCAGATCCCAGGGCCAGGGTCGCAGGGCAATCTGCACACAAGGCGGAGCGAGGCTCCAAGCAGGGCTGGCTGATCCGCGTGCTGCGGTGGGAGGGTGGGAGCAGATCACAGCGTGACCGGTGCCGCCTGTCCGCACGTGGCCCATTGGGGTTGCTCCCATTACCCATCTGCAGCCTGAGCCTGGTGCCTGGAACGAGCCGCTGTCTCTCTGGGGTTGCAGCAGTGACAGAGTGCGCGGCCCGGGGGAGCACCAGTTCCCTCGCTCCCTCCGTGATGCTGCAGCAGGCGGGGACCGCAGACACCAGGAGGTGGCAGCCGCAGCAGTGCTCCACGCTTCGCTCCGACTGACTCCGGGGGGATGACGTCACTCCCGCTGCACAAAAACTACATCCCCCAAAATCCCCAAAGGCCAGTTCTGAGCACCCCATCTGCCCCTCTCCCTAACCTCGCAAGGCATGGCAGAGCGGTGCTGGGAGGCGGGCAGAAAATCCCCTCCCTGAATCTTGCAGCTGGCTGTTTGGGAACTGAATAGGGCAGCTCTGCAGAGAGCCCCGGGGTCACTCAGATCAGCTCTGTCTGTGGCAGGCCTGGGGACAGAACTCAGGTCCCCTCACGGCCAGGCCTCGGCTTGGCCAGAACCCCCTCCCTCCTGCCACTCATGGGCTCTGACCCACTGCTGCAGAATTCCCCAGGCGTCGTTTTCCCCACAGGTGACAACGACACTGAGCTTCTGATGAAAGCGAGGGAGGAGATTTGAAAGCTGGAATCCAAGGAGCAGAATAAACCAAAAGACTGGAAAGTAAGTGTCCACGGTTTGGTTTAATCTCATTTCATTGAGGTGCTTTAAAGAATTTACAAGAGATAAACATAGATCACACCAGCATAGCATTAAAACAACTAAAGAAACCCTGTTTATTATTAGTTATAATAATATAATTAAAACTTTGAAAATAACCCTGTTTATTATCAGACTTTAATTCCAGAAAATGTTCATCCTGAGGAGTATGGAGGGGAACAGAAGTAGAACGTTAGCAGATCTACATGGCACTTAACACTAATGGGCTGATTTACACTGACTCAAAATGCAAATGAGGTCCAGATAAAGCCATGTTTCATTTATCTGCATTTCTACTGCAGAAGCCCCTTCTGGATCAAGCCCAGTCGTTCTAGCAACACCTAGGAAGGCAGAGGGCCAGACTCTTCCCTGTCTCGCATCTTGCGTCAGCATTTACACCAGGGCCAAATCTGTGTAAAGGCTGCCATTCTGGTTTAGTTGATTTTACGCTGCCTGTGCTCACTGGGGCAGCCCTGCTCTCGCTCGCACCAGCTTTACACTGCTATAGCCCCATTAGCATGGATAGGGTTACCCCTGATTTACACTGGGTCAGTGAGAGAGGAATCGGCCCTAGTGACTCCAGTGGAGTTACACACGTTTAGGGGAAGCCTTTCTGCACCACACTTAAGGCTGAAACACCATTTCAGTTTAAAGCTGCCATTCAAAGTGCTCTGCAATCCCCAGGCATGCTCAGATTGGTTTGAAAATTGCTCTTTATTGACCAGAGCAGAATACATGGGGCAAATTTAGGGGCATTTGATCAAGGGATTCTGGAGACTGTATCTCTCACCCCCATAGGATGACCTGTTTTTTAGATTCTAATTTTTTCCCATCTTTCCTTTTATGGATATTTTGCATTTCCTGGTGAATATCTAGTGTAATGGAAGGAGAGGGGTGGGGGTTGCTTTTTCCCAAATATGAGTTTTGGGTTGCTTGTCTCAAGTGAGGGCAGAGTTAAGGATGTAATGGTTACTTGAAGATGACTCTGGCCCTGATTCTCAAAGGGACTTAGGTGTTACAACACCAAAGCTTTAGGCACCTGGAAAATCACTGGCTTAGGGGCCTCAGCTCCCAATACAACAAATGGGGGTAGGATGGTGCCTCTCTTCTAACTTTTAGCCCAGTGGTTAGAGCATTCACGTGGGATGTGGGAGATTTTCCCCTCAGCACGAGGGGCAGAAAGGATTGGAACAGAGGAATCTCACACCTCTCAGGAGAGTCGTGGGGGGGAACAGGGGGGAAGGCAAGTCTCTTCCGTTGAAATTGTTCCACTGTGTGTAAGTACTTGTACAGTCTTTGGGGCACAGTGTAAGAGAGAATGGGTCTATAGCCCAGCGGTTGGGGTATCCACCTAGGAAGTGGGAGATGCAGAATCCATGCCCCTGCTTCATTGACTCTTTCATTCTTTACTCAGAAGTTATGGGCTTGATGCAGGAATCCCTGGGGGTAATTTTCTGGCCTGTGCCATGCAAGGGGTCAAACTAGATGGTCACAATGGTCCCTTCTGGCCTCAAAATATGAATCTATGAACGTACATTCAAATCTAATGTACTTCACCCAAAATGGCCTTATATGCTTGCTAATTCTGCTGATATTTATGGGTTTGTTTGTTTGTTTTATTCCCTAAAGGAAAGAGTAAAGTGCTAGAGACAGCGAATCTCGTCTGACTTTGAGAAACTGCAACTGCTTCTGAATGAGAAAAAGGAACACTTTCTCCAGGGACTGGCCGAGGAGGAGAGGGAGACTCTGAAGAAACTAAATGAAAATGTCACCAAACTCTCCCAGCAAAGCTCCTCTCTTCACCAGCTGATCACAGAGATGGAGGAGAAGTGTCAGCAACCGGCCGCTGAGCTGCTGCAGGTGAGTTATACAAAGTTCCCCTTTACTTTCGATTTCCCACAGCCACGGGAACAAACACAGACTGTCTCCCCTTCCCTCCGCCCCTCCGCCCATATTATCATTATTATTTACTTATTTACTATTTATTTATGTACGGCCACAGATTTACACACCATTAGCAGCAATATTTAGGCTCCCTAAAGTTAGGGACCTAAGGGTAGAATGATCAAAAGCACCAAGTGACTTGGGGGCCCACATCTTATTTTGAAGAATGACTTAGGGCCAGATTTTCAGACGTATGTAGATGCCTAGAGAGGCAGATCAGCACCTTGTGAGGTTTTCAAAAGCATCAAACAGGTTAGGCACCCTACTCCCATTGACTGGTTTTACAGTTCCTATCAGGGTACCACCCACCATGTGCTGGATGCTTTCCAGGATCCAGCAAGACACAGCACTGCCCCTAAAGCAGGGGCAGTCAATAGGCAGACCATGAGCCATATCTGGACCACCAGACTCTTTTGAACAGACCTCCAAATATTTTTATTTCCGCACTATTATCATTATTGTTGGGTTTTTTCGGTTTTCTCTCGAGTCTGGACCTTGACTATACCTTGATCAAGAAATTTGGACCTTGACAAAAAATAGACTACCCCTTCCCTAAAAGATTACCTAATCAACATTCCTAAGTTCTTACTTGGTGCCCATCACCATGGTATCAGAGCACCTCCCAACATCATCCAGTGTCGGCGTCCAGATAAAGTTCTCTCTTCCCACCAGGCAGCAGGCCGGACTTTGTTATTGGTAGGGCAGTTAGAAGACACATTTTCACAGTAAGAGCAGCACCTTTTATCCAGTATTTGCAGCCTCTAGAGGATTTCCGGGAAGGGAAGGGAAGTGTTGTGTCTTTTGCTCTGTACACAATAGGGAGCAGGTCAGAAATGTTCACAGCAGCCAGTGAAGTCAAGGGTGGAGTTTAAAAGGGAGCTAAGAATGCAGACTATCCATTCCTGCTCCTGGAGAAATTCTGTGCCGCTGCCCATGTGCAGAATTCATGTCTGGTGCAGATATTTTTTCCCCAGAGAAAATATATTCTGCCTGAGAAGTGCTGCAGTTCTGCCTTTTGCCCACCAGAGGCCACCATGGTCTGGCAGCATGGCTATAAGAGCTGGCTTCTAGGACCACAGCGGCTTCTGGTGGGAAAAAGGTGGAATTGCAGAACTTCCTGGGCAGAATGTATTTTCTGCAAGAAAAAAAATTTCTGGGCATGCACAGTGTCACAGATTCCCCCCAGGAGTAAAAGTTCATCACAGCACCCTGCCCTCAGAGCCAGGTTAGGACAGACAGAGCGGGGTACATGGGGCTGCTGGGTGGGTCACAGACGGGTTCAGAATGGCTAGTAGGGGGCACTGACTGGGGCACGAGCTCAGGAATTAGTGGGATGACAGTGTTGAGTCAGGTGCTGAATGGCAGTGGGGATGCAAGGCCACATGAGGACAGGGGTAGGGGGGCTGTAAGGACACATGGGGATGGAAAGGAGGCTGCAGAGACCCACGGCGATGGGGGGGCGTGGAGTCAGGGACAGATGTGCCTAACTGAATGGGAGAGGCTTGGGGTCAGCCAGGATCTTCATGGGGGAGACTGTCCAACTACCTAACAATCCCCTTCCCCCAACCCCCGCCAAAAACCTGTTCCATACTTCTCCCACCCACATTCAACAACCCTCCAGGATCCTTTCCTCTCCCTCAGCTCCTCTGTTACCCCTAACTCCCCCAAGCCTTTGCACTGCTTCTGATGGGTGTGGAAATACTTTTCTGGATTGTAATTTAAATTAATTACTCAAAGTTCTGTATTAGTATACCTAGTAAGGAATCTATTTGTCAAAAAAATTACCAGAATCTTCTTTTTTTGGTCTGTATTCTTACAGACATACTTGATAGCTATTTTGAAATAAATTACCAAAATAATTGAAACTGGCATGATTATATTGTGTTATTTCACAAATAAAATATGCAGAATTTTAAAATCTAGTGTGCAGAATTTTTAATTTTTTGGCACAGAAATCCCCCAGGCGTAAAGAATTCCCTGAGGAGCTCTCTGATGGGGGAAGTCCACAATGAGTGATTACTGATATTGGAGCTATGCTTGGCTACACAATAAGTGACCCATGTATTCAATATTACCATTGTTCTGGAATAACATCGGGGGAGGAAGGCACTGAACAATGAAAACAACCATGGAGGACCGAGAGTTGTGACTCACTTCCTCATTCTTGGGCCTCCCCAACAGGCCCCAAATTATCATTACAAGAGAATGCAGCGCTGCTCTTTGCTTATGCAGGCTTTTAAGGCTTATTCCATTGGCATGAACAACGGATGGGTAGGGAAAACATTGAAGGAAAGGGTAGGTGGGGAAACTAGTCATACCACACAGCAGGGTCCCCGATGGTGTTTATCAGTGATGTGTCTTGGGGCCACAGAAAATGTGTCCATATGTTGGTATGCTCAGGTTGGCACTCCTGATCAGTGAAAACTTCATTGTTGTCAATGCTGGGTAAGCTGGCCACGTAAGGGAAGCTCTTCCTTGATATTTTGCTCACAATCCTCCTTTGGGGGTGAGAGAAGAGGGGGAGTGATCACAAGGGCAATGAAAAGAGTTTCAAACTCAGGTTCATAAAGTCAGGCAACTACCTTTAAGTGTTTAGCTGAAAATCCTGAAAAATTCCAGCAAACTGAAAAGCTGACAAAAGTTTCATTTCGGGCTGAACTAAATGTTTTGGTTCACCCAAAATGCACCTGTTCGTTTAATTTCAAGGCACTTTTTAACACGAAAGCAAAGGAAATAAAGGCCTAAAAGAGATCCACAAAATGGCCCGAAGAGGAGCCTCCATTATAATCTTTAGGCGAGTGGTTAGAGCACTCACCTGGGAGACCCAGGTTCAATTCCCTCTTTGCTTGATATAGAATAGGTGGTTGAACTCAGGTCTCCCACATTGCAGAGACTGCCTTAGCACCTGGGCTGTTCTGGTGGGTGGTTAGCACACTCTGGCCTAGTGATGCTGTTCCAGTGTAAAGGAGTACCTACTGGAGCAGGGACATGAACGTGGGTCCCCTAACCATTGGCCTATATTGTGATTCTCACTTTCTTGCCCTGTGACTATTCAAGCATTTTATACAAAGCAGAACAGCTTCCACAGGAGAGACTGAAATCAACCCACCCACCCCAGAAAATCCTACAGGCCAGGGAATTCTTCTGCTGGGGAGGGGGAGACCAGGGTTCAAGTTCTGCTTTACTGACTCTTCAATTGTTTATACACATTAGAACAGCTTTAGGAAAGCACCACCTCAGGCTGTCCCACAGCCCAGTAGCTAATGCACTCTCGTACAGTATGAGGAACCCACATGTAAATCCCCACTCCACCTCAGGCAGAGGGGCGGAAATTGGACCCTGGCTTCCCACATCCCAGCTGAGTGCCCTAATCAATGGGCTACACGTTACAAGGAAGGCCTTGTCTGTGCTGGCAATTTTCTGAATAGTGCCCTAAGTCCCCTTTTTTGGCCAAAAGTATTCAGCAAATTAATGTCAAATTTGTCAATATTTTTGTGTCAACTGAAACTTCATTTTTCAATGAACAAATGGTGCAAAAAATTCCACCCAGCTGTAAAGAGGAGCCTTTCCTTTTATTTCAAAGGGCTTTCGACAAAATCCTTGGATGTTTGATAATAATAATTGGGGTCCAAACAAGAGATTCCTTGTTGGTGGTCGCAAAGAGGGTCTTTCCAAGATGGAACAAGCTTCTTGCACTTGTTTGTGAGTTTCCAGTGGCTGTGGGAATAGACTTTCTCTCCATCCCCACACTCCCCCAGAGGTAGCTTTCTGATCATGCTATTGGTTTTGGCTTGTGCATTTTTTTTAGTTGATTGTATGTTCTTATCTAGTTAAAGGGAAATAAAACTCTTGCAGGAGACAAGAATTTACATCAGAAATGTCTAGCCCTGTGCTTAGATAAGCACAGGAGATATCTCTCTCGTACAAACATAGTGTATGTTCCTCATGCCAGTTCACTTAGCCGTAATTATGACTAACACAATAAGCTAATACCTTTCGTTGTTTCTTTCTCTCCCTCCTCTCGTCTCCATTATTTGATTTTTGGAAACAGCCCTGATCCTGTTCCTGAGTACACAGAGATGAAGAAGAGGGTTATTAACAGGCTCACTAATCCTCTTCCTTATCGTGACAATGACTAGCCTTCTCCCGAAGAAATGGGGTACCACCGAGGGTAACACGTGGCAGTCACTCACTGTTAACAGCTGGGAATCATACATCACACATGATTTTCTTTTTTGTATGCATATGTCATGCTTGCCAGGATACAGGAACTCTCCTAGGGATGTGTGGCGAAGGGAACATTTGTGTCCTTCTGCACAAAGACAAGAGAGATCTAGATCACCTAATCTCACGCTTTCGATCATTGTGTAACCCCTCTGGCAGCAACAAGGGCCAGATCCAATATCTAGGGCTTCCTCTTAACAATGCACAACAGAACTGGCGCAATTCTGGGAAAACTGAACATCACCCCTGGATGCCTGTAAGAGGCAATACTTCCCTTCTCACAACCACTGAGTCTGTGTGTAACCAAAAAACCCCAATCTCTGCATTGGCTTTCACTGTCTAGGGAGTAGTCTTATGTCTAGCATGGGAACCGTGCTGTGCCTATGCTAGATGTAAGACTACTCCTTAGACCCCCATTCCAGATAGTTCAGTCTAAAACAGAGAGCGAGGAGTCACAGAAAGACCTCACAAAACTGGGTGTCTGTTCAACAAAATAGAAGATGAAATTCAATGCTGATAAGTGCAAAATAATGCACATGGGCAAAAATAATCCCAACTACACATATACAATGATGGGGTCTAAATTAGCTGTTACCACCCAAGAGTCACCATGGAGAGTTCTCTGAAAACTTCTTCTCAATGCCCAGCAGTGGTCAAAAAGGTTAACAGTATGTTAGGAACTGTTAGTAAAGGCATAGAAAATAAAACAGAAAATATCATAATGCCTCTATAAAATCCATAATCCTACCAGACCTTGAATACAGTCTCCAGTTCTGGTTACTCCATCTCAAATAGGATATAGTGGAACTGAAAAAAGTTCAGATAAGGGCAACAAAGATGATCAAAAGTATGATCGTAGGAGGAAAGACTAAAAAGATTAGGGCTGTTCAGTTTAGAAAAGAGACAACTAAGCGGGAATATCACAGAGGTCTAATAAAATCATGAACAGTGTGGAAAAACGAATAGAGAAATGTTATTTACCCTTTCAAACAATATAAAAAACCAGGGGTTCACCCTGATGAAACTAACAGGCTGCAGATTTAATACGATCAAGAGGAAGTACTTTTTCACACAATGGACAATTAGCCTCTGGAACTCATTGCCACCGGATATTCTTATGGCCAAAAGAGTAACTGGTTTAAAAAGAACTGCAGAAGTTCCTGGAGTATAGGCCCATCAATGGCTATCAGTGTTTCGCCCCTGGCCCTGGATAGCAGGGGGAGGTCGTGGAACAGTGCTCTCTCTACTGTATACCATTTGCATGGGGCCATTGTCACCCCTCACACCCTGCCCCCCTGATTCATCCCCAAGCAATACACAGACCGTCAACTCTGTCGTTACTGCTGTGGTGGTACAACCTCCTCTCGCCCTCCAGTGTAAGTGACCCACTGCTGGTCCCCCGGAGCTAACAGGACAACAGAATTGCCTGGGTCTTTGCTAGCATGGCAGGGACTGTCTTTACCATGAGCTCAGACACAAGCCATATGGGGTTGTCAGGATCTAGGCTGTGAAGACTCTGAGCTCTGGGGTGTCCCATTAGACATGCACATGAGCACACTGAATGGGACAGGATAATTTGGTACGGGCAGCAGAGAGGAATGGTGCCAACCCCTTAGGGTATGTCTACACCACAAAAATAGGTCGATTTTATAGAAGTCGATCTTTAACAACCAATTTTATGAAGTCAACGGTGCATGTCCCAACTAAGAGCATTCGGTCGGTGGAGTGCGTCCTCAATACCGTGGCTCGCATCAACTCACAGAGTGGTGCACTGTGGGTAGCTATCCCACAGTTCCTGCTGCCCATTGGAATTCTGGGTTAAGTTCCCAATGCCTGATGGGAGAAAAACATTGTCGCGGGTGGTTTTGGGTATATGTCGTCAGTTTCCCCTGCCTCCTCCCTCACTCCCTCCTCCTTGAAAGCAACGGCAAACAGTCATTTTGTGCCTTTTTTCCTGGTTTAACCATGCAGATGCCATAGCACGGCAAGCATGGAGCCCGCTCAGCTGCACATTGCTGTTGCAAGCATTGCAAACAACTCACGTATTATCCTGCGGTACGTGCAAAGCCTAGCCAGGAGCCGCCAGCACGAGGAAGAATTTGAGGAGGCCATGGACGGAGAATTGCTGGAAGGCATTGATGCATCAATTGGCACATGCTGGCGGAATTTGGTCCTGCTGACACACAGTGGAATGCTGATTCTGGTCCCGGGAAACAAGCACAGAGTGGTGGGACCGCATAGTTATGCGGGTCTGGGATGATGCCCAGTGGCTGCAGAACTTTCACATGTGTAAGGCCACTTTCATGGAACTCTGCGAGTTGCTTTCCCTGGCCCTGAAGCGCAGCAATACCAAGATGAGACTGACAGTTGAGAAGCGAGTGGCGATAGCCCTGTGGAAGCTTGCAATGCCTGACTGCTACCGGTCAGTCGGGAATCAATTCGAAGTGGGCAAATCTATCCTGGGGGTTGCTGTGATCCAAGCAGCCAGGGCAATCAATACCCTTCTGCTAAGGGCAGATCGTGCTCAGTTGAGTTGTCCGCGGTGTCTGGGGTCCGGTCATCTGGAGTCCGGATCATACCAGATATCCCTGTTCCAATCATTATATGGTCCCGCACCCCCCTGGGCTTTCACCCCAACGGCGGCGATCTGGGCTGAATAAGCCCCCTGGACCCTGTTCTCCCGGGCGGACCCCTCCAGGACCAGATCCCTCAGGCAGGTAAATGCCTGGCTCAGAGCGGCATTCTCTCCGTCCACCCGCTCCCGCTCCTCCTCTGCTGCCGCCACCTGCACTGCGGGGCTACAGAGAGGGAAGATGCCTGGGCGCTGGCAGTCAGAACCTGCGCCTTCCACGTGTCCTGTTCCTTCTCCAGCTCATTACATCGGTCCTTGAGTGGATCTGTTTCAGTGGCGAGCTGACTCTTTGCTGCCTGCCATTGCCAGCCTGCTTGCCACAGCAGCCAGGCCGCTGCACGATCCAGCCCCACCCTGTTGGGACCGTATATAAGTACATATTTATCCAACATGCGCTCTAGTTCAGGAATTGTACTCCCAGGCGGAACTGCCCCTGGCATCCAGGGGTCTGCCCCTTTCTTTTGGAGCCATTCTAACAACACCCTGGGCAGCGGAGCCACTCCCCAAGGGGGGCTGTATTCTTGCTTGGGCTGCTTCGCCTTTTTCTTTCCCTTGCCCCACAGTGGCATACTTAGCAGTGGGGTCCTTTTCTCCCTGCAGAGGGTTACTAGCCTACCACTTTTTCACGCACGCTTGAGCCGGACCCACCCAAGAGACCACTGGGGGGCACCAGAGGACCCCTACTCTTGGGTCAAATCCTCCACTAAGCTGCCTGCATTCTCCACCAGTAATGTTACCCGAAATTGGGCCAGCTAGTAAGCTTAGGGAGGACTAATGACCCACCAGAGTTTGGCAGAAAGCAGCACGTTTATTATACTGATAGCTAAGCTCAAAAGAAAGGGGTGGGCGTCACACTCGCATATTCATGCTCCCAGGACAGGCCCGGCACTGGAGATGTCAGGATCCTTCAAGATAAGTGTCCCACAGCACAGCGATGGACGGTGCAATGAAGGTAAGTCTTCCCGAGGCACGATGGAATGCAACGCTGCGAACCACTGGCCAGGCGGTCCGGGTGAAGGGCCTTCACGGGAGGTACACGCTTGTGAGTGCACTCCTGAGCACATGGCCCCTTCCTCTTTTAAGGACCTGCTCCTCATGGCCTGCGGCTAGAGATGACTTGGCCGCGTCTGGTTGGTCACACCCCACCTCGGCCAGTGTCCATGCATTGGGGGTGTGAGCACTGCCTAATCAGAGTCCCAGACACCTTGTCTACCTGGGAGCTCTTCTGATCTTCCAGCTGTTCAACCAGCCCATTCATCCCACAAGCATTCCAGGAGGAAGGGGGAGGGGGAAAGCCACTTCACAGGTATTCAGAGAGGGAGAGGAGACAAAAGGTGGGGGGGTGCAACAGACCTTTTGAGCATACAGGTTATACAGAGCATAGCCATACAGAGCATACGGATCACTGCTGCTCCTACAACAGATCCCTTTCAGCCAAGCGCAAACAGGGCAGCGAATGCTGGGTCATGATTTTTCTTGGGTGTCAGCAAACAGAGGGGGTTATTTCAGTGCTGTCCCTTACAAAAATCCCCCAATTTCAGCCAGCTAACCATGAGCAATATCAGCCTCTTGAGAGTAAGAAAGCAAGAAAGGGAGAGCATGCTGCAGGACTGTGGGCAGAAACCTGGACCTTATGCTGCTATGGTCTGTGCTGCAATGATGCCAGACCATTTGCTACTGGCTTGGCATGGCAAAGTGTCCTACCGCAGAGGACAGAACAAGGCAGCCCTCCCCAGAAACCTTCTGCGAAGGATTTTCGAGGACTTCCAGGAGATATTTATGGAGATGTACATGGAGGATTCCTGGTCCATTCCCAGACACATTAACAGACTGTTCCGGGGATGCTGAGCACCCACTGAGAAGCTGTGCTGGCCGCGACCGGATCCAAATGGTTAAGGGCAGACCAGACATTAAACATGATTGCATCTAACCCCTGCAGTGTTATTACAAGTGTGCACTCACCAGAGGTGCCTTCCCCGGGATCAGGGTCTGGTATCAATGGGTCCTGGGAGGGTATCAGCTCAAGAGTGAGGAAGAATTCCTCCTGGCTGTCGGGGAGTGTCACGGTTCCTTCCCCACTCTGAACTCTAGGGTACAGATGTGGGGACATGCATGAAAAACCCCCTAAGCTTATTTTTAACAGCTTAGGTTAAAACTTCACCAAGGTACAAACTATTTTACCTTTTGTCCTTGGACCTTATTTGCTGCCACCACCAAACGTCTAACAAATATAACAGGGAAAGAGCCCACTTGGAAACATCTTTCTCCCCAAAATCCCCCAAGCCCTACACCCCCTTTCCCGGGGAAGGCTTGATAAAAATCCTCACCAATTTGCATAGGTGAACACAGACCCAAACCCTTGGATCTTAAGAACAATGAAAAGCAGTCAGGTTCTTAAAAGAAGAATTGTAATTAATTAAAGAAAAAGTAAAAGAATCACCCCTGTAAAATCAGGGTGGTAAATACCTTACAGGGTAATCAGATTCAAAACATAGAGAATCCCTCTAGGCAAAACCTTAAGTTACAAAAAGGCACAAAAACAGGAATATCCATTCCATTCAGCACAACTTATTTTCTCAGCCAATTAAAAAAACAGAATCTAATGCATATCTAGCTAGATTACTTACTAAATTCTAAGACTCCATTCCTGCTCTGGTCCCGGCAAAAGCATCACCCAGATGGAGAGAGACTTTGTTTCTCCCCCCCCTCCAGCTTTGAAAGTATCTTGTCTCATCATTGGTCATTTTGGTCAGGTGCCAGCAAGGTTATCCTAGCTTCTTAACCCTTTACAGGTGAAAGGGTTTTTCCTCTGGCCAGGAGGGATTTAAAGGTGTTTACCCTTCCCTTTATATTTATGACAGGGAGAACGGAGCCTCCACTTGCCAGCTGAGCATTCTCCTCCTCCTCTTCTTCCACAAAGTCCTCCTCACTGTTGGCCGAGGCTGCCGCCTTGGAAGTATCCATGGACAGTGATGGGACACTGGTCGGGTCCCCCCCTAGAATGGCATGCAGCTCCTCATAGAAGCAGCATGTCTGGGGCTTTGACCTGGAGCGACCATTTGCCTCCTTTGTCTTTTGGTACGCTTGCCTGAGCTCCTTAATTTTCACATGGCACTGCTGTGTGTTCCTATTGTAGCCTTTATACACCATGCCCTGTGTGATTTTGGCATAGATGTCAGCGTTTCTTCCCCTGGATCAGAGTTCTGCCTGCACGGATTCTTCTCCCCATACAGCAATCAGATCCAGTGTCTCCCGTTTGCTCCATGCTGGAGCTCGTTTGCAATTCTGGGACTGCATGGTCACCTGTGCTGCTGAGCTCACCACGCTGACCAAACAGGAAATGAAACTCAGAAGTTCCCAGGGCTTTTCCTTTGTACCTGGATGAATGCAGCAGAGTTGAAAATGCTGTCCAGAGCCGTCACACTGGGGCATTCTGAGACAGCTCCCGGAGGCCATGACCATTGACTTTCAAAGCAGTGTCTACACTACCCCAAACTGGACCCAGGAAGATCGAATTTAGCGCTACTCCTCTTGTCAGGGAGGAGTATAGCAGTTGATTTCAAGCACCCTTTAGGTCAGTGGAACGGGCTTGGTAGTGTAGACACATGCATTATAAATTCAACCTAACGTGGCTTACTTTGACCTAACCTCATAGTGTAGACCAGGCCTTAGGTACAGAGAAGGGAATTCACAGCCCCTAAATGAACCCTTAGGAGCCACTTGGGGTCCTCCGGCCGAGGATCTGGGGTCCCCTGCTAGCCCATTTCTCCCAAGGAGGCTGAACAAGGCCGTTAGAGCCCCTGGACAGTGACAGAGGGAGATGGAGTCATTGTGACAACCCAGTTTCCTGGCCTGTGGGAGAGACAGGAGGTGAATTTGACACAGTTTGTTTCTGTCAGGAGAAATCCACCCTCTGAAGCACGTACAGTGAAACCCTGTGGAGACCAGCTGCTGTGAAAGTGTGTCCCCAGTTATGTCATGTACAGTGACCAAGGGCCATTGCCTCAGATTTTGTAGGTCAGTGAGAAATCCAGTGTAGAAGTTAAGACAAGGTCCCTTCTCCGCACGTCCCTGTACAAATGATCAGATAACACAGCTGATTCCCAGGTATTTCCATTCAGTCACTGCAGGGCTGTCAGGTGTTACCCTCTGTTACAGACTTGTTCGCTTCTGGGGAAGGCCAGTCATTGCCACAAAAAGGAAAAGGATTAGTGATGCTATTCTTGACATTATATCCTCCGTCTGTATGAAATTCAGGTTTTAATATCAGTTGTTAGCCATAGACTAGCAGCTAAGCAAATAGGAGGATACCATGTTTGTGTAAGATAGGTGATCTCCCCGGCCCTTGTCTAAACCAAGGGCCGTTAACCTCCTGTTTCAGTATTTTTATTTTGCAAGAGTTTTATGGCAATTTATTTAGATAAGCGCAAACAAGCAAATAAAGAACGAGCACAAGGCGAAACCATTCACATGATCAGAAATCCATCTCCCGGGTGTGCAAGATAGCAGAGAAACACTGCTGGCCAAGCAAAGTGAGGCCCCGCATGCAAATTGATGGTCTTTCTTTGCTTCTCTGTTTGTCCTACGCAGAGGGGAAACTGTCACAGAGGTGCAGGAAGCTCTCTTCATCCTGGGGAGAACCCGTCACCATCACCAATAAGGTATCAGCCATGGAGACTTAGACTGTTCTTAGCAAGAGTCTTCTCTAAAGCCCATTGAAAGAAATGGAAAGTGACTTGCAATAGGCCCCCATCCTGCCCACATGTACCTCGCTGTGGGACTGGAGCCACAGTCATAATGGGCCTGACCCTAAAGCCTGGGGGGAGAAACAGAGCAGAGAGTGAGCACCATCGTCCCAGACAGGGACCAGCAGGGATCTTTCATCCTCAACCCCGAGGCCCTGCAGAGCCCTGCAGAGACCAAGAGCTGGGAATCTGCAAATATGCCATTTTATGCAACAAAATAATTGTGTAAGAACTGACTGAACCCAGCACATAGCTGCAAATGACACACACTGTATTGGCCTCCATGTCCCCTGGGTCGGAACTCACCCAAATCTGTGGTCGTTCAGGGCGCGCTGCAGGCCCAGCTCTTCAGGGGGTGGCTGCAGAGGCAGCTATTCTTTGGGTGATGGACACAAGAAATGGGGAGTTTGCAGACGGGGGTGTTTGCTTGTCAGACAGTTGCAGATCACTGATTAATTGACTTGGTTTGTTTTGAAATCAGTGATTTTCCAAATGGAAATGCTCCCAGCTCCCTCAGATGACAAGGCAAACCCCAGACTGCAAAAATAATAACTGAGCAGGAAGCCAGGCAAACAAGCATATGAACAATGGGCACTCCTCCCCCCCATCCCCCACAGACCACAGGGTCCTGTCTCAGCCCTTGGCCACACAAGCCAGCTGGTCCCTTACGGGCTGCCTGCTTCCCGCTGCCAGGTGACATGCTTTTCTCCAGACCACATGGGTCACCTGTTCCTTTCTCTGAGCCACATGGCTCAAGTGACCAATGACAAGGAAGGTGACCAAACACAAAGCAAGAGGAAGAGGAGGATGGTGAGGCTAGTGCTAAAATCCCCTGTCCAGGGACATGGTTAGAGCAGGTCAATGGCTTGTGTTGCCTGATTTGTATTTACATGCAGAGCTGGTTGGGGTCATTACGTCTTTTGGGGGGTTGGTGAGATAAACCCAAAGTGCAAATTCTCTGACAAATCCTCAGGGACCGAGTCACCGACCACATCGCCGAGAAAGGGCCAATCTGGGGTCCGCTGACGTGCCCAAACAACTCACTCAAGGGACTTCGGGTATTACTGAGAAGCACAGAAAGCTGCCAGTGTCTGGGAATGGGGTGAGGCAGAGCAGAGTCTCTGGCTGTGCTGGCATCCTTGGCAGCATCTTTCCTGGGGATTCAGCCATCGGGGCCAGTAACTGAAGCAAACCCCTAGTGCTGGCCAGGAGCGGTGCCATATGCGTGGGTGGAGATTCACCTCGCTTGGAACCAGCTTTGTCTTCCTGTCCTAGGGGATTGAACCAGTGCAGCTACACCAGTTGTAGGCCATTGATGGCTGAACTGGGGTGAATCCAAGTATAGACCAGGCCTTAGTGAAACACGAGACCAGGATGGAGACGGACCAGAGTGTGCATCCAGAGTGAGGGCTTCTCAGCACAGGGAGAAATGATGGATGGATTTTGATACAAACTAGAGACCCCTTGGTCCTCTTCCCTTTAACTATCAACTGTACTTGGCTTTCGCTTTCTCAGCTGGCTCAGCTCCTTTTCCTGGGGAAAAGGAATGGGAGAGGGATCCCATGGGAGAACACTGGAAACAGTGCTTCTTTACTTTACTCTTTAATACCTTTTCTTTTGGATCTGGGGTTGGCCAAATTTCCACATTTCAGAACAAAACCTTCATGTTGACTTTTATCCAATATCCACGTTCAGCTGCATGTCCACTGACTGTGAAGTAATAAAACAAATTGCCCTTTCTCCAGAATCATTCTTACCAGGGCAGGGCTCTTAACCAGTGACTCACTGACTTCTTTCCCAAGAAGTAAACAGGATGAAAGGCTCACCACATGTTGTTAGTACTTTCCTCAGAACTGAGAAGTGTAAACAGATCAGATCTTCTCCCCTGGTGCCTAGCGCACCCCCCAGGGATACTCTGTAACCCTGTTAAGTCCCAATAGTCCATTAAATGCTCCCAGACATCATTAACACATAACATGAGTTAAAGTTTCCCATGGGTGCCTTGTGACCTTCCAGAATGCTGAGTTCACTACACTGAAACTCTGACAACCAGGAAATTAAGTGTTACGGGACATTCCACTACACAATCTTTGTGCTCAAATGAACCCAAATTTGGATCTTGACCCCTACCCCAGGCCCACAAGAGGCTACACAATTTTCAAGACAAGCAGAGTAAAATGTGGGTTTTATAGCACTCCGAAAGGTTCTCTGTCAAACAGTAAGTGAGTCTCAACCTTAAACATAGCAAAGCTGATGCTCCATTACAGTTTCACAAACAAATGTTTGTTCTCACCTTGATCTATCAGTCCTTCAGCCCTCATATAGATTGCACTGATCACAACATGTCTTCCATTCTTCTCTTATTCTGGCCTTCCTTCTCCACGTACGGCATGCCTTTTCACAGTGAAATCTTCCCATCTCTTTGGAGGTTGGCCGAATGGTCATTTCAGTTCCCGTGGGTACCACTCAGTGACAGCTGCAGTCCATCGATTGTCAGTGAGCCTAGCGATATGTCCGGCCCATCACATTGTACTGTACCTGTCTTCAACAGCGACATCCTGCACACCACTTTGCTGTCTGATCACTTCATTTGTTATAAAGTGATGAGAGCTGTGTAAGTGTCATATCCCCCGATGCAAACCATTACAAGCTAGGTAATGCCAAGTTACAGGACACCTCTGATTTATATATTCATAGATTTAAAGGCCAGAAGGGGCCGTTAGATCATCTAGTCTGACCCCCTGTGTAACACAGGAGAGAAAACGTCACCCATTACTCTGGTATTGGGCACAATAACTTGTGTCTGACTAAAGCATCTTACAGAAAGGTGTCCAGGCTGCCTTTCTAGGATCCACTACTTCCCTTGGTAGTTTATTCCAATGATTAATGACCCTCACTGTTAAATATGTGTGCTTTATTTCTAATAGGAATGTGTCTAGCTTTAGCTTCTAGCCTTTAGTTCTTGTGCCTTTCTCGGCTAGATTAAATAGCTGTCTAGGACCTGCTGTTTTCTCCTCCTCTTGATCGTCATTTTGACAAGCTAAACAGAGCAAGCTCTTTGTGTCTCTCACTGTCAGGCATTTTCTCCAGCCCTTGAATCATTTTTGTGGCTCTTTTCTGCACCTTCTTCAATTTTTCAATATCCCTTTTAAACTGTGGACATGAGAACTGTACTCAACATTGTAAGGTTGGTCTCACCGATGCCATAGACACAGGTAAAAAAAAACCCCTTCTCCCACTCCAACTTCCCTCTGTATACAGGATCACCTTAACCCTTTCTGTCCCAACATCGCACTGGGCGCTCGTGTTCAGGTGCTTGTCCATTATGACCCCTGAACTGTTTCCAGAGTCACTGCTGTCTAGTAATGTATGGAGTGGGATTTGAATCCACACCCCCATTTAGGGAATGCTTATCTGTATTATACTCTTCAGCCACGAGGTGACACTGTGTGTAAAATACCTCATTTAAATGAAAAGGAGGACTTGTGGCACCTTAGAGACTAACCAATTTTATCTGAGCATGAGCTTTCGTGAGCTATAGCTCACTTCATCGGATGCATACCGTGGAAACTGCAGAAGACATTATATACACAGAGACCATGAAACAATACCTCCTCCAACCCCACTCTCCTGCTGGTAATAGCTTATCTAAAGTGATCATCAAGTTGGGCCATTTCCAGCACAAATCCAGGTTTTCTCACCCCCCCACCCCCCTCCAAAAACCACACACACAAACTCACTCTCCTACTGGTAATAGCTTATCCAAAGTGACCACTCTCCCTACAATGTGCATGATAATCAAGGTGAGCCATTTCCAGCACAAATCCAGGTTTTCTCACCCCCGCCCCCAAAACACACACACAAACTCACTCTCCTGCTGGCAATAGCTCATCCAAACTGACCACTCTCCTTACAATGTGCATGATAATCAAGGTGGGCCATTTCCAGCATAAATCCAAGTTTAACCAGAACATCTGGGGGGGGGGGGCTGTAGGAAAAAACAAGGGGAAATAGGCTACCTTGCATAATGACTTAGCCACTCCCAGTCTCTATTTAAACTCTGAAACCTCTCATTTAAATGCATCTCAGCCAGATCTGCAAGAACATTAAAAGGATCTTATGATGAACACATCTAGTGTGTATACGGAAGCTCTGTAGCCAGTCCCAATCTGGTACAGGAACATGGTAGGGACCAGAACACCCAGGCAAGGGGAAAACAGAACCTTGCATCCTGACACCCACCGCTAGCCCCTCCATAAATGCCCACACAGCATATTTGCACTGACAGAGCCAGACTCTGCATGGTCCCAGCTCCAGAAACACACAACATATTAACCCCCTCACAGAACAATCCAAATCCTTTATCACAACCCCAGCAACACCAGCCCTGACCTGTGTGCATAGACACAGTGTGCAGCAGGATGTGTGTTTGTCGGAGAAAGATGAGGCCATTGCTAAGGTTCTGCACTGAATGAGATCAGCTCCCTGTCCCACCACACAAGAACTGGGGGCATTTGATTAATATGAAAGGAGGCAAATTCTAAACTGATCAAAGGAAATACTTTTACACACATGGTACAAGTAGCCTGAGGAACTCATTGCTGCTGGATCTTTTTGAGGCCAAGGGCTCAGGCAGAGATTAGCTAGCTACATGGAGAACAAGAACAGCCAGAGTTAGAGTAGGAAATATGACCAAGGGATATGTACATCTGTATCAGATTATGGGTTCCAACCATGTTCTACTGTGCGTGGAAATATCAGCATTGTGAGTGCCTTCGCCAGGCAGCCTGTAGTCTTGTGTTCCATACAGCTGACCCTGCCCAGAAAAGGTGTATGACACTTGGTGAAGGACAGTCAGCAGGAGCCATGGGGAGTAATCGGGGGTTCAGCCCCATGGAACGATGCACTTTCTCCCCAGGGGCCTGCCAGGGGAGTGGGACGATCATGACCGAAGGAGGCTGGAGTGTGTCACATGAGCACGTGGTTCAGAGACACAGACCGTAGTTATGTGTGGGGTTCTGCTTTCTGCAGGGGGAAGGGATGGGTGATGCTGCAACATGGAATGATGTAAGGACTCGCTGGAGAGACAGGGCAGGCAGGGCTGGGAGATGCTGACAAGCCTCAGGCTCACTGTCTGGCTGTGATTGGCCAGGGGAGTGCGTGTCTCAGGAATTTCATTGTTTTCAAAGATCTGTAACTCTTGAGGGCTTTAGTGGCTGATAACTAATAATTGATAAATAATAAATGTCAATAATCAATTAACTGATCACCAATAACTGGTAGATTAAAAATTGTGGTTATAGTTTAGAATCATAGAATATCAGGGTTGGAAGGGACCTCAGGAGGTCATCTAGTCCAACCCCCTGCTCAAAGCAGGACCAATCCCCAATTAAATCATCCCAGCCAGGGCTTCGTCAAGCCTGACCTTTAGTCAGAGAGGGGTTCTCTCGAGTCCTGTTTAGTTTAACAACAACAAATCTCAGATGTCAGCTTTCTTTGGATGTATTGATCAGTTAATAAAGACACCACTTCCACAGAGAGGCATACAGTTACCCACAGTTGTGCAAGACCTGCCCTGTAGTTGTCTGACCGTCTGTGTCTAGTCTGTAGATAGTCTTCATTCCCCATAATATCTTAGAATAACTATACTCTTTGTTGCCTTTGTTTATCATTTTATTTTGTCTCTTTTCCTTCCCTGTCACACATACGTCTCCTTATTTTAGGTTATTTCTTAACACAGTTTGCAGTTAAGATTGCCAATCTCTCTATAACAGCACGTTTAAAAAATACGCCAGTTTCATAAACAAAATTCCATTCCTAAAGCTATCTTTGTCTTAACTGCAGAGCATCATGGGAGTCTTGCTCCCAGCCAAGTATAAGCTATGTCTACACATAGGCCAAGTATACACTACAGACTAACTTCAGGATAAATGTGTTGCTCAGAGGTATGAAAAATCCATCCCCCCGAGCGAAGCAGTTATACCGACCTATCCGCTGGTATAGATAGCGCTATACATAGGCGCCGACTTCTGCTGGCGCCGGTGGGTGCTCGACCCCCCTCTGCTCCCAGCCCCGCCCCGACTACACCCCTACCCTGCCCCCATTCCAACCCTTTCACCAAAGTCCCCGCCCCAACTCCGCCCCCTCCCTGCCCCTATTCCAACCCCTTCCCCAAATCCTCGCTCCAGCCCCACCTCTTCCCCACCTCCTCCCCTGAGCGCACCGTGTTCCTGCTCCTCCCCTGTCCCTCCCGGAGCTTGTTACGCCGCCAAACAGCTGTTTCGCAGCAGCAAGCGCTGGGAGGTAGGCGGAGAAGCGGGGTCGCGGCGTGCTCGGGGAGGAGGCGGAGGCAGAGGTGAGGTGGGGCGGGGAGGGGAACTTGGCTGCCGGTGGGTGCAGAGCACCCACCCATTTTTCGCCATGGGTGCTCCAGCCTCGGAAGACCCACGGAGTCGGCGCCTATGGCGCTATATTGACGGGAGAGCTTCTCCTGTCGACAGAGCTACCACCTCTTGCGAAGGTGGATTAACTACACTGATGGGAGACGCTCTCCCACTAGCATAGTAGCATCTTCACTGAAGCCCGACAGTGGCACAGCTGCGCCGGTGCAGGGTTTTAAGTGTAGACTTGCCCATAAACTGTTACAGCGGCGCAGCCGCACTGCTGCAGCGGTAGCGCTTCAGTGTAAACACTACTCACACGGACGGGAGAGCTTCTCCGATCAGCACAGGAGTTCCAGCTCCCCGAGAGGTGGTAGCTAGGTCGACAGGGCAATTCTCCTGTCGACCCAGCACTGTCTACAATAGGGGGTAGGTTGGTTTAACTGCTTCACTCAGGGATGTGGCTTTTTCACCCCCCATGAGAGACAAAGCTATACTGAAGTACATTCCTTGTGTAGACCACCTAAGAAATTCCTTGCCTGAGCCTATGTGCCCTGCTTTCCTGCCATATTGTCCCTGAAGGTGTTAAACCAGAAGCCAGAGTGCCCAAAGCTAAGGCATTGCTCTGAGGGTGTGTGTATATGATGGGGGCTCAGGGAGGCTCAAATGAATACTGGTTATGGGATCCAGGACAGCTGGACCATGGACCCCCAGGTCCCAAGGGAGGATATCAGACAAGAAGGCTGAGTAAGACCCAGAGCTAGGAGCAGTGACTGGACTCTATCCAGACCCAGCTGGCTTGGGAGCATAAGGACCCAGAGGTGGGGCCACACACACCAGACTGGGGACTGCAGAGAGGGCCGAGGGGCTAGGTTGTAAAATGAGAGATTAAAAAAATAATCAGGAGATCTGGTAGGGAACTAAACCCTCCTGCTTCCAGGTGCACAACCCCCAACTTCTAACTCTTGGGGGCCAGGAGGGAAGCTCCCAGGGGCAGGTGACCCCCTATAGCCCCACTGCACCTTCCTCTGGAGCAGCTGGTGCTGGCTACAATCCAAGAGAGGGCTGGTGGAGCCTTGGACTGGTGGGATTGGGCAATTCCCGTGTAACTGTGTTCCAGACTCCAAAGGCAGTAGGGCCTCCTGGGGCCGTGAGCTATGTGGGTGGGCGTTGCTTTAGAAGACCGCGTTCCCAGAACATCATTCTCATGCCATGTGCATAGAACTGGGCTGGCTGGGACGGTGCTGCCCACTAGGAGCTATGGCGTAGGTAGGGGGTTGCCTGTGTGTTCTGGTCTCTGTTGATGGGGTGGTTGGTTTCTCTGGTGAGTAGCTTAGGGCAGTTTGGGAGTCTCTTGTTTGGGTGACTGTGTGTTCATTCTTGGGCTGTATTCTCAGGGTACGTCTACACAGCAAAAAGCAAAAAACCTGCGGTTTTAAGTCTCAGAGCCTGGGTCAACTGACTCAGGCTTGTGGGGCTCAGGCTGCAGGGCTAAAAATAGCCACGTAGACATTTGGGATCAGGCTGGAACCCAGGCTCTGAAACCTGGTGATGGGAGGAGGGCTCCAGCCCGAGCCCCAGCATCCACACGGCTATTTCTAGCCCTGCAGCCAAAGCCCACAAGCCAGAGTCAGTTGACTCAGGCTCTGAGACTCACTGCCACAAGGGTTTTATTCCTGTGTTGACGTACCCTCAGGGTGTTTGTCTGTCTGGGCCGAGGCTGTCTGTGAGGAGGTGTATAGCACTCACTGCTGGGTGATCAGGGTAGGTCAGTGGGGGTGGTATGAACGATTACTCCTTAAATGGCTGTGGGGAACTGTCCAGGCACCTCGACACTCCCTTCCAGATGGGCCAGGACTCTGGTTTGTTGCAGCTGTAGTGGTTTTGCACAGACACTAACATTTGGCCCAGGAGTGGATGGAGAACATACAGGGGGAACTGGGCTCCACTGAACACACGTCCAACCAAAGGAGTCAGCTATTGCTGTTGCAGAGAACCTACAGCTGTAGAGAGGGAATGAGCCACTCACCCATTTCACTGTCTTCAGCTCCTAGAAGGTTTGTGCTGGGCAAATTTGTAATGCAAAACCGTTTTTCCTCAAAAGATGCAGATCCAGGTCAGCCAAAACAGCTGCTTTTGTCTAATTGTTTCAGTCAAAATAAAAGTGTGTGTGTGGGCGGGGAAGGGGGTGGGGAGGAATGTCAGAACAGTTTCTTCTGGGCATTTTTAGGAAACTAAATATTTTGACTTTTTGTTTTGTAAATACATTTTGTTTCAGATTTCCCTTCAATGTTATTTAAATAAAAACCTTTTCAAGGCTTTTAAAATCTTTTCAATTGAAATGAAACATTTTGTTCAATAAGAAAACAAAACATTTTGCAACATGTAGTTTCACCAAAAAATGTGAAACATTTTCATTTGGAGTTGACCCAAAATCAGTCCCACACCCCAGATTTGTTGGGCTTTCACCTGAATCGAATATTTGCACAGCCCTCGTAATGGCCTGCATCACCCCTGCTCAAGGGCCGTGGCTGCATGGCCCAGCCCAGTCCTTGGGAAGGGCCTGGCAGGAAGCCCACAGATTACTCAGCCCGAGAGGGTTAGTGGAGGTGGCTCTCCGAGGAACGGTATAAGTAGCAGCTGCAAAGGGACTGGCTCTGACACTCAGTGAGCCATGGGGCCCCTCGCACTGCTGGGCTTTGCCTCGCTCTGGGCTGGGCTGGCGCTGGCTGAAGTGGTCCCCACTTTCAATAACTGCACAGACTATTTCTACGGAGGAATTCAGCCCGAAGGGTTTGACACTACAAACACAGTTAACATTTGCCAGAAATATGGAAAAACATATCATTTTGCAACCTTTTATGACACAAACAGCCGAATCCCAGTTTGGTCAGCTTACACTATGACTGAAGGAAATTGCACAGATGCACCCGCAACGTGGATGGTGGAGCCGCAGGTAAGTCTCTCTCCTGTCTGAATCTCTTTGGTCTCATCTAGGCACCACAACAGGGAACTCTGATGGCTCTGCCCAAGCACCACAGCCCACTGGGAGTACGGGTGGCACGGGGACCCCTCCCATGCCCTAGGTATGGAGTCCTGGGGCTCCTTTCTTCCTTCCCTGAGTGCCCTTTCAGGAGAAGCAGGGTCCCCTTTTGAATGCAGAGAGGTTGGGGTGGTGGCTGAGTGCCCCAAGTACTTACCCAGCAGCTAGGGTGTCTCTACTTTGGTGGGGGGCCAGGCCCACTGCCCTCTGGGCACACACAGAGATCTCTGCTGGGAGGGTTTGGAAGGGCTCCAGGGCACTAGGGCTGGAACTTAACTCCCCTTGCATTGTATGGGACAGCTGCCCTGCTCATAGCTATACTCTCAGGCTCTCTGCAGACTCGGGCAGGCGTCACTGTGTCAGTCACATTCGAGTCACATTTTCAAGCTTTTCTGTGCAACCACAAGAGCTAGAGACTTCTTTTTTTAAATGCAAGCTGAGATTCTGCCATGGTCCCAAGGAACCAGAGCCCGCACATGGGCATAGAGCTCCTCTGCCTGAATCCAGCCGGGAGCGAGGCCTTCCCCAGAGTCCTGGAGGGTCCTAGGGCTCGATGTACAAAGGGGACTTCGACTCAGCATTGCAATATCAAGCTTTTATGTTCCTTGCAGCCTAGTGGAATCCAACACAGTGAGGCGTGCAGGCTCCCGAACACTGCATGGGGAGAGATGGGTGCCTAACAATGGAATCCACAAAAAGCCACACAGCAGGAAATCACCTAAGCTAGCCAACTGGAGGTGCTGATGAGAGGGGTATGTCCTAAGCCCTGCCACTCAAAGGGACTTAGCAGCCTAAGTCTGGGCTGGAGGGAGGCATGTCCCTCTGCTCGAGATTCACAGCTGCGCACCCAGTCCTGAAGTTAGCACTTTCTCACAAAAACAGAAGAGGAGGTGACCTTCCCCTATCCTCAACCTTTAGTGCAGTGGGCAGATCATTCACTTTGGCTGTAGGAGACTGCGGTTCAATCCCCGCTCTGCCGGATGTGGAGAGGGGACGTGAACCTGAGTATCCTCCCTCCCAAGAGGGTGCAGAGACCCCTGGTTACTCTGATGTGGTCTCCCTCAATCTCTCCTGTTGCAGTTCTTCCATGATGTATAAATAACTAAGCACGCATTGGAGAAAGGAGACTGGATGTTGGGCCTCCCACATGGTACTCCAACCACTGAACTAGAGAGTCAGTCTCACTCTCTCCCTGGCCTAAGGACTATTTCAGTATTCATACACAGTGGAACAGCTTCAGCAGGAGACAATGAGAGACCTGTCCATTAAAGGTCAGCCATTAATGGGGAAAAGATCTGCCCAGCAGGCAGGTCTCTCGTATCTCAGGTGAATCTTTAGCCATTGGGATAAAGGATATTGGGGGGAGGGCACCTCCTATTGCAGTGGCATGGTTTTGTGCAGGGCCCAATCCAGTAGGTTGCTTCTGCGCATGCCCACTGGTCCCACACATCCCACGGGCAGGATAGATGGGGATGCCTAGTTTGAGGATCCCACTTGGGCATAGGCAGGAGATAGGTGCCCAGGCGACAGGACTGAGGCAGCAGTGTGCCTTATGCATATAAGGGCGTTCTGTGCCTATGGGTGTGGTCTCAGAGAACTGGAGAAGAGTAGACACAGTACCGATCTTTAAAAAGGCGAACCAAGAGAAGCATAGTCTAACAAGCCTAAAGATACTGGAAAAAAATATTAAACAATCAGTTGTAAACACCTAGAGGATAACAGAGTTATAAGGAATAGCCAGCATGGATTTGTCAAGAACAAATCATGCCAGCCCAACATAATTTCCTTCCTTGACAGGGTTACTGGCCTAGTGGATGGGGGAAGTATTAGATATGATTTATCCTGATTTCAGGAAGGCTTTTGACAGTTTCCCATGACATTCTCATGAACAAAATAGGGAAATGTGGTCTACATGAAACCATCACAAGGTAGGTGCACAAGTGGTTGAAAAAGTGTAGTGATCAATGGTTCGCTGTCAAACTGGGAGGGCATATCTAGTGGGGTCCTGACGGGGTCAGTTCTGGTTCCAGTACTATTCAATATTTTCATTAATGACTTAAATAATGGAGTGGAGAGTATGCTTATAAAATCTGCAGATGACACCAAGCTGGGAGGGGTTGCAAGCACTTTGGAGAACAGGATTAGAATTCAAAACAGCCTTGACAAACTGGAGAATTGGTCTGAAATAAACAAGATGAAAATCAATAAAGACAAGTGCGAAGTGCTACGCTTAGAAAGGAAAAAACCAAAGCACAACTACAAAATAGGGAATATAACCAGCTAGGTGGCGGTACCGATGAAAAGGATCTGGGAGTGATAGTGGATCACAAATGAATATGAGTCAAAAACAATGTGATTCAGATGCAAAAAAAGCTCATATCATTCTGGGGTGTATTAACAGGAGTGTCCTATGTAAGACAGGGGAGGTAATTGTCCCATTTCACGTGGCACTGGTGGGGCCTCAGCTGCAGCACTGTGTCCGGTCCTGGGTGCCACATTTTAGGAAAGATGTGGACAAACTGGAGAGAGTCCAGAGGAGAGCAATAAAAATGATAAATGGTTTAGCAAACCTGACATATGGGGGAAAGTTAAAAAAAGCTGGGCATGTTTAGTCTTGAGAGGAGAAGACTGATGGGCAGCTGATAACAGTCTTCAAATATGTTAAGGGCTGTTACAGAGAGGATGGTGATGAATGGCTCTCCATGTCCGCTGAAGGCAGGAGAAGAATTTATGGTCTTATTCTTCAACAAGGGACATTTACATTTGATATTAGTCAGAAAGTTTTTCCTATCAGGGGAGTTAAGCTCTGGAATAGGTTTCCAGGGGAGGTTGTGGAATCCCATCTTTGGAGATTTTTTAAGAACAGGCTGGACAAACGGGTCAGGAATGGTCTAGTTTACTTGGTCCTGCCTCAGCACGTGGGGCTGGACTGGACTTCTCAAGGTCCCTTTCAGCACGACATTTCTATAATTCTGATTTTACCAGTGGAAATGTAAGCACCTAGGGACTTTAGGACGTACAGGGCTACCACAGGTTTTGAGGACCTAAATTTTCAATGTAAGTGCCTAAAGTGGCAGCTGGGTGTTTAAGTCCTTTTGTGGATCGAGCCTATGGTTCTTTTCCAAGTAGTGGACAAACACAGCCTTTTCACACCCTGTGTTGCTATTGAAATTCTTCCTCTAAAGAGAATCTGGTCTTTTAGCTACTGAATGTGCCAATCAAGCCAATGTCTCTTGACTTCTCTCTCCTCCCAGTCCTTCTGTTGTAATCAGTGTAACATTTTCCAGTGCCAGAGGATCTGGACAAGCTGGACTAGTGCCAATGTTCCTGTGCTTAAAGGCTGATGGCTGTGTGACCTACCAGGGTGCAATCCAGAGTAATGAGTAACTGTGTCACCCCTGCTCACCAATCCAGGGTGCCCTTTACAATGCTTTACTGGTGCAGCCTCCCATCTGGACCGCTCACAAACAGCCTCCAGCATGCAAGTCACTCTCAGCTACGTCTCTGTGTGTCTGTGCGCTGCATCCAGCCAGCCACAGCCAGGCTCCTACCAGCCTTGGTTATACTTCAGGGTGACCCCAGCACACATCCAGTCTTAAATTTTCCCACTAGAAATGTGTGTCCTGTATAACCCAGACCTCTCCTGTTCAATACAAATTATATAAACTCTGTTATTTCTTTAACAAAAATAATATGCAAACAACTAGCCAACTCAAATGGAGTTTCCCAGACATTTCAGTTTAAACACCCTGGATTAGATCGCCCCCAGGCCAATGCTGCTTCTATTGTCCTTCATGTGCCATAATTACGATGGGCAGAGAGAGAGAGAGAGAATCGTGTCTTGGGGTGTTTCCTTCTTTTTATAGTCCTGTCCACCCTTTGAGAAGAATTTCCAGCTGAGATTCAGGAGACAGTGTCTACGTGTAAGGATTTTTTCTGCTGGTTTCCCCGCCTGTTTGAAATTTGAACTTCTTTTCTCTCGCTTCCTGCTTGATGAATCTGTTCACTGCTTAAATGCAACTTAAGCAGAGTACACATTCCTTTTTTCAGGACAGACTTGTATGCCCGCTTCTCTTTGGGCAGAGCTGTGGTTTGGAACTCGTATTAATAACACCATCCAGGGGAATCTTATAACTTCTCACACAATGTTGCCACACATATTTTATCAGGACAATATTGACCAGCAACTTATGAGTTTTCAGATGATATCTTACAAGATGTGCCTTGTACCTTAGGCGCCGACTTCCCTCCTAGGTGGGAGGTGCTTGACCCCCCCACTCCACCGCAGGCCTTGCCCCCACTCCACCTCTTCCCCATCTCTTCCCGCCCCTGCTCCACCCTGCCCCCAAAGCCTCTGCCCCGCCTCTTTCCACCTCCCTCCTGGATCTTCCTGCACGCCGTGAAACAACTGTTTGCCGTGGGAGGGAGGCACCGGGACGGAGGAGGAGGAGTTGATCAGCGGAGCCACTGGCAGGTGTGAGGCTGTAACAATGGTGTGCTCTAGTAGGACACAGTTTAGAGCATCTAGTTTAGGACAAACTGCTTAGGCCAAGGCAGTCACAGCCCAAGACTGGGGGTCCTTTACTCTTAAGGTACATCAAACTAGTCAGAGAACTTCTGTTTCACCCCATTGGCTAACAAGAAGTCATACAAGCAATTCCCTCAGATACCCCAGTGTAACGATGCTCCTTCTGGTGGGACCCAACTGAGAGTGCCCATTCAGGACAAATTGCTTAAAGCAGGGCAGTTACAGCCCTAGGCTGGGGTTTTTCCACTTCTAAGGCAAACCAAGCCAGCCAGACAGAGAGGACTTTGCTTTTACCCCACTGGCTAACCACAAGTCACACAAGCAATTCCCTTGGACACTCCATTTTCCCACTATCACCACCAGTGCCACTCGTTATGGGGACAAATGGTTATGAAAACCAATAGCCCAGTAAAAGAAAAAAGGTTCTCTCGATCCCAAAGGACCAAGCCCCAGACCCAGGTCAATATACAAATCAGATCTTACCCACAAATCAAGCTGTTACCAATCCTTTAGAATCTAAAATCTAAAGGTTTATTCATAAAAGGAAAAAGATATAGATGAAAGCTAGAATTGGTTAAATGGAATCAATTACATACAGTGATGGCAAAGTTCTTGGTTCAGGCTTGCAGCAGTGATGGAATAAACTGCAGGTTCAAATCTAGTCTCTGGAGGACATCCACAGCTAGGATGGGCCATCAGTCCTTCGTTCAATGCTTCAGTGTAGCAAGTCCCTCCAGAGGTATGAAGCAGGACTGAAGACAAGATGGGGGAGATGCAGCAGCTTTTTATATTCTCTTGCCAAGTGGTCTTTCTTTCTGTGTCCCAAAGACAAGCTGTCCATCACCTGGCATGGAAAAACCTCAGAGTTCTGTCCATAGGCAGGTCCCTGCACACCTTGCTGAGTCGCAAGGCACGTCTGCCTTCTCTCAATGGGTCAATTGAATATCTGGTGGTCCTTAATGGGCCATCAAGTAGGCTAGGCAGAGCTGACACCACGTTGTCTGGAGTGTTCCCCAGAAGCATAGCACAAGTTTGAAATACAGACAGTATAGAGCCAATAGTCATAGCTTTAACTATAAAAATGATACACACATATAGACAGCATAATCATAACCAGCAAACCATAACCTTGTCTTAGACACCTCATTTGACCCCTTTTATACAAGATTTGGTGCCACTTCAGGACTTTGGTTGCAACAATGATCTATACGGTCCCAGCTTATGTCAATAATGTCACAAGCTGTAAATCTCATCTGAAAAGTTTTCAAAATAAATCACTGTTTAAAAATGTATAGTGTGTACCTTCTAAAAATGAAACCTACATCTATCTCTGAGTTGTGAAGAATATGTATTAATGTTATAACAACCAACAAGAATGCACTTTTATGTAGAAAACCATGATTAAATCGAGTCTTCCTGACCAGTGATTTAAATCATGATTTAAATCAAATCCATGCTGCCCACTGTGCTCTTGGCCCCGGCCCCTTCACTCCCCAGGAGGCCCCACAAATATGTTTGGTGCCGGGCCTACAAAAAGTTAATCCGACCCTGACAATGGGTGGGCTAGAGTTCACTTCATTGCTCTTCTCAGTGCCTAAAAGAAGCTCTACTCCCATAGAAAAGTAGCTGGAGACCCAGAGTTCGGGATCTAAGGATTTTCAGCAAGGATTACACAAGGTCAGCCTCCCCACATTCAAGTCCCAAAAGGAACTAAAGAAATAAATTTAATTAAATAACTTTTTATAAAATCTTATGATGAAGAAACAAATAATCTAATTTTCACAGCATAACATGGCTATTTTATAACCCACTGACATTATCTTCACAGTAATACATAAACATAAATAAAGAAAACAAATTAAAATCTGAACAGTTTGTTCCCCACTGTCAAGGTTCCTTCCCCACTCTGAATTCTAGGGTACAGATGTGGGGACCTGCATGAAAACCTCCTAAACTTACTTTTACCAGCTTAGGTTAAAACTTCCCCAAAGTACAAACTATTTTACCCTATTGCCCCTGGACTTCCACTGCCACCACCAAACTTTATCTGGGTTCCTGAAAAAACGTAGTTTGGACACATTTTTCCCCCCAAAATCCTCCCAACCCTTGCACACCACTTCCTGGGGAAGGTTTGGTAAAAATCCTCACCAATTTGCATAGGTGACCACAGACCCAAACCATTGGATCTTAGAACAGTTAAAAAGCATTCAGTTTCCTTACAAGAAGACTTTTAATAGAAGTAAAAAAGAATCCTCTGTAAAATCAGGATGGTAGATACCTTACAGGGTAATTAGATTCAAACATAGAGAATCCCTCTAGGCAAAACCTTAAGTTACAAAAAGGACACACAGACAGGAATATTCATTCTATTCAGCACAGCTATTTTCTCAGCCATTTAAAGAAATCATAATCTAACACATACCTAGCTAGATTACTTACTAAATTCTAAGACTCCATTCCTGTTCTGTCTCCGGCAAAAGCATCACACAGACAGACCCAGACCCTTTGTTTTTCTCCCTCCTCCCAGCTTTTGAAAGTATCTTGTCTCCCCATTGGTCATTTTGGTCAGGTGCCAGCGAGGTTACCTTTAGCTTCTTAACTCTTTACAGGTGAGAGGATTTTTTCCTCTGGCCAGGAGGGATTTTAAAGGGGTTTACCCTTCCCTTTATATTTATGACACCCACGGAAACACAGTGAGAAGAAACTTAAGAGTTCCCAAAAGCTTAGATTGAGTTCACCTAAGTCTCAGAGTCTTTGACCACCAAATCTGTACAATTTGCTGAGTCTAAAACAGCATTTTCCCTCCACTTCCTCTAGGAATCTTTCGTTGGAAGCCATGCAGACTCCTCCTCTGCTGAAATCACGGCTAGTCTGTCAGCTAAGTGATTAACCAGCCACTCAGTTAAGTCACAAGTGTAGAGATTTAAAGAAAACCCTGTTACAAGAAAATACAAAAACTGAGAATATAAATGACTATTTCCCCATTACGACATTTAAAGAAAAGTTGGTGAATCACACTAGTTGAGAAAGTGAACTAGAATAGTTTATCAAAACAACATTCAAAGCATACAATTATAGATGAAGTTATTTTTCCCTCCCAATTTCCCCGGGCTGTAATTAACATTGCCCATGTTTCCCTGTTTGTAGGGTTGCCAACTCTTCCAGCCAGACCAAGAGAGTTGCCCTTTGCAGCAATGGTGTCTGGGCCGGGAAAGTTGGCAACCCCAGCTGTTCGAGGGTTAACAATATCACTGACCTGCTGCAAAATGCTTCAGAGATCCGGACAACAGCCTGCTGTCTGCTCCTGAGCTCGGCTTCTCCCAGCTCACACAGGACACATGGCACTTAGTAGCTGCCCTGACTGCTTGCCCTCATGGAGTCTGACCCCAGCAACAGACTAGAGAGAGGGCCTATGGGAGCAGACCCCAAAACTACCACACCCAATACCAGAAGCTTCTGGATGTGGAGTGCTAAATCTGCCTAGCAACAATGACCCAGGCATAACAACCCACTCCTACCTCCCCCCAATGGGTCTCTTAAAGAGAGAGATCTCCCTATTAGGCACATAGGTTACACAGGCACGCAAAAAACCGTGACTCTGCCCCATAGAGGCCCCAGCAACCCTTTCCCCCATTTATGAGTGCAATATCAATAGTGTGCACCAGCGGCCACTGCACTTATAAGTCACCTCTCTGGAACTGAATGCACGGCTTTAGTCGAACCTTAGTCCTGTCAGTGCAAGTGCCCTAAAGCCGTGATCTGCACCAGGAGACACACACGCTCTGTCCTGTGCTGCTGGGAGAACTGGCCAGCACATTAAATCATTTGCTGGGCATCCTAAATTAAGCAGATAAAGCAGGAAAAGAGGGGGATTCAGAGATGGGTGATGAAAGTACATAGAGTCAAGAGGCAGAGACTGGTTTTGCCCTTGATTCCCTGCTGCTCTGTGTCATAGACATTTTCATGCAAGTTGAATGTAAGGACTCTGGCCTTCTCTATTTCCAGCTGGCTGATTTATCAGAGGCAAACATGGAGACAGAAGGAAACCTGCTTCAAGGCCTGAAAAAAGAAGAAAAGCAAGCCCTTAAAGAAAAACTGAAAGAAAAGCAAGCCATCAATGAAGATTATGATCACACACGCTATGACGGGGACACCTGAACCCAAACGCCTTCCAGTGTGATCAAAAAAGCCGAGAAGCCACCTTCACGCTCACCAATGCGGTCCCCGAGGACCCCGGCTTCAATAGGATCAATTGGTATGAGCTGGAACGAAATCTCAAGAAGCAGTTAACAAAGAGCTGCCTTAAAACGAAAAATCAGAAAGGGAAACCCTTCCTAGTGACCGGAGCAGTGCCCAATGAAAAATATAAAATCCCCATTAAAAAGGATAACAAACAAAGTAACACCAACGGAGATGCAGGGAGGGTGGTGGTGCCCAGTCACATTTGGACAGCCGTTTGCTGTAACCACTCAGACAATAATGAGAAATTCTCCTTCGCCTTCCTGGGGATGAACAGGCCAGACAGCATCCTGAAAAGCATGAACGTGACACAGTTGAACAAAAAGCTAGAGCACCTGTATGGGAATCAGCCCATCAAGATTTTTAAAGATGACTGTAATGAAGGCAGCCAAAAGGCAGATGATGTTTTATTGGCGATAACCAAAGAGTTGCGCAATACCATTCCAGACTGGAGAAAGGATTCCTCTTCCCAGACTGAGGAAAACCATCCACCAGGAAACAAAAGGCCTCACAATAATAATGACCACATTAAGTCTAGTGAGAAAAAGCTAAAGCTTAGTAGAAGGTAAAGTAGTTTGTGGGGAGAGGGGAATGAATGCAGCATACACAGAAATTCCAACAAACCTTTTAATTGAAAGCTCCTGGGGCCTGTGTAACTACATGAGCTTGTCAGTGTCGACCCGCCCCTCACTCTTCCCTCTTCTCCCACCTGGCGCTTGGCAAACCCACTTGTTAAATCTTGTCTTAAATTAGCCCTTGATCCTGCCCCCCTTTTGATGCAGCTGGAGCCCCAGTGATGCAGAGCTGTACCCATTTACACAAGCTGAGTGTCAACCCTGGCTGACTGCAGACCCAGCCCGGCTGTGGGTCACACTCAGAACAGGAGCTTCTCACCCAGAATGGCTGGGAGCTCAGTCTGCCTATAGTGAAACCTCAGTTCTGCGGAAGCCAAAGGGACCAACAGGGATGTGCTGGAGTGACACACGCCACGCAGAGCTCCAGGTAGCCCTGCATCGCTGTGTGCAGTACCACAGTCCGCGCCATGGGGATACAGCTCCATCTGGGCCTTGCATCTCTGTGCCAGTGTCTGTGACACAGGGCTTTTTACCCACGGTCGGGAAGTGTTTAGGGCTGCTGGGATGGCGGGCGCTAAAGAAATGCAATGATGGTGATTTACATAATGCTGGCAAATATTGTGTTGGGTTGCGATTATTAAAATCAGTTTTGTGTTAAAACTCTACAGTCCCCATCTCCAGATCCAACAATGGAAAATTCTGCTTTGCTGAGCATGACAAATAAACAGAATGAAAAATAAAAAGGTTCTGATTGCAAATAGCACCCTGGACATTGCAGCGCTGCGTTGTTTTTGATGGTTTGAATGTGAGAGAGCAGCTGGAGAGCCATGACATCATCACAGTGCCCTGGGTCAGCTAGACTCTGGGTTTCCCATCTCACCCAATTCCAGAATTGTGGCCCAGTTTCAGGCACTTTCAGGTGTTCTTACAAGGGGAGACATTCAAAGACACGATAATACAAGATTATTAACTAAAGAGAGATTTTACGTGATTACAAGCATGAGGCATAAACACCAGAATTGGTTACAAAGAAATAAAAGGTAAAGTACACAAACTTAACAAGCTAAGTGAACTTGACGGTTCTCACCACATGCTCACAGCAGTCTGGCTGGACCTTCAGCCAGGACCACTCCCCCATTTCAGTGATGCTTCATTTGTCTTTCAGACGTTGTTGATGCAGCGAGTAGAGATGCGGGGACAGAGGTGATTTGTGTCCTCTGTTCCTCATTTTTATATCTTTCCTCCTCTTTGAGAATCATCCCCAGCTGGGATTCAGGTGACAGCCAGTCTATTTGCACAGGAACCTCCAGCTAAGATGTAAATTTCTCGCTCAGACCCTTCTTCCTGCCAAAGAATGGCCGCTTCACCAGGTGATAGTCCACCTGGCTGAGGCATCAGTTTGCCTTTTTCTCTGAGGAACTGGTTTGAACTGCTTCCCCAGATTTGGAATATGCCTTAGTAACATCATAAAGGGCAATCTTATAACTTTCCATACAATGCTGACACACATATTTTACCAGTCCAGTAATGATCAGTGAAATATGAGTTTTCAAATTATACCTTACCAAGCATACTTTGTACAAAATTTATCATAATCTTGTAAAAGTGGTGAGCATAGTGTACAGACTGTCACAGAGATATGCCAAGGCACGAAGGGTAGGCACGTTCCCTGTTCCCAGTGACAGTCCATGGGAATGGGGTGCCTGTGTCTCTTAGGGGTTTGGACCCCAATTTCTGGGAGTCCAGTACTAATGAAATTCTTCCCTGCACGGGCCTAGCATGGAGCTCAAGGGGCGATTCACTCCTCACGATTTCCTTGCTAACAGGTTGGTCGCGTGTTCACAGTCAATATGGTCCAGGTCAGGCGGGTTTGTTCAATTCCCCACCTTTCCAGAAGGCTGCATTTTATTGCCTCCAGTGGCAAACCCAGCACAGCAGCCCCCTATTTATGCAGAAGGGGTGATAATTAGCATCCATTTCTATGAACTGATCATTTTTCAGAGCTCCGAGAACAGACGTTCAGGATGCACAATGTGCTGATGTCAATCTCTGCAAAATTCCCCTAAGTCTTTAGACATGTCAACACAGCCCATGTTTCATTATCGTACCCCAGTGCACTTGGCTGTTCAGAGCCATCGCTCCCCATCCCAACCCCGGCTAGATAGCAGTGTTACCCTGGCTCAGCAGAGCCCAGCGGCGTCTATTCACTCCAGAGGTTACAGCCATTGGGACCCAGCCTGCGAGCCGATTAATCACTCTGAGGAGGACCTTACTGCACTGAATTTGATGGAAGTACTAGCGGAGTAAGCGGCTGCTCAGGGTGAGTGGCAGGTTCACAAGCTGGATGGTAAGGTATCGATCCTCATTCTGATTTTGGCCTCTGGCACAGAAATAGTCCGTGACAGGAATGAAAGGACAGGCCCCTTCTCCGCAGATCCCAGGGCCAGGGTCGCAGGGCAATCCACACACAAGGCAGAGCGAGGCTCCGAGCAGGGCTGGCTGATCCGCGTGCCGCGGTGGCAGGGTGGGAGCAGATCACAGCGTGACCGGTGCCGCGTGTCCACACGTGGCCCATTGGGGTCCCTCCCGTTACCCATCTGCAGCCTGAGCCTGGTGCCTGGAACGAGCCGCTGTCTCTCTGGGGCTGCAGCAGTGACAGAGTGCGCGGCCCGGGGGAGCACCAGTTCCCTCGCTCCCTCCGCGATGCTGCAGCAGGCGGGGACCGCAGACACCAGGAGGCGGCAGCCGCAGCAGCGCTCCACGCTTCGCTCCGACTGACTCCCGGGGGGGATGACGTCACTCCCGCTGCACAAAAACTACATCCCCCAAAATCCCCAAAGGCCAGTTCTGAGCACCCCATCTGCCCCTCTCCCTAACCTCGCAAGGCATGGCAGAGCGGTGCTGGGAGGCGGGTAGAAAATCCCCTCCCTGAATCTTGCAGCTGGCTGTTTGGGAACTGAATAGGGCAGCTCTGCAGAGAGCCCCGGGGTCACTCAGATCAGCTCTGTCTGTGGCAGGCCTGGGGACAGAACTCAGGTCCCCTCACGGCCAGGCCTCGGCTTGGCCAGAACCCCCTCCCTCCTGCCACTCATGGGCTCTGACCCACTGCAGCAGAATTCCCCAGGCATCGTTTTCCCCACAGGTGACAACGACACTGAGCATCTGAAGAAAGCGAGGGAGGAGATTTGAAAGCTGGAATCCAAGGAGCAGAATAAACCGAAAGACTGTAAGTGTCCACGGTTTGGTTAAATCTCTCATTTCATTGAGGTGTTTTAAAGAATTTACAAGAGATAAACATAGACCACACCAGCATAGCATTAAAACAACTAAAGAAAACCTGTTTATTATTAGTTATAATAATATCATTAAAACTTTGAAAATAACCCTGTTTATTATCAGACTTTAATTCCAGAAAATGTTCATCCTGAGGAGTATGGAGGGGAACAGAAGCAGAACGTTAACAGATCTACATGGCACTTAACACTAATGGGCTGATTTACACTGACTCAAAATGCAAATGAGGTCCAGATAAAGCCATGTTTTATTTATCTGCATTTCTATTGCAGAAGCCCCTTCTGGATCAAGCCCAGTCGTTCTAGCAACACCTAGGAAGGCAGAGGGCCAGACTCTTCCCTGTCTCGCATCTTGCGTCAGCATTTACACCAGGGCCAAATCTGTGTAAACGCTACCATTCTGGTTTAGCTGATTTTACGCTGCCTGTGCTCACTGGGGTAGCCCTGCTCTCGCTCGCACCAGCTTTACACTGCTATAGCCCCATTAGCATGGATAGGGTTACCTCTGATTTACACTGGGTCAGTGAGAGAGGAATCGGCCCTAGTGACTCCAGTGGAGTTACACACGTTTAGGGGAAGCCTTTCTGCATCACACTTAAGGCTGAAACACCATTTCAGTTTAAAGCTGCTGTTCAAAGTGTTCTACAATCCCCAGGCATGCTCAGATTGGTTTGAAAATTGCTGTTTGTTGAAGGACCAGAGCAGAATATTTGGGGCAAATTTAGGGGCATTTGATCAAGGGGTTCTGGAGACTGCATCCCTCACCCCCATAGGCTGACCGGTTTTTTAGATTCTAATTTTTTCCCATCTTTACTTTTATGGATATTTTGCATTTCCTGGTGAATATCTAGTGTAATGGAAGGAGGGGGGTGGGGGTTGCTTTTTCCCAAATATGAATTCTGGGTTCGCTGTCTCCGGTGAGGGCAGAGTTAAGGATGTAATGGTTACTTGAAGATGACTCTGGCCCTGATCCTCAAAGGGACTTAGGTGTTACAATACCAAAGCTTTAGGCACCTGGAAAATCACTGGCTTAGGGGCCTCAGCTCCCAATACAACAAATGGGGGTAGGATGGTGCCTCTCTTCTAACTTTTAGCCCAGTGGTTAGAGCATTCACGTGGGATGTGGGAGATTTTCCCCTTGGCACGAGGGGCAGAAAGGATTGGAACAGAGGAATCTCGCACCTCTCAGGAGAGTCGTGGGGGGAAACAGGGGGGAAGGCAAGTCTCTTCTGTTGAAATTGTTCCACTGTATGTAAATACTTGCACAGTCATTGGGGCAGAGTGTAAAAGAGAATGGGTCTATAGCCCAGCGGTTGGTGTATCCACGTAGGAAGTGGGAGATGCAGAATCCATGCCCCTGCTTCACTGACTCTTTAATTCTTTACTCAGAAGTTATGGGCTTGATGCAGGAATCCCTGGGGGTAATTTTCTGGCCTGTGCCATGCAAGGGGTCAACCTAGATGGTCACAATGGTCCCTTCTGGCCTCAAAATATGAATCTATGAACGTACATTCAAATCTAATGTACTTCTCCCAAAATGGCCTTATACACTTGCTAATTCTGCTGATATTTATGGGTTTGTTTGTTTGTTTTATTCCCTAAAGGAAAGAGTAAAGTGCCAGAGACAGCGAATCTCGTCTGAATTTGAGAAACTGCAACTGCTTCTGAATGAGAAAAAGGAACACTTTCTCCAGGGTCTGGCCGAGGAGGAGAGGGAGACTCTGAAGAAACTAAATGACAATGTCACCAAACTCTCCCAGCAAAGCTCCTCTCTGCAGCAGCTGATCACAGAGATGGAGGAGAAGTGTCAGCAGCCGGCCGCTGAGCTGCTGCAGGTGAGTTATACAAAGTTCCCCTTTACTTTCGATTTCCCACAGCCACGGGAACAAACACAAACTGTCTCCCCTTCCCTCCCCCCCCCCCCCCCCCCGGCCCATATTATCATTATTATTTGCTGATTTACTATTTATTTATGTACGGCCACAGATTTACACACCATTAGCAGCAATATTTAGGCTCCCTAAAGTTAGGGACCTAAGGGTAGAATGATCAAAAGCACCAAGTGACTTGGGGGCCCACATCTCATTTTGAAGAATGACTTAGGGCCAGATTTTCAGACGTATGTAGATGCCTAGAGAGGCAGATCAGCACCTTGTGAGGTTTTCAAAAGCATCAGACAGGTTAGGCACCCTACTCCCATTGACTGGTTTTACAGTTTCTATCAGGGTACCACCCACCATGTGCTGGATGCTTTCCAGGATCCAGCAAGACACAGCGCTGCCCCAAAGCAGGGGCAGTCAATAGGTGGACCATGAGCGAAATCTGGACCACCAGACACTTTTGAACAGACCTCCAAATATTTTTATTTCTGCACTATTATCATTATTGTTGGGTTTTTTTGGTTCTCTCTCGAGTCTGGACCTTGACTATACCTTGATCAAGAAATTTGGACCTTGACAAAAAATAGACTACCCCTTCCCTAAAAGATTAGCCAATCAACATTCCTAAGCTCTTACTTGGTGCCCATCACCATGGTATCAGAGCACCTCCCAACATCATCCAGTGTCGGCGTCCAGATAAAGTTCTCTCTTCCCACCAGGCAGCAGGCCGGACTTTGTTGTTGGTAGGGCAGTTAGAAGACACATTTTCACAGTAAGAGCAGCACGTTTTATCCAGTATTTGCAGCCTCTAGAGGATTTCCGGGAAGGGAAGGGAAGTGTTGTGTCTTTTGCTCTGTACACAATAGGGAGCAGGTCGGAAATGTTCACAGCAGCCAGTGAAGTCAAGGGTGGAGTTTAAAAGGGAGCTAAGAATGCAGACTACCCATTCCTGCTCCTGGAGAAATTCTGTGCCGCTGCCCATGTGCAGAATTCATGTCTGGTGCAGTTATTTTTTCCCCAGAGAAAATATATTCTGCCTGAGAAGTGCTGCAGTTCTGCCTTTTGCCCACCAGAGGCCACCGTGGTCCGGCAATATGGCTATAAGAGCTGGCTTCTAGGACCACAGCGGCTTCTGGTGGGAAAAAGGTGGAATTGCAGAACTTCCTGGGCAGAATGTATTTTCTGCAAGAAAAAGAATTTCTGGGCATGCAGTGTCACAGATTCCCCCCAGGAGTAAAAGTTCATCACAGCACCCTGCCCTCAGAGCCAGGTTAGCACAGACAGAGCGGGGTACATGGGGCTGCTGGGTGGGTCACAGACGGGTTCAGAATGGCTAGTGGGGGGCACTGACTGGGGCACGAGCTCAGGAATTAGTGGGATGACAGCGTTGAGTCAGGTGCTGAATGGCAGTGGGGATGCAAGGCCACATGAGGACAAGGGTAGGGGGCTGTAAGGACACATGGGGATGGAAAGGAGGCTGCAGAGACCCACGGCGATGGGGGGGTGTGGAGTCAGGGACAGATGTGCCTAACTGAATGGGAGAGGCTTGGGGTCAGCCAGGATCTTCATGGGGGAGACTGTTCAACTACCTAACAATCCCCTTCCCCCTACCCCCGCCAAAAATCTGTTCCATACTTCTCCCACCCACATTCAACAACCCTCCAGGATCCTTTCCTCTCCGTCAGCTCCTCTGTTACCCCTAACTCCCCCAAGCCTTTGCACTGCTTCTGATGGGTGTGGAAATACTTTTCTGGATTGTAATTTAAATTAATTACTCAAAGTTCTGTATTAGTATACCTAGTAAGGAATCTATTTGTCAAAAAAATTACCAGAATCTTCTTTTTTTGGTCTGTACTCTTACAGACATACCTGATAGCTATTTTGAAATAAATTACCAAAATAATTGAAACTGGCATGATTATATTGTGTTATTTTGACAAATAAAATATGCAGAATTTTAAAATCTAGTGTGCAGAATTTTTAATTTTTTGGCACAGAAATCCCCCAGGAGTAAAGAATTCCCTGAGGAGCTCTCTGATGGGGGAAGTCCACAATGAGTGATTACTGATACTGGAGCTATGCTTGGCTACACAATAAGTGACCCATGTATTCAATATTACCATTGTTCTGGAAGGAAGGCACTGAACAATGAAAACAACCATGCAGGACCTAGAGTTGTGACTCACTTCCTCATTCTTGGGCCTCCCCAACAGGCCCCAAATTATTACAAGAGAATGCAGCACTGCTCTTTGCTTATGCAGGCTTTTAAGGCTTATTCCATTGGCATGAACAACGGATGGGTAGGGAAAACATTGAAGGAAAGGGTAGGTGGGGAAACTAGTCATACCACACAGCAGGGTCCCCGATGGTGTTTATCGGTGGTGTGTCTTGGGGCCACAGAAAATGTGTCCATATGTTGGTATGCTCAGGTTGGCACCCCTGATCAGTGAAAACTTCATTGTTGTCAATGCTGGGTAAGCTGGCCACGTAAGGGAAGCTCTTCCTTGATATTTTGCTCACAATCCTCCTTTGGGGGTGAGAGAAGAGGGGGAGTGATCACAAGGGCAATGAAAAGAGTTTCAAACTCAGGTTCATAAAGTCAGGCAACTACCTTTAAGTGTTTAGCTGAAAATCCTGAAAAATTCCAGCAAACTGAAAAGCTGACAAAAGTTTCATTTCAGGCTGAACTAAATGTTTTGGTTCACCCAAAATGCCCCTGTTCTTTAATTTCAAGGCACTTTTTAACACGAAAGCAAAGGAAATAAAGGCCTAAAAGAGATCCACAAAATGGCCCGAAGAGGAGCCTCCATTATAATCTTTCGGTGAGTGGTTAGAGCACTCACCTGGGAGACCCAGGTTCAATTCCCTTTGCTTGATATAGAATAGGTGGTTGAACTTAGGTCTCCCACATTGCAGAGATTGCCTTAGCACCTGGGCTGTTCTGGTGGGTGGCTAGCACACTCTGGCCTAGTGATGCTGTTCCAGTGTAAAGAAATAACCACTGGAGCAGGGACATGAACGTGGGTCCCCTAACCATTGTCCTACATTGTGATTCTCACTTTCTTGCCCTGTGACTATTCAAGCATTTTATACAAAGCAGAACAGCTTCAACAGGAGAGACTGAAATCAACCCACCCACTCCAGAAAATCCTGTAGGCCAGGGAATTCTTCTGCTGGGGAGGGGGAGACCAGGGTTCAACTTCTGCTTTATTGACTCTTTGTGACGATGTGACGCAGCAGGGAGGGGGGAGTGTTGACCTGGGAATGTGCCCTGGGGACGGGAGACCTGAGAGCCTGTTACCTGAGCCAGGAGGGGGAGGGGGAGGTGACACCTCTGCCCAGGAATGTGGACGGAGGCTGCAGCAGGGAACCTGCTGGGTGGGTTTAGTTTCGGTTTGGGGCTGGGTGGAGGAACACAGGGAACCCCAGGGCTGGGGTCTAAGCTCCCTGCTCCCCCAGAAGGACTTGACTGAGGGGTCCTGGGTGTACCCACAAGCTCTGTTTTGGACTGTGTTCCTGTTGTCCAATAAACCTTCTGTTTTACTGGCTGGCTGAGAGTCTCAGTGAATCCCAGGAAGAGGGGTGCAGGGCCTGGACTCCCCCACACTCCGTGACAACTGGTGGCAGCGGTGGGATCTACTGCACCCCGTGAACGGCGCTTCCTGCAGTAAGTGACTGGGGAACAGTAAAACGAAGGGGGATTGACAGGGACCAGGCGTGCTGAAGCTTCAGAGAGAGACGGTTCCAGGGGGCGGTTAACCCCTGGGAGTGTGTGACCAGAGAGAAGGACTTTTGCAGTAACAGGGTCCCCCGGGGGATTGCAGCGAGTGGTCCCAGGGGCGGAGGAGTCTGCAGCTCGACCCTGGCAAAGAGGTGGTGACCTCAAGAAGGACTGGCACACTAGGGGCTTTTCCTGGAAACCGTGGAAAGCTGCCCGGCCTGCGAGTGGCCAGCCGGGAGATGTACGCTAAACGCCTTAAGAGCGACCTGGTGGAGCTGTGCAGGCAGAGGGGGCTGCGCATCGGGAGGTCCACCAAGGAACAGCTGATTGCCCAGCTGGAGGAGAGGGATCGCTTGGATGACCCGATCCCTGTCCCTGAGGGAAGCCGCCCGGGGGACGCAGCGTGGGCCCTGGGACCTAACCAGGCTGGGAGGGGTCAGACTGCTGCCCAGGACATCCCGAGACCCTCCCTACCTATGCCTGGGGGAGGGGTTGGGGGAAGCCCAGTGAATACCGAGGGTACCCTGACCCCAGCAGCCAGCAGGGGATCCTCCCGGCGGAGCTCCCCATCCCTGGAGCGGATGCGGCTGGAATGGGAGAGGGAGATGAAAATGAGGGAGCTGGAGGATCATGAAAAACAACGTCAACATGAGCAGGAGGAGAAGGAGAAACAACGTCAACATGAGCAGGAGGAGAAGGAGAGGGAGCGTCAGGAGAAGGAGAAACAAAGACAGCATGAACTGGAGCTGGCCAGGCTGAGGAGCAGTGGGGCCCCGGCTGCGGTGAGTGAGGGGGGACCCAAGACCGCAAGGAGCTTTGATAAGTGCCTCCTGGCCCAGCGGAAGGAGGGGGAGGACATAGATAGCTTCCTGACAGCCTTTGAGAATGCCTGCGAGATGCACAGGGTTGACCCTGCAGACAGGCTCCAGTTCCTCACCCCCTTACTGGACCCCAAAGCCATGGAGGTGTACAGCCGAATGACAGGGGCGGAGGCAGGGGACTACGAACTGTTCAAACAGGCCCTGCTCCGTGAGTTTGGGCTGACCCCCGAGATGTACCGGAGAAGGTTCCGGAGTCAGCGTAAAACGCCTGAGGCCACCTACCTACAACTGGTCAACAGGATGCAGGGATATGCCCGCAAGTGGACAGCGGGGGCCCAAACTAAAGAGGACCTGCTGGACCTAATCGTACTGGAGCAGCTGTATGAACAGTGCCCTTCCGACCTGAGGCTGTGGCTGGTGGACAAAAAGCTCGCGAACCCCCAGCACGCAGGGCAGCTGGCCGACGAGTTTGTGAACAGTCGGTCAGGGGGTAGCCGGGAGGAGTCCCAAAAGAACAGGCCCCCCCCGATGCAGAGAGAGAGTCACCATGGGGCCTCCCAGCGGGGAAATAGGGAGAACCCCCTCCCAAGGGGAACGCCTGGCGTCGGGCCCCTCCGACCCGCTCGAGGGGACCAACGTGACCTGAGCTGCTATCACTGTGGCCAGAGAGGCCACGTACGGGCCCAGTGCCCTGGGCTCAGGGACAAACTGAGCAGACCCAACCTACCCAGGGTTAACTGGGTAGGGACTCAGCTGGACGAGGGGCAGACGACCCAGGAAAGGGGGGCTACCAGTTTACCACCTGCTCAGGAGGGAAGAGTACCCCCGGCCAGCTCCACCAGAGGGCCGGATGCTCCGGACTCAGGGTGCTCAGTTTACAGGGTGGGCGCGGGGCTGTCCCTCCGGAGAGAGTGCCTTGTTCCCTTGGAGGTGGATGGGAGGAAGGTCAATGGATACTGGGATACGGGGGCGGAGGTGACGCTGGCCCGGCCCGAGGTGGTGGCCCCAGATCGGGTGGTGCCCAACACCTACCTGACCCTGACGGGGGTGGGCGGGACCCCATTTAAGGTGCCCGTGGCAAGGGTGCACCTGAAATGGGGGGCCAAGGAGGGCCCCAAGGATGTGGGGGTGCACCACCATTTGCCCACTGAAGTTTTGATGGGGGGAGACCTAGAGGACTGGCCAAGCAACCCCCAGACCGCCCTGGTTGTGACCCGTAGCCAGAGCCGGCGAGGGGCATTGCACCCTGACCTTGGGGAGGGTACCACACCGGAGGCACAGGACCCTACCCTGGTGGGGAGGGAGCGCCGAGGGGCACGGCTCAGAGAGGCTGAGGCCTCAGACCTGACCACTGAGGGGGAACCGGGCCCCATCCCTTCCCCAACCACTGAGTTCCAGGCCGAGTTGAGGAAAGACCCCTCCTTGCGGAAGCTCAGGGACCTGGCCGACCTCAGTGTGGGACGGACCATGACGAGAGGCTGCCAGGAGAGGTTCCTGTGGGAGAAGGGGTTCCTGTACCGAGAATGGGCTCCCCCAGGGGAAGGGGAGTCCTGTGGGATCAGGAGGCAGCTGGTGGTCCCCCAGAAGTATCGCCGCAAGCTCCTGTACCTGGCCCATGACATCCCCCTCGCAGGGCACCAGGGAATCCGGCGCACCCGGCAGAGGTTGCTACAGAACTTTTACTGGCCTGGGGTCTTTACCACGGTCCGGCAGTATTGCCGATCCTGTGACCCCTGTCAGAGGGTGGGGAAGGCCCGGGACAAGGGGAAAGCGGCTCTGAGACCTTTGCCCATCATAGAGGAGCCTTTCCAGAAGGTGGCCATGGACATCGTGGGGCCTCTCAGCAAGACGACCCGGTCGGGGAAGAAATATATACTGGTGGTGGTAGATTTTGCCACCCGCTACCCCGAGGCAGTGCCCTTAGCTTCCATTGAAGCCGACACCGTGGCAGATGCGCTCCTGACCATTTTCAGCCGAGTGGGGTTCCCCAGGGAAGTCTTGACAGACCAAGGCTCCAACTTCATGTCGGCCCTGCTCCGGTGCTTGTGGGAGAAATGTGGGGTCCGGCACGACTGGGCCTCAGCGTATCACCCCCAGTCCAATGGGCTGGTGGAGAGGTTTAACGGGACGCTAAAGATGATGCTGAAAACCTTTATGAACCAGCACCCGCAGGATTGGGACAAGTACTTACCTCACCTGCTGTTCGCGTACAGGGAGGTGCCCCAGGAGTCTACCGGATTTTCGCCTTTCGAACTGTTATATGGAAGGAGGGTGAGGGGCCCCCTGGACCTGATGAGAGACGAGTGGGAGGGGAAGGCCACTCCCGATGGAGAGTCAGTGGTGGAGTATGTCCTGATCTTCCGAGAGAGACTGGCTGAACTCATGGGCCTGGCCAGGGAGAATCTGGCCAGAGCCCAGAGGAAGCAGAAGGTCTGGTATGACCGCACGGCGCGGGCCCGGGCCTACGCCACCGGGGACCAGGTGATGGTTCTCATCCCCGTGAGAAAGAACAAACTACAGGCCGCCTGGGAGGGCCCTTTCAAGGTCGTCAAGCAGCTCAATGAGGTAAACTATGTGGTGGAGCTGTCGAACCGGGCGCACCACCGCCGGGTGTACCATGTGAATATGATGAAGCCATATTATGCTAGGGGGAATGTGGTGTTGGCCGTGTGTGGACAGTGGGAGGAGCAGGGAAATGACCCTTTAGTAGATCTGTTCCCTGGGACCAGAGCTGGTTCCCCCCCTGGAAACAATTCCCCTCTCGGATCAGCTAACCCCTGCCCAGCAAGCTGAGGTCAGAGGGGTGCTGCATCCGTACCGACAGCAGTTTTCCAACCAGCCTGGACGCACTAATCTGACTGTCCACCGGGTGCAGACGGGGTCGCACCCGCCGATAAGATGCTCCCCCTTCCGAGTCACAGGGAAAACTGCTCAGGACCTGGAAAGAGAGGTCCGGGACATGCTGGCTTTGGGGGTGATCCAGCCATCGGCCAGCCCTTGGGCCTCGCCAGTGGTGCTGGTCCCCAAAAAGGATGGGTCGGTCCGGTTCTGTGTGGACTATCGGAAGCTCAATGCCATCACTGTATCTGATGCCTACCCCATGCCCAGGCCGGACGAGCTCCTAGACAAGCTGGGAGGAGCTCGGTACCTTACCACCATGGATCTTACAAAGGGCTACTGGCAAGTGCCGCTGGATGCAGATGCCCGGCTGAAATCGGCCTTTATCACCCCTCTGGGGCTCTATGAGTTCCTGACCCTGCCTTTCGGCCTCAAGGGAGCGCCGGCCACCTTCCAGCGCCTGGTGGACCAGCTCCTGAGGGGGATGGAGAGTTTTGCCGTGGCGTATATTGACGACATCTGTGTCTTTAGCCAGACCTGGGAGGACCACGTGTCCCAGGTTAGACAAGTGCTGGACCGACTCCAGGGGGCTGGGCTGACTGTAAAAGCGGAGAAGTGCAAGGTGGGGATGGCTGAAGTATCTTACCTGGGCCATCGGGTGGGGAGCGGCCGCCTAAAGCCAGAACCGGCCAAGGTGGAGGTGATCAGAGACTGGCCCGCTCCCCACACCAAAAAGCAGGTCCAAGCCTTTATTGGGATGGCAGGATACTACCGAAGATTTGTGCCCCACTTTAGCGCCATAGCCACCCCCATCACTGAGCTATGCAAGAAGGGGAAGCCAGACAAGGTGGTCTGGACCGAGCAGTGCCAGGAGGCTTTCCGGGCGCTGAAGGAGGCTCTGGTCAGTGGCCCAGTTCTGGCAAACCCAGACTTTGACAAGCCCTTTGTGGTGTTCACCGACGCCTCCGACACGGGACTGGGAGCGGTGTTAATGTAGGAGGATGAAAAGGGGGAGAGACACCCCATCGTGTATCTGAGCAAGAAGTTGCTACCCCGGGAGCAACACTACGCGGCCATCGAGAAGGAGTGCCTGGCCATGGTGTGGGCCCTCAAGAAACTAGAGCCCTATCTCTTCGGGCGACACTTCACCGTCTACACCGACCACTCTCCCCTGACCTGGCTGCACCAGATGAAAGGAGCCAACGCCAAGCTCCTGAGGTGGAGCCTGCTCCTGCAGGATTACGACATGGACGTGGTCCACGTGAAGGGAAGTGCCAACCTGATAGCGGATGCGCTGTCCCGGAGAGGGGGCCCCGAACTTCCCCAGGTCACTGGTCACAGTGACCCCGCTCAGTTCAGTCTCGAAGGGGGGAGAGATGTGACGATGTGACGCAGCAGGGAGGGGGGAGTGTTGACCTGGGAATGTGCCCTGGGGACGGGAGACCTGAGAGCCTGTTACCTGAGCCAGGAGGGGGAGGGGGAGGTGACACCTCTGCCCAGGAATGTGGACGGAGGCTGCAGCAGGGAACCTGCTGGGTGGGTTTAGTTTCGGTTTGGGGCTGGGTGGAGGAACACAGGGAACCCCAGGGCTGGGGTCTAAGCTCCCTGCTCCCCCAGAAGGACTTGACTGAGGGGTCCTGGGTGTACCCACAAGCTCTGTTTTGGACTGTGTTCCTGTTGTCCAATAAACCTTCTGTTTTACTGGCTGGCTGAGAGTCTCAGTGAATCCCAGGAAGAGGGGTGCAGGGCCTGGACTCCCCCACACTCCGTGACACTCTTTAATTGTTTATACACATTAGAACAGCTTTGGGAAAGCACCACCTCAGGCTGTCCCACAGCCCAGTAGCTAATGCACTCTCGTACAATATGAGGAACCCACATGTAAATCCCTACTCCACCTCAGGCAGAGGTGGGGAAATTGAACCCTGGCTTCCCACATCCCAGCTGAGTGCCCTAATCACTGGGCTACACATTGCAAGGAAGGCCTTGTCTGTGCTGGCAATTTTCTGAATGGTGCCCTAAGTCCCCTTTTTTGGCCAAAAGTATTCAGCAAATTAATGTCAAATTTGTCAATATTTTTGGGTCAACTGAAACGTCATTTTTCAATGAACAAATGGTGCAAAAAATTCCACCCAGCTGTAAAGAGGAGCCTTTCCTTTTATTTCAAAGGGCTTTCGACAAAATCCTTGGATGTTTGATAATAATAATTGGGGTCAAAACAAGAGATTCCTTGTTGGTGGTCACAAAGGGGTCTTTCCAAGATGGAACAAGCTTCTTGCACTTGTTTGTGAGTTTCCAGTGGCTGTAGGAATAGACTATCTCTCCTTCCCCACACTCCCCCGGAGGTAGCTTTCTGATCATGCTATTGGTTTTGGCTTATGCATTTTTTTTAGTTGATTGTATGTTCTTATCTAATTAAAGGGAAATAAAACTCTTGCAGGAGATAAGAATTTACGTAAGAAATGTCTAGCCCTGTGCCCAGAGCAGTGAGAAATCCAGTGTAGAAGTTAAGAATTCGCCTCCTGTCTCTCCCCCAGGCCAGGAGACTGGGTTGTCACAATGACTCCATCTCCCTCTGTCACTGTCCAGGGGCTCTAACGGCCTTGTTCAGCCTCCTTGGTAGAAATGGGCTAGCAGGGGACCCCAGATCCTCGGCCTGAGGACCCCAAGTGGCTCCTAAGGGTTCATTTAGGGGCTGTGAATCCCCTTCTCTGTATCTAAGGCCTGGTCTACACTATGAGATTAGGTCAAAGTAAGCCACGTTAGGTTGAATTTATAATGCACGTGTCTACACTACCAAGCCCATTCCACTGACCTAAAGGGTGCTTGAAATCAACTGCTGTACTCCTCCCTGACAAGAGGAGTAGCGCTAAATTCGATCTTCCTGGGTCAAATTTGGGATAGTGTAGACACAGTGCTGTGAAGGTCAATGGTAATGGCCACCGGGAGCTGTCCCAGAATGCCCCAATGTGACAGCTCTGGACAGCATTTTCAACTCTGCTGCACTCAGCCAGTTAAACAGGAAAAGCCCTGGGAACTTTTGAGTTTCATTTCCTGTTTGGTCAGCGTGGCGAGCTCAGCAGCACAGGTGACCATGCAGTCCCAGAATTGCAAACGAGCATTGCAAAGTCTCTCTCCGTCTGGGTGATGCTTTTGCTGGGAACAGAACAGGAATGGAGTCTTAGAACTTAGTAAGTAATCTAGCTAGATATGCATTAGATTCTGTTTGTTTAATTGGCTGAGATAGTAAGTTGTGCTGAATGGAATGGATATTCCTGTTTTTGTGCCTTTTTGTAACTTAAGGTTTTGCCTAGAGGGATTCTCTATGTTTTGAATTTGATTACCCTGTAAGGTATTTACCATCCTGATTTTACAGAGGTGATTCTTTTACTTTTTCTTTAATTAATTAAAATTCTTCTTTTAAGAACCTGATTGCTTTTTCATTGTTCTTAAGATCCAAGGGTTTGGGTCTGTGTTCACCTATGCAAATTGGTGAGGATTTTTATCAAGCCTTCCCCAGGAAAGGGGGTGTAGGGCTTGGGGGGATTTTGAGGGGAAAGATGTTTCCAAGTGGGCTCTTTCCCTGTTATTTTTGTTAGACGCTTGGTGGTGGCAGCAAATAAGGTCCAAGGACAAAAGGTAAAATAGTCTGTACCTTGGGGAAGTTTTAACCTAGGCTGTTAAAAATAAGCTTAGGGGGTTTTTCATGCAGGTCCCCACATCTGTACCCTAGAGTTCAGAGTGGGGAAGGAACCTTGACACTCCCCAACAGCCAGGAGGAATTCTTCTTCATTCTTGAGCTGATACCCTCCCAGGACCCATTGATACCAGACCCTGATCCCGGGGAAGGCACCTCTGGTGAGTGTACACTTGTAATAACACTGCAGGGGTTAGATGCAATCATGTTTAATGTTTGGTCTGCCCTTAACCATTTGGATCCGGTCGCAGCCAGCACAGCTACTCAGTGGGTGCTCAGCATCCCCGGAACAGTCTGTTAATGTGTCTGGGAATGGACCAGGAATGCTCCATGGACATCTCCATAAAGATCTCCTGGAAGTCCTCGGAAATCCTTCGCAGAAGGTTTCTGGGGAGGGCTGCCTTGTTCTGTCCTCTGCGGAAGGACACTTTGCCATGCCAAGCCAGTAGCAAATGGTCTGGCATCATTGCAGCACAGACCATAGCAGCATAAGGTCCAGGTTTCTGCCCACAGTCCTGCAGCATGCTCTCCCTTTCTTGCTTTCTTACTCTCAAGAGGCTGATGTCGCTCATGGTTAGCTGGTTGAAATTGGGGGATTTTGAAAGGGACAGCACTGAAGTAACCCCCTCTGTTTGCTGACACCCAAGAAAAATCATGACCCAGCATTCGCTGCCCTGTTTGCACTTGGCTGAAAGGGATCTGTTGTAGGAGCAGCAGTGATCTGTATGCTCTGTATGGCTATGCTATGTATAACCTGTGTGCTCAAAAGGTCTGTTACACCCCCCCACCTTTTGTCTCCTCTCCCTCTGTGAATACCTGTGAAGTGGCTTTCCCCCTCCCCCTCCCTCCTGGAATGCTTGTGGGATGAATGGGCTGGTTGAACAGCTGGAAGATCAGAAGAGCTCCCAGGTAGACAAGGTGTCTGGGACTCTGATTAGGCAGCGCTCACACCCCCAATGCATGGACACTGGCCGAGGTGGAGTGTGACCAAACAGACACGGCCAAGTCATCTCTAGCCGCAGGCCATGAGGAGCAGGTCCTTAAAAGGGGAAGAGGCCATGTGCTCAGGAGTGCACTCACAAGCTTGTACCTCCCGTGAAGGCCCTTCGCCTGGCCAGTGGTTCGCTGCGTTGCATTCCATCGTGCCTTGGGAAGACTTACCTTCATTGCACCGTCCATCGCTGTGCTGTGGGACACTTACCTTGAAGGATCCTGACATCTCCAGTGCCGGGCCTGTCCTGGGAGCATGAGTATGCGAGTGTGACCCCCACCCCCTTCTTTTGAGCTTAGCTATCAGTATAATAAATGTGCTGCTTTCTGCCAAACTCTGGTGGGTCATTAGTCCTCCCTAAGCTTACTAGCTGGCCCAATTTTGGGTAACATTACTGGTGGAGAATGCAGGCAGCTTAGTGGAGGATTTGACCCAAGAGTAGGGGTCCTCTGGTGCCCCCCGGTGGTCTCTTGGGTGGGTCCAGCTCAAGCCTGCGTGAAAAAGTGGTAGGCTAGCAACCCACTGCAGGGAGAAAAGGACCCCACTGCTAAGTATGCCACTGTGGGGCAAGGGAAAGAAAAAGGCGAAGCAGCCCAAGGAAGAATACAGCCCCCCTTGGGGAGTGGCGCCGCTGACTGGGGTGTTGTTAGAATGGCTCCAAAAGAAAGGGGCAGACCCCTGGATGCCAGGGGCGGTTCCGCCTGGGAGTACAATTCCTGAACTAGAGCGCATGTTGGATAAATATGTACTTATATACGGTCCCAACAGGGTGGGACTGGATCGTGCAGCGGCCTGGCTGCTGTGGCAAGCAGGCTGGCAATGGCAGGCAGCAAAGAGTCAGCTCGCCACTGAAACAGATCCACTCAAGGACCGATGTAATGAGTTGGAGAAGGAACGGAACATGTGGAAGGCGCAGGCTCTGACTGCTAGCGCCCAGGCGTCTTCCCTCTCTGTAGCTGCAGTGCAGGTGGCGGCAGCAGAGGAGGAGCGGGAGCGGGTGGACGGAGAGAATGCCGCTCTGAGCCAGGCATTTACCTGCCTGAGGGATCTGGTCCTGGAGGGGTCTGCCCGGGAGAACAGGGTCCAGGGGGCTTATTCAGCCCAGATCGCCGCCGTTGGGGTGAAAGCCCAGGGGGGTGCGGGACCATATAATGATTGGGACAGGGATATCTGGTATGATCCAGACTCCGGATGACCGGACCCCAGACACCACGGACAACTCAAATGAGCACGGTCTGCCCTTAGCAGAAGGTTTCAGAGTAACAGCCGTGTTAGTCTGTATTCGCAAAAAGAAAAGCTGGGTGGGTTGAGGGAACCATTGCTGTGGCCCCTTGTAGCCTGTAGTAGTTTAGAAAGTTTAGTGTGCAGTTTCCACGATATGCTATGCATCCGATGAAGTGAGCTGTAGCTCACGAAAGCTCATGCTCAAATAAACTGGTTAGTCTCTAAGGTGCCACAAGTACTCCTTTTCCCTTAGCAGAAGGGTATTGATTGCCCTGGCTGCTTGGATCACAGCAATCCCCAGGATAGATTTGCCCACTTCGAATTGATTCCCGACTGACCGGTAGCAGTCAGGCATTGCAAGCTTCCACAGGGCTATTGCCACTCGCTTCTCAACTGTCAGTCTCATCTTGGTATTGCTGCGCTTCAGGGCTGGGGAAAGCAACTCACAGAGTTCCATGAAAGTGGCCTTACGCATGTGACAGTTCTGCAGCCACTGGGCATCATCCCAGACCCGCATAACTATGCGGTCCCACCACTCTGTGCCTGTTTCCCGGGACCAGAATCAGCATTCCACTGTGTGTCAGCAGGACCAAATTCCGCCAGCATGTGCCAATTGATGCAGTCAATGCCTTCCAGCAATTCTCCGTCCATGGCCTCCTCAAATTCTTCCTCGTGCTGGCGGCTCCTGGCTAGGCTTTGCACGTACCGCAGGATAATGCGTGAGTTGTTTGCAATGCTTGCAACAGCAATGTGCAGCTGAGCGGGCTCCATGCTTGCCGTGCTATGGCATCTGCACGGTTAAACCAGGAAAAAAGGCACAAAATGACTGTTTGCGGTTGTTTTCAAGGAGGAGGGAGGGAGGAGGCAGGGGAAACTGACGACATGGACCCAAAAGCTGTAGAAGTTAAGACAAGGTCCCTTCTCCGCACGCCCCTGTACACTGGCTTGTGCCCCTCTGCACGCCCCTGTACAAATGATCAGATAACACAGCTGATTCCCAGATATTTCCATTCAGTCACTGCAGGGCTGTCAGGTGTTACCCTCTGTTACAGCCTTGTTCGCTTCTGGGGAAGGCCAGTCATTGCCACAAAAAGGAAAAGGATTAGTGATCCTATTCTTGACATGATATCCTCCGTCTGTATGAAATTCAGGTTCTAATATCAGTTGTTAGCCATAGACTAGCAGCTAAGCAAATAGGAGGATACCATGTTTGTGTAAGATAGGTGATCTCCCTGGCCCTTGTCTAAACCAAGGGCCGTTAACCTCCTGTTTCAGTATTTTTATTTTGCAAGAGTTTTATGGCAATTTATTTAGATAAGCGCAAACAAGCAAATAAAGAACGAGCACAAGGCGAAACCATTCACATGATCAGAAATCCATCTCCCGGGTGTGCGAGATAGCAGAGAAACACTGCTGGCCAAGCAAAGTGAGGCCCCGCATGCAAATTGATGGTCTTTCTTTGCTTCTCTGTTTGTCCTACACAGAGGGGAAACTGTCACAGAGGCGCAGGAAGCTCTCTTCATCCTGGGGAGAACCCGTCACCATCACCAATAAGGTATCAGCCATGGAGACTTAGACTGTTCTTAGCAAGAGTCTTCTCTAAAGCCCATTGAAAGAAATGGAAAGTGACTTGCAGTAGGCCCCCATCCTGCCCACGTGTACCTCGCTGTGGGACTGGAGCCACAGTAATGATGGGCCTGACCCTAGAGCCTGGGGGGAGAAACAGAGCAGAGAGTGAGCACCATCGTCCCAGACAGGGACCAGCAGGGATCTTTCATCCTCACCCCGAGGCCCTGCAGAGCCCTGCAGAGACCAAGAGCTGGGAATCTGCAAATATGCCATTTTATGCAACTAAATAATTGTGTAAGAACTGACTGAACCCAGCACATAGCTGCAAATGACACACACTGTATTGGCCTCCATGTCCCCTGGGTCTGAACTCACCCAAATCTGTGGTCGTTCAGGGCGCGCTGCAGGCCCAGCTCTTCAGGGGGTGGCTGCAGAGGCAGCTATTCTTTGGGTGATGGACACAAGAAATGGGGAGTTTGCAGAAGGGGGTGTTTGCTTGTCAGACAGTTGCAGATCATTGATTCATTAACTTGGTTTCCTTTGAAATCAGTGATTTTCCAAATGGAAATGCTCCCAGCTCCCTCAGATGACAAGGCAAACCCCAGACTGCAAAAATAATAACTGAGCAGGAAGCCAGGCAAACAAGCATATGAACAATGGGTTTTCCTCCCCCCCTCCCGCACAGACCACATGGTCCTGTCTCAGCCCTTGGCCACACAAGCCAGCTGGTCCCTTACGGGCTGTCTGCTTCCTGCTGCCAGGTGACATGCTTTTCTCCAGACCACACGGGTCACCTGTTCCTTTCTCTGAGCCACATGGCTCAAGTGACCAATGACAAGGAAGGTGACCAAACACAAAGCAGGAGGAAGAGGAGGATGGTGAGGCTAGTGCTAAAATCCCCTGTCCAGGGACATGGTTAGAGCAGGTCAATGGCTTGTGTTGCCCGATTTGCATTTCCATGCAGAGCTGGTTGGGGTCATTACGTCTTTTGGGGGGTTGGTGAGATAAACCCAAAGTGCAGATTCTCTGACAAATCCTCAGGGACCGAGTCACCGACCACATCGCCGAGAAAGGGCCAATCTGGGGCCTGCTGACGTTCCCAAACAACTCACTCAAGGGACTTCTGGTATTACTGAGAAGCACAGAAAGGTGCCAGTGCCCTGGGAATGGGGTGAGACAGAGAGGAGTCTCTGGCTGTGCTGGCATCCTTGGCAGCATCTTTCCTGGGGATTCAGCCATCGGGGCCAGTAACTGAAGCAAACCCCTAATGCTGGCCAGGAGTGGTGCCATGTGCATGGGTGGAGATTCACCTTGCTTGGAACCAGCTTTGCCTTCCTGCCCTAGGGGATTGAACCAGTGCAGCTACACCAGTTGTAGGCCATTGATGGCTGAACTGGGGTGAATCCAAGTATAGACCAGGCCTTAGTGAAACATGAGACCAGGATGGAGACGGACCAGAGTGTGCATCGAGAGTGAGGGCTGGTGGAGCCCTGGTCTGGTCGGATTGGGCAATTCCCGTGTAACTGTGTTCCAGACTCCAAAGGCAGCAGGGCCTCCTGGGGCCGTGAGCTATGTGGGTGGGTGTTGCTTTAGAAGACCGTGTTCCCAGAACATCATTCTCATGCCATGTGCATAGAACTGGGCTGGTTGGGACGGTGCTGCCCACTAGGAGCTATGGCGTAGGCAGGGGGTTGCCTGTGTGTTCTGGTCTCTGTTGATGGGGTGGTTGGTTTCTGTGGTGAGTAGCTTAGGGCAGTTTCTGAATCTCTTGTTTGGGTGACTGTGTGTTCATTCTCGGGCTGTATTCTCAGGGTACGTCTACACAGCAAAAAGCAAAAAACCCGCGGCTTTGAGTCTCAGAGCCTGGGTCAACTGACTCAGGCTTGTGGGGCTCAGCCTGCAGGGTTAAAAATAGCCTTGTAGACATTTGGGCTCAGGCTGGAACCCAGGCTCTGAAACCTGGTGACGGGAGGAGGGCTCAGAGCTTGGGCTCCAGCCCGAGCCCCAGCATCCACACGGCTATTTCTAGCCCTGCAGCCGAAGCCCACAAGCCAGAGTCAGTTCACCCAGGCTCTGAGACTCCCTGCCAGAAGGGTTTTATTCCTGTGTTTACGTACCCTCAGGGTGTTTGTCTGTCTGGGCTGAGGCTGTCTGTGAGGAGGTGTATAGCACTCACTGCTGGGTGATCAGGGTAGGTCAGTGGGGGTGGTATGAACGATTACTCCTTAAATGGCTGTGGGGAACTGACCAGGCACCTCGACACTCCCTTCCAGATGGGCCAGGACTCTGGTTTGTTGCAGCTGTAGTGGTTTTGCACAGACACTAACATTTGGCCCAGGGGTGGATGGAGATCATACAAGGGGAACTGGGCTCCACTGAACACACGTCCAACCAAAGGAGTCAGCTATTGCAGAGAACCTGCAGCTGTAGAGAGGGAATGAGCTGCTCACCCCTTTCACTGTCTTCAGCTCCAAATTTGTAATGCAAAACCTTTTTTCCTCAAAAAATGCAGATCCAGGTCAACCAAAACAATTGGTGAATTTGAGCTGCTTTTGTCTAATTGTTTCAGTCAAAATAAAATTGTGTGTGTGTGTGGGGGGGGAGAAATGTCAGAACAGTTTCTTCTGGGCATTTTTGGGAAACTAAATATTTCGACTTTTTGTTTTGTAAATACATTTTGTTTCAGATTTCCCTTCAATGTTATTTAAATAAAAACCTTTCCAAGGCTTTTAAAATCTTTTCAGTTGAAATAAAACATTTTGCAACATGTAGTTTCACCAAAAAATGTGAAACATTTTCATTTGGAGTTGACCCAAAATCAGTCCCACACCCCAGATTTGTTGGGCTTTCACCTGAATCGAATATTTGCATAGCCCTCGTAATGGCCTGCATCGCCCCTGCTCAAGGGCCGTGGGTGCATGGGAAGGCCCTGGCAGCAAGCCCACAGATTACTCAGCCTGAGAGGATTAGTGGAGGTGGCTCGCTAAGGAACGATATAAGTAGCAGCTGCAAAGGGACTGGCTCTGACACTCAGTGAGAGTATACATGTATCCCTGTATCATTTTGTGTTTTGAAGTTGAGTATTGGCTCTATATCTGGTTTCAAATGTCTGATCCTGGGGTAATGCCCACAAAGTGGTTTACCAGTACATCTGGGAGAGACTATTCAAGTTGAATGGCTCGTCAAAAGGACACTTAACAACTCACAATGGAATGGACTTTCCTGCGGACTTTCCAACTGGAATGTGGGTGACAGTTTTTGCTGTGACTAGGCAAAACTATGCATGGACATGTGACTTGCCCACATGGCTCCAAACTCCATCTTGTTACTGTATTTTTCCACAGCAAGAACAAATTCTCCCCTTGAGAGAAGATATAAAAGGCCCTGGGTACATCACCATTTTACCTCTTTCCTGCTCAAGCCTCTGGACTATGGACTTATACTAACAGGAGCATTATAACAAAGGGACTGAGGTCCTTCCAATGATTTGGAAGTAACCAGAGACTTGAATTGAGTGGCAGTGTATTTCATCACTGCTACAAGTCTCAACCAAGAACTTTGCAATTGTTGTATGTATTTGATCCCTTTAATCAATTTTAACTCTCATCTATTTTTCTTCTTTTTATGAATAGCCCTTTAGATTTTAGATACTAAAGGAGATTGGCAACAGCGTGATATTTGCGTAAGATCTGATTTGTACATTTACCTCGGTTGTGTGGCTGGTACTTTGGGAACAAGAGAACCTTTAATTGGGGACACTGGTTTTCATAACCACACATCTCTATAAGGAGTCCTACTGGTGGTGATACAGAGGAACTGGGTGTCACATTATTGACTTGAACTGGGACTGTGTCAAGGTTCCTTCCCCACTCTGAACTCTAGGGTACAGATGTGGGGACATGCATGAAAAACCCCCTAAGCTTATTTTTAACAGCTTAGGTTAAAACTTCCCCAAGGTACAAATTATTTTACCTTTTGTCCCTGGACCTTATTGCTGCCTCCACCAAGCATCTAACAAAAATAACAGGGAAAGAGCCCACTTGGAAACGTCTTTCCCCCCAAAATCCCCCTCCAAGCCCTACACCCCCTTTCCTGGGGAAGGCTTGATAAAAGTCCTCACCAATTTGCATAGGTGAACACAGACCCAAACTCTTGGATATTAAGAACAATGAAAAAGCAATCAGGTTCTAAAAGAAGAATTTTAATTAATTAAAGAAAAAGTAAAAGAATCACCCCTGTAAAACCAGGATGGTAAATACCTTACAGGGTAATCAGATTCAAAACATAGAGAATCCCTCTAGGCAAAACCTTAAGTTACAAAAAGACACAAAAACAGGAATATCCATTCCATTCAGCACAACTTATTGTATCAGCCACTTAAACAAAACAGAATCTAACGCATATCTAACTAGATTGCTTATTAACTCTTTACAGGAGTTCTGACCTGCATTCCTGCTCTGGTCCCGGCAAAAGCAACACACAGATAGAGAGAACCTTTGTTCCCCCCCCCTCCCCAGCTTTGAAAGTATCTTGTCTCCTCATTGGTCATTTTGGTCAGGTGCCAGCGAGGTTATCTTAGCTTCTTAACCCTTTACAGGTGAAAGGGTTTTTCCTCTGGCCAGGAGGGATTTAAAGGTGTTTACCCTTCCCTTTATATTTATGACAGACCGTATAGAACATGGTTGCAACCAACGTGCTGTAGTGGCACCAAATCTTGTCTAAAGTGGGTCAAATGAGGTGTCTAAGACAAGGTTATGGTTTGCAGGTTATGATTATGCTGTCTATATGTGTGTATCATTTTTGTAGTTGAAGTTACTTCCCGAAAGTGGGTAAAAAACCCTATGCGACAGACACTGGCACAGAGATGCAAGGTCCAGATGGGGCTGTATCCCCATGGCACGGACTGTAGTACCCAGACAAGGTGGTGTCAGCTCTGCCTAGCCTGCTTGATGGCCCATTGAGGACCACCAGCTATACAACTGACCATTGAGAGAAGGCAGACACGCCTTGTGACTCAGCAAGGTATGCAGGGACATGCCTATGGACAGAACTCTGAGGTTTTTCCAGGCCGTGTGATGGACAGCTTGTCTTTGGGGCAAAGAAAGAAAGACCACATGGCAAGAGAATATAAAAAGCTGCTGCAGCTCCCCCATCTTGTCTTGCAGGGCGACCTGGAGCTCTGCGTGGCGTGTGTCACACCAGCACATCCCTGTTGGTCCCTTTGGCTTCTGCAGAATTGAGGTTTCACTATAGGCAGACTGAGCTCCCAGCCATTCTGGGTGAGAAGCTCCTGTTCTGAGTGTGACCCACAGCCGGGCTGGGTCTGCAGACAGCCAGGGCTGACACTCAGCTTGTGTAAATGGGTAGAGCTCTGCATCAGTGGGGCTCCAGCTGGATCAAAAGGGGGGCAGGATCAAGGGCTAATTTAAGACAAGATTTAACAAGTGGGTTTGCCAAGCACCAGGTGGGAGAAGAGGGAAGAGTGAGGGGCGGGTCGACACTGGCAAGCTCATGCAGTTACACAGGCCCCAGGAGCCCCATCTTGTCTTCAATCCTGCTTCATACCTCTGGAGGGACTTTGCTACACTGAAGGTTTGAATCAAGGACTGATGACCCATCCCAGCTGTGGATGTACTCCAGAGACTTGCTTTGGGAGCTCTTCTGATCTTCCAGCTGTTGAACCAGCCCATTCATCCCACAAGCATTCCAGGAGGGAGGGGGAGGGGGAAAGCCACTTCACAGGTATTCACAGAGGGAGAGGAGACAAAAGGTGGGGGGGTGTAACAGACCTTTTGAGCATACAGGTTATACATAGCATAGCCATACAGAGCATACAGATCACTGCTGCTCCTACAACAGATCCCTTTCAGCCAAGCGCAAACAGGGCAGCGAATGCTGGGTCATGATTTTTCTTGGGTGTCAGCAAACAGAGGGGGTTACTTCAGTGCTGTCCCTTTCAAAATCCCCCAGTTTCAACCAGCTAACCATGAGCGACATCAGCCTCTTGAGAGTAAGAAAGCAAGAAAGGGAGAGCATGCTGCAGGACTGTGGGCAGAAACCTGGACCTTATGCTGCTATGGTCTGTGCTGCAATGATGCCAGACCATTTGCTACTGGCTTGGCATGGCAAAGTGTCCTACCGCAGAGGACAGAACAAGGCAGCCCTCCCCAGAAACCTTCTGCGAAGGATTTCCGAGGACTTCCAGGAGATCTTTATGGAGATGTCCATGGAGGATTCCTGGTCCATTCCCAGACACATTAACAGACTGTTCCGGGGATGCTGAGAACCCACTGAGTAGCTGTGCTGGCCGCGACCGGATCCAAATGGTTAAGGGCAGACCAAACATTAAACATGATTGCATCTAACCCCTGCAGTGTTATTACAAGTGTGCACTCACCAGAGGTGCCTTCCCCGGGATCAGGGTCTGGTATCAATGGGTCCTGGGAGGGTATCAGCTCAAGAGTGAGGAAGAATTCCTCCTGGCTGTCGGGGAGTGTCAAGGTTCCTTCCCCACTCTGAACTCTAGGGTACAGATGTGGGGACCTGCATGAAAAACCCCCTAAGCTTATTTTTAACAGCTTAGGTTAAAACTTCCCCAAGGTACAGACTATTTTACCTTTTGTCCTTGGACCTTATTTGCTGCCACCACCAAGTGTCTAACAAATATAACAGGGAAAGAGCCCGCTTGGAAACGCCTTTTCCCACAAAATCCTCCCAAACCCTACACCCCCTTTCCTGGGGAAGGCTTGATAAAAATCCTCACCAATTTGCATAGGTGAACACAGACCCAAACCCTTGGATCTTAAGAACAATGAAAAAGCAATCAGGTTCTTAAAAGAAGAATTTTAATTAATTAAAGAAAAAGTAAAAGAATCACCTCTGTAAAATCAGGGTGGTAAATACCTTACAGGGTAATCAGATTCAAAACATAGAGAATCCCTCTAGGCAAAACCTTAAGTTACAAAAAGGCACAAAAACAGGAATATCCATTCCATTCAGCACAACTTATTTTCTCAGCCAATTAAACAAACAGAATCTAATGCATATCTAGCTAGATTACTTACTAAATTCTAAGACTCCATTCCTGCTCTGGTCCCGGCAAAAGCATCACCCAGCCGGAGAGAGACTTTGTTTCTCCCCCCCTCCAGCTTTGAAAGTATCTTGTCTCCTCATTGGTCATTTTGGTCAGGTGCCAGCAAGGTTATCCTAGCTTCTTAACCCTTTACAGGTGAAAGGGTTTTTCCTCTGGCCAGGAGGGATTTAAAGGTGTTTACCCTTCCCTTTATATTTATGACAGGGAGAACGGAGCCTCCACTTGCCAGCTGAGCATTCTCCTCCTCCTCCTCGTCCACAAAGTCCTCCTCACTGTTGGCCGAGGCTGCCGCCTTGGAAGTATCCATGGACAGTGACGGGGCACTGGTCGGGTCCCCCCCTAGAATGGCATGCAGCTGCTCATGGAAGCAGCATGTCTGGGGCTCTGACCTGGAGCGACCATTTGCCGCCTATGTCTTTTGGTACGCTTGCCTGAGCTCCTTAATTTTCACATGGCACTGCTGTGTGTTCCTATTGTAGCCTTTATCCACCATGCCCTGTGTGATTTTGGCATAGATGTCAGCGTTTCTTCTGCTGGATCAGAGTTCTGCCTGCACGGATTCTTCTCCCCATACGGCAATCAGATCCAGTGTCTCTCGTTCGCTCCATGCTGGAGCTCGTTTGCAATTCTGGGACTGCATGGTCACCTGTGCTGCTGAGCTCGCCACGCTGACCAAACAGGAAATGAAACTCAGAAGTTCCCGGGGCTTTTCCTGTGTACCTGGCTGAGTGCAGCAGAGTTGAAAATGCTGTCCAGAGCCGGCACATTGGGGCATGCTGGGACAGCTCCCGGAGGCCATGACCATTCACTTTCAAAGAAGTGTCTACACTATGCCAAACTGGACCCAGGAAGATTGAATTTAGCGCTACTCCTCTTGTCAGGGAGGAGTACAGCAGTTGATATTAAGCACCCTTTAGGTCAGTGGAACGGGCTTGGTAGTGTAGACACGTGCATTATAAATTCAACCTAACGTGGCTTACTTTGACCTAATCTCATAGTGTAGACCAGGCCTTAGGTTCAGAGAAGGGGATTCACAGCCCCTAAATGAACCCTTAGGAGCCACTTGGGGGCCTCAGGCCGAGGATTTGGGGTCCCCTGCTAGCCCATTTCTCCCAAGGAGGCTGAACAAGGCCGTTAGAGCCCCTGGACAGTGACAGAGGGAGATGGAGGCATTGTGACAACCCAGTCTCCTGGCCTGGGGAAGAGACAGGAGGTGAATTTGACACAGTTTGTTTCTGTCAGGAGAAGTCCACCCTCTGAAGCACTTACAGTGAAACCCTGTGGAGACCAGCTGCTGTGAAAGTGTGTGCCCAGGTCTGTCAAGTACAGTGACCAAGGGCCATTGCCTCAGATTTTGTAGGGCAGTGAGAAATCCAGTGTAGAAGTTAAGACAAGGTCCCTTCTCCGCACGCCCCTGTACAAAGGATCAGATAACACAGCGGATTCCCAGGTATTTCCATTCAGTCACTGCAGGGCTGTCAGGTGTTACCCTCTGTTACAGCCTTGTTTGCTTCTGGGGAAGGCCAGTCATTGCCACAAAAAGGAAAAGGATTAGTGATCCTATTCTTGACATGATATCCTCCGTCTGTATGAAATTCAGGTTCTAATATCAGTTGTTAGCCATAAACTAGCAGCTAAGCAAATAGGAGGTTACCATGTTTGTGTAAGATAGGTGATCTCCCTGGCCCTTGTCTAAACCAAGGGCCGTTAACCTCCTGTTTCAGTATTTTTATTTTGCAAGAGTTTTATGGCAATTTATTTAGATAAGCGCAAACAAGCAAATAAAGAACGAGCACAAGGCGAAACCATTCACATGATCAGAAATCCATCTGCCGGGTGTGCGAGATAGCAGAGAAACACTGCTGGCCAAGCAAAGTGAGGCCCCGCATGCAAATTGACGGTCTTTCTTTGCTTGTCTGTTTGTCCTACACAGAGGGGAAACTGTCGCAGAGGCGCAGGAAGCTCTCTTCATCCTGGGGAGAACCCGTCACCATCACCAATAAGGTATCAGCCGTGGAGACTTAGACTGTTCTTAGCAAGAGTCTTCTCTAAAGCCCATTGAAAGAAATGGAAAGTGACTTGCAGTAGGCCCCCATCCTGCCCACATGTACCTCGCTGTGGGACTGGAGCCACAGTAATGATGGGCCTGACCCTAGAGCCTGGAGGGAGAAACAGAGCAGAGAGTGAGCACCATCGTCCCAGACAGGGACCAGCAGGGATCTTTCATCCTCACCCCGAGGCCCTGCAGAGCCCTGCAGAGACCAAGAGCTGGGAATCTGTAAATATGCCATTTTATGCAACTAAATAATTGTGTAAGAACTGACTGAACCCAGCACATAGCTGCAAATGACACACACTGTATTGGCCTCCATGTCCCCTGGGTCTGAACTCACCCAAATCTGTGGTCGTTCAGGGCGCGCTGCAGGCCCAGCTCTTCAGGGGGTGGCTGCAGAGGCAGCTATTCTTTGGGTGATGGACACAAGAAATGGGGAGTTTGCAGAAGGGGGTGTTTGCTTGTCAGACAGTTGCAGATCATTGATTCATTAACTTGGTTTCCTTTGAAATCAGTGATTTTCCAAATGGAAATGCTCCCAGCTCCCTCAGATGACAAGGCAAACCCCAGACTGCAAAAATAATAACTGAGCAGGAAGCCAGGCAAACAAGCATATGAACAATGGGCACTCCTCCCCCCCATCCCCTGCAGACCACAGGGTCCTGTCTCAGCCCTTGGCCACACAAGCCAGCTGGTCCCTTACGGGCTGCCTGCTTCCTGCTGCCAGGTGACATGCTTTTCTCCAGACCACACGGGTCACCTGTTCCTTTCTCTGAGCCACATGGCTCAAGTGACCAATGACAAGGAAGGTGACCAAACACAAAGCAGGAGGAAGAGGAGGATGGTGAGGCTAGTGCTAAAATCCCCTGTCCAGGGACATGGTTAAAGCAGGTCAATGGCTTGTGTTGCATGATTTGTATTTCCATGCAGAGCTGGTTGGGGTCATTACGTCTTTTGGGGGGTTGGTGAGATAAACCCAAAGTGCAGATTCTCTGACAAATCCTCAGGGACCGAGTCACCGACCACATCGCCGAGAAAGGGCCAATCTGGGGCCTGTTGACATTCCCAAACAACTCACTCAAGGGACTTCAGGTATTACTGAGAAGCAGCGAAAGTTGCCAGTGTCTGGGAATGGGGTGAGGCAGAGTGGAGTCTCTGGCTGTGCTGGCATCCTTGGCAGCATCTTTCCTGGGGATTCAGCCATCAGGGCCAGTAACTGAAGCAAACCCCTAGTGCTGGCCAGGAGTGGTGCCATGTGCGTGGGTGGAGATTCACCTCGCTTGGAACCAGCTTTGCCTTCCTGCCCTAGGGGATTGAACCAGTGCAGCTACACCAGTTGTAGGCCATTGATGGCTGAACTGGGGTGAATCCAAGTATAGACCAGGCCTTAGTGAAACATGAGATCAGGATGGAGACGGACCAGAGTGTGCATCCAGAGTGAGGGCTTCTCAGCACAGGCAAAAATGATGGATGGATTTTGATACAAACTAGAGACCCCTTGGTCCTCTTCCCTTTAACTATCAACTGTACTTGGCTTTCGCTTTCTCAGCTGGCTCAGCTCCTTTTCCTGGGGAAAAGGAATGGGAGAGGGACCCCACGGGAGAACACTGGAAGCACTGGAACACTGGAATGTTTGTTCTCACCTTGATCTATCAGTCCTTCAGCCCTCATATCGATTGCACTGATCACAACACGTCTTCCATTCTTCTCTTATTCTGGCCTTCCTTCTCCACGTACGGCATGCCTTTTCACAGTGAAATCTTCCCATCTCTTTGGAGGTTGGCTGAATGGTCATTTCAGTTCCCGTGGGTACCACTCAGTGACAGCTGCAGTCCATCGATTGCCAGTGAGCCTAGCGATATGTCCGGCCCATCACATTGTACTGTACCTGTTTTCAACAGCGACATCCTGCACACCACTTTGCTGTCTGATCACTTCATTTGTTATAAAGTGATTAAAGTTGTGTAAGTGTCATATCCCCCAATCCAAACCATTACAAGCTAGGTAATGCCAAGTTACAGGACACCTCTGATTTATATATTCATAGATTTAAAGGCCAGAAGGGGCCATTAGATCATCTAGTCTTACCCCGTGTGTAACACAGGCAAGAAAGTGTCATCCATTACTCTGGTATTGGGCACAATAACTTGTGTCTGACTAAAGCATCTTACAGAAAGGTGTCCAGGCTGCCTTTCTGGGATCCACCACTTCCCTTGGTAGTTTTTCCAATGATTAATGACCCTCACTGTTAAATGAGTGTGCTTTATTTCTAATAGGAATTTGTCTAGCTTCAGCTTCTAGCCTTTGGTTCTTGTTGTGCCTTTCTTGGCTAGATTAAATAGCTGTCTAGGACCTGCTGTTTTCTCCTCCTCTTGATCATCATTTTGACAAGCTAAACAGATCGAGCTCTTTGTGTCTCTCACTGTCAGGCATTTTCTCCAGCCCTTGAATCATTTTTGTGGCTCTTTTCTGCACCTTCTTCAATTTTTCAACATCCCTTTTAAACTGTGGACATGAGAACTGCACTCAACATTGTAAGGTTGGTCTCACCGATGCCATAGACAGAGGTAAAAAAACCTCCCTACTCCCATTCCAACTTCCCTCTCTATACAGGATCACCTTAACCCTTTTTGTCCCAACATTGCACTGGGCGCTCGTGTTCAGGTGCTTGTCCATTATGACCCCTGAACTGTTTCCAGAGTCATTGCTGTCTAGTAACGTGTGGAGTGGGATTTGAATCCACACCCCCATTCAGGGAATGCTTATCTGTATTATACTGGTTTCAGAGTAGCAGCCGTGTTAGTCTGTATTCGCAAAAAGAAAAGGAGTATTTGTGGCACCTTAGAGACTAACCAATTTATTTGAGCATAAGCTTTCATGAGCCACAGCTCACTTCATCAGATGTATAAAAGTGGAAAATGCAGTGAGGATGTTTTTATACATACGGACCATGAAAAAATGGGTGTTTATCACTTCAAAAGGTTTTCTCTCCCCACCCCACTCTCCTGCTGGTAATAGCTTATCTAAAGTGATCACTCTCCTTACAATGTGTATGATAATCAAGGTGGGCCACTTCCAGCACAAATCCAGGGTTTAACAAGAACCTCTGAGGAACGGGGAGGAGGGAGCTAGGAAAAAACAAGGGGAAATAGGTTACCTTGCATAATGACTTAGCCGTTCCCAGTCTCTATTCAAGCCTAAGTTAATTGTATCTAATTTGCAAATGAATTCCAATTCGGCAGTCTCTCGTTGGACTCTGGTTTTGAAGTTTTTCTGTTGTAATATCGCAACTTTCATGTCTGTAATCGCGTGACCAGAGAGATTGAAGTGTTCTCCGACTGGTTTAAGAACGTTATAATTCTTGACATCTGATTTGTGTCCATTTATTCTTTTACGTAGAGACTGTCCAGTTTGACCAAAGTACATGGCAGAGGGGCATTGCTTGCACGTGATGGCATATATCACGTTGGTAGATGTGCAGGTGAACGAGCCTCTGATAGTGTGGCTGATGTGATTAGGCCCTGTGATGGTTTCCCCTGAATAGATATGTGGGCACAGTTGGCAACGGGCTTTGTTGCAAGGATAGGTTCCTGGGTTAGTGGTTCTGTTGTGTGGTATGTAGTTGCTGGTGAGTATTTGCTTCAGGTTGTGGGGTTGTCTGTAGGCAAGGACTGGCCTGTCTCCCATGATTTGTGAGAGTGATGGGTCCTCCTTCAGGATAGGTTGTAGATCCTTGATAATGCGTTGGAGAGGTTTTAGTTGGGGGCTGAAGGTGATGGCTAGTGGTGTTCTGTTATTTTCTTTGTTGGGCCTGTCCTGTGTGACTTCTGGGTACTCGTCTGGCTCTGTCAATCTGTTTCTTCACTTCAGCAGGTGGGTATTGTAGTTGTAAGAATGCTTGATAGAGATCTTGTAGGTGTTTGTCTCTGTCTGAGGGGTTGGAGCAAATACGGTTGTATTGTAGAGCTTGGCTGTAGACAATGGACCGTGTGGTGTGGTCTGGGTGAAAGCTGAAGGCATGTAGGTAGGAATAGCGGTCAGTAGGTTTCCGGTATAGGGTGGTGTTTATGTGACCATCGCTTATTAGCACCGTAGTGTCCAGGAAGTGGATCTCTTGTGTGGACTGATCCAGGCTGAGGTTAATGGTGGGATGGAAATTGTTGAAATCATGGTGGAATTCCTCAAGGGCTTCTCTTCCATGGGTCCAGATGATGAAGATGTCATCAATATAGCTCAAGTAGAGTAGGGGCATTAGGGGACGAGAGCTGAGGAAGCGTTATTCTAAGTCAGCCATAAAAATGTTGGCATACTGTGGGGCCATGTGGGTACCCATAGCAGTGCCGCTGATTTGAAGGTATACATTGTCCCCAAATGTGAAATAGTTATGGGTGAGGACAAAGTCACAAAGTTCAGCCACCAGTTTTGCCGTGACATTATCGGGGGTAGTGTTCCTGACGGCTTGTAGTCCATCTTTGTGTGGAATGTTGGTGTAGAGTGCTTCTACATCCATAGTGGCCAGGATGGTATTTTCAGGAAGATCACCGATGGATTGTAGTTTCCTTAGGAAGTCAGTGGTGTCTCGAAGATAGCTGGGAGTGCTGGTAGCGTAGGGCTTGAGGAGGGAGTCTACATAGCCAGACAATCCTGCTGTCAGGGTGCCAATGCCTGAGATAATGGGGCGCCCAGGATTTCCAGGTTTATGGATCTTGGGTAGTAGATAGAATATCCCAGGTCGGGGGTCCAGGGGTGTGTCTGTGCGGATTTGATCTTGTGCTTTTTCAGGGAGTTTCTTGAGCAAATTCTGTGGTTTCTTTTGGTAACCCTCAGTGGGATCAGAGGGTAATGGCTTGTAGAAAGTGGTGTTGGAGAGCTGCCGAGTAGCCTCTTGTTCATATTCCGACCTATTCATGATGACAACAGCACCTCCTTTGTCAGCCTTTTTGATTATGATGTCAGAGTTGCTTCTGAGGCTGTGGATGGCATTGTGTTCTGCACGGCTGAGGTTGTGGGGCAAGTGATGCTGCTTTTCCACAATTTCAGCCCGTGCACGTCGGCGGAAGCACTCTATGTAGAAGTCCAGTCTGCTGTCTCGGCCTTCAGGAGGAGTCCACCTAGAATCCTTCTTTTTGTAGTGTTGGTAGGAAGGTCTATGTGGATTAGTATGTTGTTCAGAGGAGTGTTGGAAATATTCCTTGAGTCGGAGACGTCGAAAATAGGATTCTAGGTCACCACAGAACTGTATCATGTAAAAGAATAAATGGACACAAATCAGAGGTCAAGAATTATAACGTTCTTAAACCAGTCGGAGAACACTTCAATCTCTCTGGTCACGCGATTACAGACATGAAAGTTGCGATATTACAACAGAAAAACTTCAAAACCAGAGTCCAACGAGAGACTGCCGAATTGGAATTCATTTGCAAATTAGATACAATTAACTTAGGCTTGAACAGAGACTGGGAATGGCTAAGTCATTATGCAAGGTAACCTATTTCCCCTTGTTTTTTCCTAGCTCCCTCCTCCCCGTTCCTCAGACATTCTTGTTAAAGTGATAAACACTTCTTTTGAAGTGATAAACACCTATTTTTTCATGGTCTGTATGTATAAAAACATCCTCACTGCATTTTCCACTTTTATACATCTGATGAAGTGAGCTGTGGCTCATGAAAGCTTATGCTCAAATAAATTGGTTAGTCTCTAAGGTGCCACAAATAGTCCTCTTCTTTCTGTATTATACTGTTCAGCCACGAGGTGACACTGAGTGTAAAATACCTCATTTAAATGCATCTCAGCCAGATCTGGCAGAACATTAAAAGGATCTTATGATGAACACATCTAGTGTGTATACGGAAGCTCTGTAGCCAATCCCAATCTGGTACAGGAACATGGTAGGGACCAGAACACCCGGCAAGGGGAAAACAGAACCTTGCATCCTGACACCCACCGCTAGCCCCTCCATAATGCCCACACAGCATATTTGCACTGACAGAGCCAGACTCTGCATGGTCCCAGCTCCAGACACACACAGCATATTAACCTCCTCACAGAACAATCCAAATCCTTTATCACAACCCCAGCAACACCAGCCCTGACCTGTGTGCCCAGACGCAGTGTGCAGCAGGATGTGTGTTTGTCGGAGAAAGGTGAGGCCATTGCTAAGGTTCTGCACTGAATGAGATCAGCTCCCTGTCCCACAACACAAGAACTGGGGGCATTTGATTAATGTGAAAGGAGGCAAATTCTAAACTGATCAAAGGAAATACTTTTACACACATGGTACAAGTAGCCTGAGGAACTCATTGCTGCTGGGTCTTTCTGAGGCCAAGGGCTCGGGCAGAGATTAGCTAGCTACATGGAGAACAAGAACAGCCAGAGTTAGGGTAGGAAATATGACCAAGGGATATGTACATCTGTATCAGATTATGGGTTCCAACCATGTTCTACTGTGCATGGAAATATCAGCATTGTGAGTGCCTTCGCCAGGCAGCCTGTAGTGTTGTGTTCCATACAGCTGACCCTGCCCCAAAAAGATGTATGACACTTGGTGAAGGACAGTCAGCAGGAGCCATGGGGAGTAATCAGGGGTTCAGCCCCATGGAACGATGCACTTTCTCCCCAAGGGCCTGCCCGGGGAGTGGGACATTAATGACCGCAGGAGGCTGGAGTGTCTCACATGAGCACGTGGTTCAGAGACACAGACCGTAGTTATGTGTGGGGTTCTGCTTTGTGCAGGGGGAAAGGATGGGTGATGCTGCAACATGGAATGATGTAAGGACTCGCTGGAGAGACAGGGCAGGCAGGGCTGGGAGATGCTGACAAGCCTCAGGCTCACCGGCTGGCTGTGGTCGGCCAGGGGTGTGCGTGTCTCAGGAATTTCATTGTTTTTGAAGATCTGTAACTCTTGAAGGCTTTAACAGTGGCTGATAACTAATAATTGATAAATAATAACTTTGTCAATAATCAATTAACTGATCACCAATAACTGGTAGATTAAAATTGTGGTTATAGTTTAGTCAGAGAGGGGTTCTCTCGAGTCCTGTTTAGTTTAACAACAACAAATCTCAGATGTCAGCTTTCTTTGGATGTGTTGATCAGTTAGTAAAGACACCACTTCCACAGAGAGGCATACAGTTACCCACAGTTGTGCAAGACCTGCCCTGTAGTTGTCTGACCGTCTGTGTCTAGTCTGTAGATAGTCTTCATTCCCCATAATGTCCGAGAATAATTATACTCTTTTTTGCCTTTGTTTATCATTTTATTTTGTCTCTTTTCCTTCCCTCTCACACATACGTCTCCTTATTTTAGGTTATTTCTTAACACAGTTTGCAGTTAAGATTGCCAATCTCTCTATAACAGCACGTTTAAAAAATACACCAGTTTCATAAACAAAATTCCATTCCTAAAGCTATCTTTGTCTTAACTGCAGAGCATCATGGGAGTCTTGCTCCCAGCCAAGTATAAGCTATGTCTACACATAGGCCAAGTATACACTACAGACTAACTTCAGGATAAATGTGTTGCTCAGAGGTATGACAAATCCATCCCCCCGAGCGAAGCAGTTATACTGACCTATCCGCCGGTGTAGATAGCGCTATACATAAGCGCGGACTTCTGCTGGTGCTTGTGGGTGCTCGACCCCCCTCTGCCCCCGGCCCTGCCCCGACTCCACCCCTTCCCCGCCCCGCCCCCAATCCAACCCCTTCACCAAAGTTCCTGCCCCAACTCCACCCCATCCCGGTCCCTATTCCAACCCCTTCCCCAAATCCCCGCTCAGGCCCCACCTCCTCCCCTGAGCGCACCGTGTTCCCGCTCCTCCCCCGTCCCTCCCAGAGCTCGTTACGCCGCCAAACAGCTGTTTCACAGCGGCAAGCGCTGGGAGGTAGGCAGAGAAGCGGGGTCGTGGTGTGCTCGGGGAGGAGGCAGAGGTGAGGTGGGGCAGGGAGGGGAACTTGGCTGCCGGTGGATGCAGAGCACCCACCCATTTTCCCTATGGGTGCTCCAGCCTTGGAGCACCCATGGAGTCGGCGCCTATGGCGCTATATTGACGGGAGGGCTTCTCCTGTCGACATAGCTACCACCTCTTGCGAAGGTGGATTAACTACACTGATGGGAGATGCTCTCCCACTGGCATAGTAGCATCTTCACTGAATCCCGTACAGTGGCACAGCTGCGCTGGTGCAGGATTTTAAGTGTAGACTTGCCCATAAACTGTTACAGTGGCGCAGCCACACTGTTGCAGCGGTAGTGCTTCAGTGTAAACACTACTCACACGGACGGGAGAGCTTCTCCGGTCAGCACAGGAGTTCCAGCTCCCCGAGAGGTGGTATCTAGGTCGACAGGGCAATTCTCCTGTCGACCCAGCACTGTCTACAATAGGGGGTAGGTTGGTTTAACTACTTCACTCAGGGATGTGGCTTTTTCACCCCCCATGAGAGACGAAGCTATACTGAAGTACATTCCTTGTGTAGACCACCTAAGAAATTCCTTGCCTGAGCCTATGTGCCCTGCTTTCCTGCCATATTGTCCCTGAAGGTGTTAAACCAGAAGCCAGAGTGCCCAAAGCTAAGGCGTTGCTCTGAGGGTGTGTGTATATGATGGGGGCTCAGGGAGGCTCAAATGAATACTGGTTATGGGATCCAGGACAGCTGGACCATGGACCCTCAGGTCCCAAGGTAGGATATCAGACAAGAAGGCTGAGTAAGACCCAGAGCTAGGAGCAGTGACTGGACTCTATCCAGACCCAGCTGGCTTGGGAGCATAGGGACCCAGAGGTGGGGCCATTCACACCAGACTGGGGACTGCAGAGAGGGCCGAGGGGCCAGGTTGTAAAATGAGAGATTAAAAAAATAATCAGGAGATCTGGCAGGGAACTAAACCCTCCTGCTTCCAGGTGCACAACCCCCAACTTCTAACTCTTGGGGGCCAGGAGGGAAGCTCCCAGGGGCAGGTGACCCCCCTATAGCCCCACTGCACCTTCCTCTGGAGCAGCTGGTGCTGGCTACAATCAGAGACAGGAGACGGGGCTGGTGGAGCCCTGGTCTGGTCGGATTGGGCAATTCCCGTGTAACTGTGTACCAGACTCCAAAGGCAGCAGGGCCTCCTGGGGCCGTGAGCTATGTGGGTGGGTGTTGCTTTAGAAGACCGCGTTCCCAGAACATCATTCTCATGCCATGTGCATAGAACTGGGCTGGCTGGGACGGTGCTGCCCACTAGGAGCTATGGCGTAGGCAGGGGGTTGCCTGTGTGTTCTGGTCTCTGTTGATGGGGTGGTTGGTTTCTGTGGTGAGTAGCTTAGGGCAGTTTGGGAGTCTCTTGTTTGGGTGACTGTGTGTTCATTCTCGGGCTGTATTCTCAGGGTACGTCTACACAGCAAAAAGCAAAAAACCCGCGGTTTGAGTCTCAGAGCCTGGGTCAACTGACTCAGGCTTGTGGGGCTCAGGCTGCGGGGCTAAAAATAGCCATGTCGACATTTGGGCTCAGGCTGGAACCCAGGCTCTGAAACCTGGTGACGGGAGGAGGGCTCAGAGCTTGGGCTCCAGCCCGAGCCCCAGCATCCACACGGCTATTTCTAGCCCTGCAGCCGAAGCCCACAAGCCAGAGTCAGTTCACCCAGGCTCTGAGACTCACTGCCCCAAGGGTTTTAGTTCTGTGTTGACGTAGCCTCAGGGTGTTTGTCTATCTGGGCCGAGGCTGTCTGTGAGGAGGTGTATAGCACTCACCGCTGGGTGATCAGGGTAGGTCAGTGGGGGTGGTATGAACAATTACTCCTTAAATGGCTGTGGGGAACTGACCAGGCACCTCGACACTCCCTTCCAGATGGGCCAGGACTCTGGTTTGTTGCAGCTGTAGTGGTTTTGCACAGACACTAACATTTGGCCCAGGGGTAGATGGAGAACATACAGGGGGAACTGGGCTCCACTGAACACACGTCCAACCAAAGGAGTCAGCTATTGCAGAGAACCTGCAGCTGTAGAGAGGGAATGAGCTGCTCACCCCTTTCACTGTCTTCAGCTCCAAATTTGTAATGCAAAACCTTTTTTCCTCAAAAAATGCAGATCCAGGTCAACCAAAACAATTGGTGAATTTGAGCTGCTTTTGTCTAATTGTTTCAGTCAAAATAAAATTGGGGTGGGGGGGGGGAGAAATGTCAGAACCGTTTCTTCTGGGCATTTTTGGGAAACTACATATTTCGACTTTTTGTTTTGTAAATACATTTTGTTTCAGATTTCCCTTCAATGTTATTTAAATAAAAACCTTTTCAAGGCTTTTAAAATCTTTTCAATTGAAATGAAACATTTTGTTCAATAAGAAAACATTTTGCAACATGTAGTTTCACCAAAAAATGTGAAACATTTTCATTTGGAGTTGACCCCAAATCAGTCCCACACCCCAGATTTGTTGGGCTTTCACCTGAATTGAATATTTGCACAGCCCTCGTAATGGCCTGCATCGCCCCTGTTCAAGGGCCATGGGTGCATGGCCCAGCACAGACCTTGGGAAGGCCCTGGCAGGAAGCCCACAGATTGCTCAGCCCGAGAGGGTTAGTGGAGGTGGCTCTCCGAGGAACGGTATAAGTAGCAGCTGCAAAGGGACTGGCTCTGACACTGTGAGCCATGGGGCCCCTCGCACTGCTGGGCTTTGCCTCGCTCTGGGCTGGGCAGGCGCTGGCTGAAGTGGTCCCCACTTTCAGTAACTGCGCACACTATTTCTACAGAGGAATTGAGCCCAAAGGGTTTGACACTAGAAAGAGAGTTAAGATTTGCCAGAAATATGAAGGAATATATCATTTTGCAACCTTTTACGACACGAGCAGCCGAATCCCAGTTTGGTCAGCTTACACTATGACTGAAGGAAATTGCACAGATGCACCCGCAACGTGGATGGTGGAGCCGCAGGTCAGTCTCTCCTGTCTGAATCTCTTTGGTCTCATCTAGGCACCACGACAGGAAACTCTGATGGCTCTGCCCAAGCACCACAGCCCACTGGGAGTACGGGTGGCACGGGGACCCCTCCCATGCCCTAGGTATGGAGTCCTGAGGCTCCTTTCTTCCCTCCCTGAGTGCCCTTTCAGGAGAAGCAAGGTCCCCTTTTCAATGCAGAGAGGTTGGGGTGGTGGCTGTGTGCCCCAAGTACTTAACCAGCAGCTAGGGTGTCTCTACTTTGGTGGGGGGCCAGGCCCACTGCCCTCTGGGCACACACAGAGATCTCTGCTGGGAGGGTTTGGCAGGGCTCCAGGGCACTAGGGCTGGAAGTTAACTCCCCTTGCATTGTATGGGACAGCTGCCCTGCTCATAGCTATACTCTCAGGCTCTCTGCAGACTCAGGCAGGCGTCACTGTGTCAGTCACATTCGAGTCACATTTTCAAGCTTTTCTGTGCAACCACAAGAGCTAGAGACTTCTTTTTTTAAATGCAAGCTGAGATTCTGCCATGGTCCCAAGGAACCAGAGCCCGCACATGGGCATAGAGCTCCTCTGCCTGAATCCAGCCCGGAGTGAGGCCTTCCCCAGAGTCCAGGAGAGCCCTAGGGCTGGATGTACAAAGGGGACTTCGACTCAGCATTGCAATATCAAGCTTTTATGTTCCTTGCAGCCTAGTGGAATCCAACACAGTGAGGCGTGCAGGCTCCCGAACACTGCATGGGGAGAGATGGGTGCCTAACAATGGAATCCACAAAAAGCCACACAGCAGGAAATCACCTAAGCTAGCCAACTGGAGGTGCTGATGAGAGGAGTATGTCCTAAGCCCTGCCACTCAAAGGGACTTAGCAGCCTAAGTCTGGGCTGGAGGGAGGCATGTCCCTTTGCTCGAGATTCACAGCTGTGCACCCAGTCCTGAAGTTAGCACTTTCTCACAAAAACAGAAGAGGAGGTGACCTTTGTTAGGGGTCTTATTCCTTCACCCACTTACTTCCCTGGTCCTTCTCGCATGAACAGAGAGCAACAATACCCAGAGTCCAAAGCTGCAAACAATTCGGTGTTTATTGGGGTGAACTTCCAGCAAGCATGATTCCAGTTTCTTTCCTTAGTCTTCTCCTTCCCAGCTCTGACATCACAGAGCCTTACACCTGTGTCCCTGTTCCCATTCCTGCCCTTAGCCAAACATGATTCCAGTTTCCCCAACCCCATTCCCTGTTCTCATTTCCCCCTTTAGCAAAATATGATTCCAATTTCCTTATCCCCATTCCCTGTTCCCATTTCCCCCCGCCCACACACACACACCCCCACTCACTTCCTGATTGACTGCAGACTATATAGTAAAACTTGAGTTCTGCTTCACTATACCTTAACCAATCATTTTCCTGAAATTTAACTAACCAATCCTAACATATTGTAACATGTTTCAGAGTAGCAGCCGTGTTAGTCTGTATTCGCAAAAAGAAAAGGAGTACTTGTGGCACCTTAGAGACTAATCAATTTATTTGAGCATAAGCTTTCGTGAGCTACAGCATCCGATGAAGTGAGCTGTAGCTGACGAAAGCTCATGCTCAAATAAACTGGTTAGTCTCTAAGGTGCCACGAGTACTCCTTTTCATATTGTAACATGATTATGTAACCAATTATATCCCACCACCTTAATTAGTTTACACCCAGCAAAAATTAATTATACAGCAGACAGGAACAATCACAGAACCAGACAGAGATTCTGCAGACAAACAATAGCAAAGTGGGAACTATAATGACAAAACAATACAGAAGTGAGGATTTCACATCCCAGCTATTGATAAGTGAGTTCTTGCCAGACAGGATGCTATCAAACTAAGTTTCCTTTTACATTTTCTAGGCACTTCCCTTTCTCTGGAGGTGATAGGCACTATCAGGACAGGATTGTATTCCTAACAGCCCAATAGCACCTTCTTTCAATGTGACTAGGTTGGAATGTGAGGATGTGACCGTTCACTTCCCAGCTTATGGCTGCCTCTGTTGCTTAGCGAAAGGCCTTAGCCTAAGAACTGGGCCTCAGACTGTCACAGTAAGAGAAGGACCTTACACTGGCAGACAGTGATTTTGATTCTTTCTTTTATACCTCTATAACTACCCAAGTGATAAGAATACACCTAAATTCTTAGAGTACAGGCCTTTACAGACAGGCCTGAATATCTATATCCTAACAACCTTCCCCATCCTCAACCTTTAGTGCAGTGGGCAGATCATTCACTTCGGATGTAGGAGACTGTGGTTCAATTCCCTGCTCTGCTGGATGTGGAGAGGGGACGTGAACCTGAGTATCCTCCCTCCCAAGAGAGTGCGGAGGCCCCTGGTTACTCTGATGTGGTCTCCCTCAATCTCTCCTGTTGCAGTTCTTCCATGATGTATAAATAACTAAGCACGCATTGGAGAAGGGAGACTGGATGTTGGGCCTCTCACATGGTACTCCAACCACTGAACTAGAGAGTCAGTCTCACTCTCTCCCTGGTCTAAGGACTATTTCAGTATTTATACACAGTGGAACAGCTTCAGCAGGAGACAATGAGAGACCTGTCCATTAAAGGCCAGCCATTAATGGGGAAAGATCTCCCCAGCAGGCAGGTCTCTCGTATCTCAGGTGAATCTTTAACCATTGGGATAAAGGATATTGGGGGGAAGGCATCTCCTATTGCAGTGCCATGGTTTTGTGCAGGGCCCAATCCAGTAGGTTGCTTCTGCGCATGCCCATTGGTCCCACACGTCCCACAAGGCAGGATAGATGGGGATGCCTAGTTTGAGGATCCCACTTGGGCATAGGCAGGAGATAGGTGCCCAGGCAACAGGACTGAGACAGCAGTGCGCCTTATGCATATAAGGGCGTTCCGTGCCTATGGGTGCGGTCTCAGAGAACTGGAGAAGAGTAGACACAGGACCGATCTTTAAAAAGGGGAACCAAGAGAAGCATAGACTAACAAGCCTAAAGATACTGGAATAAATATTAAACAATCAGTTGTAAACACCTGGAGGATAACAGAGTTATAAGGAATAGCCAGCATGGATTTGTCAAGAACAAATCATGCCAGCCCAACATAATTTCCTTCCTTGACAGGGTTACTGGCCTAGTGGATGGGGGAAGTATTAGATATGATTTATCCTGATTTCAGGAAGGCTTTTGACAGTTTCCCATGACATTCTCATAAACAAAATAGGGAAATGTGGTCTACATGAAACCATCACAAGGTAGGTGCGCAAGTGGTTGAAAAAGTGTAGTGATCAATGGTTCGCTGTCAAACTGGGAGGGCATATCTAGTGGGGTCCTGACGGGGTCAGTTCTGGTTCCAGTACTATTCAATGTTTTCATTAATGACTTAAATAATGGAGTGGAGAGTATGCTTATAAAATTTGCAGATGAAACCAAGCTGGGAGGGGTTGCAAGCACTTTGGAGAACAGGAGTAGAATTCAAAACAGCCTTGACAAACTGGAGAATTGGTCTGAAATAAACAAGATGAAAATCAATAAAGACAAGTGCGAAGTGCTATGCTTAGGAAGGAAAAAACCAAAGCACAACTACAAAATAGGGAATATAACCAGCTAGGTGGTGGTACCGATGAAAAGGATCTGGGGGTGATAGTGGATCACAAATGAATATGAGTCAAAAACAATGTGATTCAGATGCAAAAAAAAGCTCATATCATTCTGGGGTGTATTAACAGGAGTGTCCTATGTAAGACAGGGGTGGTAATTGTCCCATTTCACGTGGCACTGGTGGGGCCTCAGCTGCAGCACTGTGTCCGGTCCTGGGTGCCACATTTTAGGAAAGATGTGGACAAACTGGAGAGAGTCCAGAGGAGAGCAATAAAAATGATAAATGGTTTAGCAAACCTGACATATGGGGGAAAGTTAAAAAAAGCTGGGCATGTTTAGTCTTGAGAGGAGAAGACTGATGGGCAGCTGATAACAGTCTTCAAATATGTTAAGGGCTGTTACAGAGAGGATGGTGATGAATGACTCTCCACGTCCGCTGAAGGCAGGAGAAGAATTAATGGTCTTATACTTCAACAAGGGACATTTACATTTGATATTAGTCAGAAAGTTTTTCATATCAGGGGAGTTAAGCTCTGGAATAGGTTTCCAGGGGAGGTTGTGGAATCCCATCTTTGAAGATTTTTAAGAACAGGCTGGACAAACGGGTCAGGAATGGTCTAGTTTACTTGGTCCTGCCTCAACACGTGGGGCTGGACTTGACTTCTCAAGGTCCCTTCCAGCATGACATTTCTATAATTCTGTGATTTTACCAGTGGAAATGTAAGCACCTAGGAACTTTAGGACGTACAGGGCTAGCCGAGTACAGGTTTTGAGGATCTAAATTTTCGATGTAAGTGCCTAAAGTGGTAGCTGGGTGTTTAAGTCCTTTTGTGGACCTAGCCCATGGTTCTTTTCGAAGTAGTGGACAAACACAGCCTTTTCACACCCTGTGTTGCTATTGAAATTCTTCCTCTAAAGCAAATCTGGTCTTTTAGCTACTGAATGTGCCAATCAAGCCAATGTCTCTTGACTTCTCTCTCCTCCCAGTCCTTCTGTTGTAATCAGTGTAACATTTTCCAGTGCCAGAGTATCTGGACAAGCTGGACTAGTGCCAATGTTCCTGTGCTTAAAGGCTGATGGCTGTGTGACCTACCAGGGTACAATCCAGAGTAATAAGTAACTGTGTCACCCCTGCTCACCAATCCAGGGTGCTCTTTACAAAGCTTTACTGCTGTAGCCTCCCATCTGGACCGCTCGCAAACAGCCTCCAGCATGCAAGTCACTCTCAGCTACGTCTCTGTGTGTGTGTGCGCTGCAGCCAGCCAGCCACAGCTGAGCTCCTACCAGCCTTGGTTATACTGCAGGGTGACCCCAGCACACATTTTCCCCTAGAAATTTTAAATTTTCCCCTAGAAATGTGTGTCCTGTATAACCCAGACCTCTCCTGTTCAATACAAATTATATAAACTCTGTTATTTCTTTAACAAAAATAATATGCAAACAACTAGCCAACTCAAATGGAGTTTCCCAGAGATTTCAGTTTAAACACCCTGGATTAGATCGCCCCCAGTCCAATGCTGCTTCTATTGTCCTTCATGTGCTGTAATTACGATGGGCAGAGAGAGAGAGAGAATCGTGTCTTGGGGTGTTTCCTTCTTTTTATAGTCCTGTCCACCCTTTGAGAAGAATTTCCAGCTGAGATTCAGGAGACAGTGTCTACGTGTAACGATTTTTCCTGCTGGTTTCCCCGCCTGTTTGAAATTTGAACTTTGTTTCTCTCGCTTCCTGTTTGATGAATCTGTTCACTGCTTAAATGCAACTTAAGCAGAGCACACATTTCTTTGTTTAGGACAGACTTGTATGCCAGCTTCTGTTTGGGCACAGCTGTGGTTTGGAACTCGTATTAATAACACCATCCAGGGGAATCTTATAACTTCTCGCACAATGTTGCCACACATATTTTATCAGGGCAATATTGACCAGCAACTTATGAGTTTTCAGATGATATCTTACAAGATGTACCTTGTACCATAGGCGCCGATTTCCCTCCTAGGTGGGAGGTGCTGGACACCCCCACTCCACCCCAGGGCCTGCCCCCACTCCACCTCTTCCCCCAAACCTCTGCCCCACCTCTTCCCGCCCCTGCTCCACCCCACCCCCAAAGCCCCCACCCCGCCTCTTTCCGTCTCCCTCCTGGATCTTCCTGCACGCCGTGAAATAACTGTTTGCTGTGGGCGGGAGGCACCGGGAGGGAGGAGGAGGAGTTGACCAGCGGAGCCACCGGCAGGTGAGAGGCTGTAACAATGGTGTGCTCTAGTGGGACACAGTTTAGAGCATCTACTTTAGGACAAACTGCTTAGGCCAAGGCAGTCACAGGCCAAGACTGGGGGTCCTTTACTCTTAAGGCACACCAAACTAGTCAGAGAACTTCTGTTTCACCCCATTGCCTAACAAGAAGTCATACAAGCAATTCCCTCAGATACCCCAGTGTAACGATGCTCCTTCTGGTGGGACCCAACTGAGAGCGCCCATTCAGGACAAATTGCTTAAAGCAGGGCAGTTACAGCCCAAGGCTGGGGTTTTTCCACTTCTAAGGCAAACCAAACCAGCCAGACAGAGAGGACTTTGGTTTTACCCCACGGGCTAACCACAAGTCACACAAGCAATTCCCTTAGACACTCCAGTTTCCCACTATCACCACCAGTGCCACTCGTTATGGGGACAAATGGTGATGAAAACCAATAGCCCAGTAAAAGAAAAAAGGTCCTCTCGATCCCAAAGGACCAAGCCCCAGACCCAGGTCAATACACAAGTCAGATCTTACCCACAAATCACGCTGTTTCCAGTCCTTTAGAATCTAAAATCTAAAGGTTTATTCGTAAAAGGAAAAAGATATAGACGAGAGCTAGAATTGGTTAAATGGAGTCAATTACACACAGTGATGGCAAAGTTCTTGGTTCAGGCTTGCAGCAGTGAGAGAATAAACTGCAGGTTCAAATCAAGTCTCTGGAGAACATCCACAGCGGGGATGGGTCTTTCAGTCCTTGGTTCAAAGCTTCAGTGTAGCAAAGTCCCTCCAGAGGTAAGAAGCAGGATTGAAGACAAGATGGGGGAGCTGCAGCAGCTTTTTATATTCTCTTGCCGTTCGGTCTGTCTTTCTTTGTGCCAAAGACAAGCTGTCCAACACGTGGCCTGGAAACACCTCAGAGTTCTGTCCATAGGAAGGTCCCTGCATACCTTGCTGAGTCCCAAGGCATGTCTGCCTTCTCTCAATGGGTCAGTTGTATAGCTGATGGTCCATAATGGGCCCTCAAGCAGGCTAGGCAGAGCTGACACCAACTTGTCTGGGGTGTTCCCCAGAAGCATAGCACAAGTTTGAAATACAGACAGTATAGAGCCAATAGTCATAGCTTTAACTATAAAAATGATACACACATATAGACAGCATAATCATAACCAGCAAACCATAACCTTGTCTTAGACACCTCATTTGACCCCCTTTATACAAGATGTGGTGCCACTTCAGGACTTTGGTTGCAACAATGATCTATACGGTCCCAGCTTATGTCAGTAATGTCACAAGCTGTAAATCTCATCTGAAAAGTTTTCAAAATAAATCACTGTTTAAAAATGTATAGTGTGTACCTTCTACAAATGAAACCTACATCTATCTCTGAGTTGTGAAGAATATGTATTAAGGCTGTAACAACCAACAAGAATGCACTTTGATGTAAAAAACCATGATTAAATCGAGTCTTCCTGACTAGTGATTTAAATCATGATTTAAACCAAATCCACGCTGCCCGCTGTGCTCTTGCCCCTGGCCCCTTCACTCCCCAGGAGGCCCCACAAATATGTTTGGTGCCGGGCCCACAAAAAGTTAATCCGACCCTGACAATGGGTGGGCTAGAGTTCACTGCCCTTCTCAGTGCCTAAAAGAAACTCAACTCCCATAGCAAAGTAGCTGGAGACCCAGAGTTCGGTATCTAAGGATTTTCAGCAAGGATTACACAGGGTCAGCCTCCCCACATTCAAGTCCCAAAAGAAACTAAAGAAATGAATTTAATTAAATAACTTTTTATAAATTCTTATGATGAAGAAACAAATAATAATCTAATTTTCACAGCATAACATGGCTATTTTATAACCCACTGACATTATCTTCACAGTAATACATGAACATAAATAAAGAAAACAAATTAAAATCTCAACAGTTTGTTCCCCACAGAAACACAGTGAGAAGAAACTTAAGAGTTCCCAAAAGCTTAGATTGAGTTCACCTAAGTCTCAAAGTCTTTGACCACCAAATCTGTACAATTTGCTGAGTCTAAAACAGCATTTTCCCTCCACTTGCTTGTAGGAATCTTTAGTTGGAAGCCATGCAGAGTCCTCCTCTGCTGAAATCACGGCTAGTCTGTCAGCTAAGTGATTAACCAGCCACTCAGTTAAGTCACAAGTGTAGAGATTTAAAGAAAATCCTGTTACAAGAAAATACAAAAACTGAGAATAAAATATAAATGACTCTTTCCCCATTACCACATTTAAAGAAAAGTTGGTGAATCACACTAGTTGAGAAAGTTGACTAGAACAGTTTGGCTAAAACCAAAACAACATTCAAAGCATACAATTATAGAGGAAGTTATTTTTCCCTCCCAATTTCCCCGTGCTATAATTAACATTGCCCATGTTTCCCTGTTTGTAGGGTTGCCAACTCTTCCAGCCAGACCAGGAGAGTTGCCCTTTGCAGCAATGGTGTCTGGTCTGGGAAAGTTGGCAACCCCAGCTGTTCGAGGGTTAACAATATCACTGACCTGCTGCAAAATGCTTCAGAGTTAGGGACAACAGCCTGCTGTCTGCTCCTGAGCTCGGCTTCTCCCAGCTCACACAGGACACATGACACTTAATAGCTGCCCTGACTGCTTGCCCTCATGGAGTCTGACCCCAGCAACAGACTAGAGAGAGGGCCTATTGGAGCAGACCCCAAAACTACCACACCCAATATCAGAAGCTTCTGGATGTGGAGTGCTAAATCTGCCTAGCAACAATGACCCAGGCATAACAACCCACTCCTACCTCCCCCCAATGGGTCTCTTAAAAAGAGAGATCTCCCTATTAGGCACATGGGTTACACAGGCACGCAAACAACTGTGACTCTGCCCCATAGAGGCCCCAGCAACCCTTTCCCCCATTTATGAGTGCAATATCAATAGTGTGCACCAGCGGCCACTGCATTTATGAGTCACCTCTCTGGAACTGAATGCACGGCTTTAGTCGAACCTTAGTCCAGTCCGTGCAAGTGCCCTAAAGCCGTGATCTGCACCAGGAGACACACACGCTCTGTCCTGTGCTGCTGGGAGAACTGGCCAGCACATTAAATCATTTGCTGGGCATCCTAAATTAAGCAGATAAAGCAGGAAAAGAGGGGGATTCAGAGTTGGGTGATGAAAGTACATAGAGTCAAGAGGCAGAGACTGGTTTTGCCCTTGATTCCCTGCTGCTCTGTGTCATAGACATTTTGATGCAAGTTGAATGTAAGGACTCTGGCCTTCTCTATTTCCAGCTGGCTGATTTATCAGAGGCAAACATGGAGACAGAAGGAAACCTGCTTCGAAAGCTGAAATAAAAAGGAACACTGAAAGAAAAGCAAGCCCTTAAAGAAAAACTGAAAGAAAAGCAAGCCATCGATGAAGATTATGATCACGCTATGACCGGGGACACCTGAACCCAAACGCCTTCCAGTGTGATCAAAACAGCCGAATAGCCACCTTCACGCTCACCAACGCGGTCCCCGAGGACCCCTGCTTCAATAGGGTCAATTGGTATGAGCTGGAACGAAATCTCAAGAAGCAGTTAACAAAGAGCTGCCTTAAAACGAAAAATCAGAAAGGGACACCCTTCCTAGTGACCGGAGCAGTGCCCAATGAAAAATATAAAATCCCCATTACGAAGGATGACAAACAAAGTAACACCAACGGAGATGCAGGGAGGGTGGTGGTGCCCAGTCACATTTGGACAGCCGTTTGCTGTAACCACTCAGACAATAATGAGAAATTCTCCTTCGCCTTCCTGGGGATGAACAGGCCAGACAGCATCCTGGAAAGCATGAACGTGACACAGTTGAACAAAAAGCTAAAAGACCTGTATGGGAATCGGCCCATCGAGATTTTTAAAGATGACTGTAATGAAGGCAGCCAAAAGGCAGATGATGTTTTATTGGCGATAACCAAAGAGTTGCGCAATACCATTCCAGACTGGAGAAAGGATCCCCAGACTGAGGAAAACCATCCACCAGGAAACAAAAGGCCTCACAATAATAATGACCAGATTAAGTCTAGTGAGAAAAAGCCAAAGCTTAGTAGAAGCTAAAGTAGTTTGTGGGGAGAGGGGAATGAATGCAGCATACACAGAAATTCCAACAAACCTTTTAATTGAAAGCTCCTGGGGCCTGTGTAACTACATGAGCTTGTCAGTGTCGACCCGCCCCTCACTCTTCCCTCTTCTCCCACCTGGCGCTTGGCAAACCCACTTGTTAAATCTTGTCTTAAATTAGCCCTTGATCCTGCCCCCCTTTTGATGCAGCTGGAGCCCCAGTGATGCAGAGCTGTACCCATTTACACAAGCTGAGTGTCAACCCTGGCTGACTGCAGACCCAGCCCGGCTGTGGGTCACACTCAGAACAGGAGCTTCTCACAAAGAATGGCTGGGAGCTCAGTCTGCCTATAGTGAAACCTCAGTTCTGCGGAAGCCAAAGGGACCAACAGGGATGTGCTGGAGTGACACACGCCACGCAGAGCTCCAGGTAGCCCTGCATCGCTGTGTGCGTAACCACAGTCCGTGCCATGGGGATACAGCTCCATCTGGGCCTTGCATCTCTGTGCCAGTGTCTGTGACACAGGGCTTTTTACCCACTGTCGGGAAGTGTTTAGGGCTGCTGGGATGGCGGGCGCTAAAGAAATGCAATGATGGTGATTTACATAATGCTGGCAAATATTGTGTTGGGTTGCGATTATTAAAATCAGTTTTGTGTTAAAACTCTACAGTCCCCATCTCCAGATCCAACAATGGAAAATTCTGCTTTGCTGAGCATGACAAATAAACAGAATGAAAAATAAAAAGGTTCTGATTGCAAATAGCACCCTGGACATTGCAGCGCTGCGTTGTTTTTGATGGTTTGAATGTGAGAGAGCAGCTGGAGAGCCATGACATCATCACAATGCCCTGGGTCAGCTAGACTCTGGGTTTCCCATCTCACCCAATTCCAGAATTGTGGCCCAGTTTCAGGCACTTTCAGGTGTTCTTACAAGGGGAGATATTCAAAGACATGATAATACAAGATTATTAACTAAAGAGAGATTTTACGTGATTACAAGCAAGAGGCATAAACGCCAGAATTGGTTACAAAGAAATAAAAGGTAAAGTACACAAACTTAACAAGCTAAGTGAACTTGACGGTTCTCACCACATGCTCACAGCAGTCTGGCTGGACCTTCAGCCAGGACCACTCCCCCAGTTCAGTGATGCTTCATTTGTCTTTCAGACGTTGTTGATGCTGCGAGTAGAGATGCAGGGACAGAGGTGATTTGTGTCCTCTGTTCCTCATTTTTATATCTTTCCTCCTCTTTGAGAATCATCCCCAGCTGGGATTCAGGTGACAGCCGGTCTGTTTACACAGGAACCTCCAGCTAAGATGTAAATTTCTTGCTCAGACCCTTCTTCCTGCCAAAGAATGGCCGCTTCACCAGGTGATAGTCCACCTGGCTGAGGCATCAGTTTGCCTTTTTCTCTGAGGAACTGGTTTGAACTGCTTCCCCAGATTTGGAATATGCCTTAGTAACATCATACAGGGCAATCTTATAACTTTCCATACAATGCTGACACACATATTTTACCAGTCCAGTAATGATCAGTGAAATATGAGTTTTAAAATTATACCTTACCAGGCATACTTTGTACAAAATTTATCATAATCTTGTAAAAGTGGTGAGCATAGTGTACAGACTGTCACAGAGATATGCCAAGGCAAAACGGGTAGGCACATTCCCTGTTCCCAGTGACAGTCCATGGGAATGGGGTGCCTGTGTCTCTTAGGGGTTTGGACCCCAATTTCTGGGAGTCCAGTACTAATGAAATTCTTCCCTGCATGGGCCTAGCATGGAGCTCAAGGGGCGATTCACTCCTCACGATTTCCTTGCTAACAGGTTGGTCGCGTGTTCACAGTCAATATGGTCCAGGTCAGGCGGGTTTGTTCAATTCCCCACCTTTCCAGAAGGCTGCATTTTATTGCCTCCAGTGGCAAACCCAGCACAGCAGCCCCCTATTTATGCAGAGGGGGTGATAATTAGCATCCATTTCTATGAACTGATCATTTTTCAGAGCTCCGAGAACAGACGTTCAGGATGCACAATGTGCTGATGTCAATGTCTGCAAAATTCCCCTAAGTCTTTAGACATGTCAACACAGCCCATGTTTCATTATGGTACCCCAGTGCACTTGGCTGTTCAGAGCCATCGCTCCCCATCCCAACCCCGGCTAGACAGCAGTGTTACCCTGGCTCAGCAGAGGCCAGCGGCGTCTATTCACTCCAGAGGTTACAGCCATTGGGACTCAGCCTGCGAGCCGATTAATCACTCTGAGGAGGACCTTACTGCACTGAATTTGGTGGAAGTACTAGCGGAGTAAGCGGCTGCTCAGGGTGAGTGGCAGGTTCGCAAGCTGGATGGTAAGGTATCGATCCTCATTCTGATTTTGGCCTCTGGCACAGAAATAGTCCGTGACAGGAATGAAAGGACAGGCCCCTTCTCCGCAGATCCCAGGGCCAGTGTCACAGGGCAATCCACACACAAGGCAGAGCGAGGCTCCGAGCAGGGCTGGCTGATCCGCGTGCCGCGGTGGCAGGGTGGGAGCAGATCACAGCGTGACCGGTGCCGCGTGTGCACACGTGGCCCATTGGGGTCCCTCCCGTTACCCATCTGCAGCCTGAGCCTGGTGCCTGGAACGAGCCGCTGTCTCTCTGGGGCTGCAGCAGTGACAGAGTGCGCGGCCCGGGGGAGCACCAGTTCCCTCGCTCCCTCCGCGATGCTGCAGCAGGCGGGGACCGCAGACACCAGGAGGTGGCAGCCGCAGCAGCGCTCCACGCTTCGCTCCGACTGACTCCCGGGGGGGATGACGTCACTCCCGCTGCACAAAAACTACATCCCCCAAAATCCCCAAAGGCCAGTTCTGAGCACCCCATCTGCCCCTCTCCCTAACCTCGCAAGGCATGGCAGAGCGGTGCTGGGAGGCGGGTAGAAAATCCCCTCCCTGAATCTTGCAGCTGGCTGTTTGGGAACTGAATAGGGCAGCTCTGCAGAGAGCCCCGGGGTCACTCAGATCAGCTCTGTCTGTGGCAGGCCTGGGGACAGAACTCAGGTCCCCTCACGGCCAGGCCTCGGCTTGGCCAGAACCCCCTCCCTCCTGCCACTCATGGGCTCTGACCCACTGCAGCAGAATTCCCCAGGCATCGTTTTCCCCACAGGTGACAACGACACTGAGCTTCTGAAGAAAGCGAGGGAGGAGATTTGAAAGCTGGAATCCAAAGAGCAGAATAAACCGAAAGACTGTAAGTGTCCACGGTTTGGTTTAATCTCTCATTTCATTGAGGTGTTTTAAAGAATTTACAAGAGATAAACATAGACCACACCAGCATAGCATTAAAACAACTAAAGAAAACCTGTTTATTATTAGTTATAATAATATCATTAAAACTTTGAAAATAACCCTGTTTATTATCAGACTTTAATTCCAGAAAATGTTCATCCTGAGGAGTATGGAGGGGAACAGAAGCAGAACGTTAACAGATCTCCATGGCACTTAACAATAATGGGCTGATTTACACTGACTCAAAATGCAAATGAGGTCCAGATAAAGCCATGTTTTATTTATCTGCATTTCTATTGCAGAAGCCCCTTCTGGATCAAGCCCAGTCGTTCTACCAACACCTAGGAAGGCAGAGGGCCAGACTCTTCCCTGTCTCGCATCTTGCGTCAGCATTTACACCAGGGCCAAATCTGTGTAAACGCTGCCATTCTGGTTTAGTTGATTTTACGCTGCCTGTGCTCACTGGGGTAGCCCTGCTCTCGCTCGCACCAGCTTTACACTGCTATAGCCCCATTAGCATGGATAGGGTTACCCCTGATTTACACTGGGTCAGTGAGAGAGGAATCGGCCCTAGTGACTCCAGTGGAGTTACACACGTTTAGGGGAAGCCTTTCTGCACCACACTTAAGGCTGAAACACCATTTCAGTTTAAAGCTGCTGTTCAAAGTGCTCTACAATCCCCAGACATGCTCAGATTGGTTTGAAAATTGCTCTTTATTGACCAGAGCAGAATATTTGGGGCAAATTTAGGGGCATTTGATCAAGGGGTTCTGGAGACTGCATCCCTCACCCCCATAGGCTGACCTGTTTTTTAGATTCTAATTTTTTCCCATCTTTCCTTTTATGGATATTTTGCATTTCCTGGTGAATATCTAGTGTAATGGAAGGAGGGCGGTGGGGGTTGCTTTTTCCCAAATATGAATTCTGGGTTCGTTGTCTCCGGTGAGGGCAGAGTTAAGGATGTAATGGTTACTTGAAGATGACTCTGGCCCTGATCCTCAAAGGGACTTAGGTGTTACAATACCAAAGCTTTAGGCACCTGGAAAATCACTGGCTTAGGGGCCTTAGCTCCCAATACAACAAATGGGGGTAGGATGGTGCCTCTCTTCTAACTTTTAGCCCAGTGGTTAGAGCATTCACGTGGGATGTGGGAGATTTTCCCCTTGGCACGAGGGGCAGAAAGGATTGGAACAGAGGAATCTCGCACCTCTCAGGAGAGTCGTGGGGGGAAACAGGGGGGAAGGCAAGTCTCTTCTGTTGAAATTGTTCCACTGTATGTAAATACTTGCACAGTCATTGGGGCAGAGTGTAAAAGAGAATGGGTCTATAGCCCAGCGGTTGGTGTATCCACGTAGGAAGTGGGAGATGCAGAATCCATGCCCCTGCTTCATTGACTCTTTCATTCTTTACTCAGAAGTTATGGGCTTGATGCAGGAATCCCTGGGGGTAATTTTCTGGCCTGTGCCATGCAAGGGGTCAAACTAGATGGTCACAATGGTCCCTTCTGGCCTCAAAATATGAATCTATGAACGTACATTCAAATCTAATGTACTTCTCCCAAAATGGCCTTATACGCTTGCTAATTCTGCTGATATTTATGGGTTTGTTTGTTTGTTTTATTCCCTAAAGGAAAGAGTAAAGTGCCAGAGACAGCGAATCTCGTCTGAATTTGAGAAACTGCAACTGCTTCTGAATGAGAAAAAGGAACACTTTCTCCAGGGACTGGCCGAGGAGGAGAGGGAGACTCTGAAGAAACTAAATGAAAATGTCACCAAACTCTCCCAGCAAAGCTCCTCTCTGCAGCAGCTGATCACAGAGATGGAGGAGAAGTGTCAGCAGCCGGCCGCTGAGCTGCTGCAGGTGAGTTATACAAAGTTCCCCTTTACTTTCAATTTCCCACAGCCACGGGAACAAACACAGACTGTCTCCCCTTCCCTCCTCCCCCCCCCGCCCATATTATCATTATTATTTACTGATTTACTATTTATTTATGTACGGCCACAGATTTACACACCATTAGCAGCAATATTTAGGCTCCCTAAAGTTAGGGACCTAAGGGTAGAATGATCAAAAGCACCAAGTGACTTGGGGGCCCACATCTTATTTTGAAGAATGACTTAGGGCCAGATTTTCAGACGTATGTAGATGCCTAGAGAGGCAGATCAGCACCTTGTGAGGTTTTCAAAAGCATCAAACAGGTTAGGCACCCTACTCCCATTGACTGGTTTTACAGTTCCTATCAGGGTACCACCCACCATGTGCTGGATGCTTTCCAGGATCCAGCATGACACAGCACTGCCCCTAAAGCAGGGGCAGTCAATAGGCGGACCATGAGCCATATCTGGACCACCAGACTCTTTTGAACAGACCTCCAAATATTTTTATTTCCGCACTATTATCATTATTGTTGGGTTTTTTTGGTTTTCTCTCGAGTCTGGACCTTGACTATACCTTGATCAAGAAATTTGGACCTTGACAAAAAATAGACTACCCCTTCCCTAAAAGATTAGCCAATCAACATTCCTAAGCTCTTACTTGGTGCCCATCACCATGGTATCAGAGCACCTCCCAACATCATCCAGTGTCGGCGTCCAGATAAAGTTCTCTCTTCCCACCAGGCAGCAGGCCGGACTTTGTTATTGGTAGGGCAGTTAGAAGACACATTTTCACAGTAAGAGCAGCACCTTTTATCCAGTATTTGCAGCCTCTAGAGGATTTCCGGGAAGGGAAGGGAAGTGTTGTGTCTTTTGCTCTGTACACAATAGGGAGCAGGTCGGAAATGTTCACAGCAGCCAGTGAAGTCAAGGGTGGAGTTTAAAAGGGAGCTAAGAATGCAGACTATCCATTCCTGCTCCTGGAGAAATTCTGTGCCGCTGCCCATGTGCAGAATTCATGTCTGGTGCAGTTATTTTTTCCCCAGAGAAAATATATTCTGCCTGAGAAGTGCTGCAGTTCTGCCTTTTGCCCACCAGAGGCCACCGTGGTCCGGCAATATGGCTATAAGAGCTGGCTTCTAGGACCACAGCGGCTTCTGGTGGGAAAAAGGTGGAATTGCAGAACTTCCTGGGCAGAATGTATTTTCTGCAAGAAAAAGAATTTCTGGGCATGCACAGTGTCACAGATTCCCCCCAGGAGTAAAAGTTCATCACAGCACCCTGCCCTCAGAGCCAGGTTAGCACAGACAGAGCGGGGTACATGGGGCTGCTGGGTGGGTCACAGACGGGTTCAGAATGGCTAGTGGGGGGCACTGACTGGGGCACGAGCTCAGGAATTAGTGGGATGACAGCGTTGAGTCAGGTGCTGAATGGCAGTGGGGATGCAAGGCCACATGAGGACAGGGGTAGGGGGCTGTAGGGACACATGGGGATGGAAAGGAGGCTGCAGAGACCCACGGCGATGGGGGGGTGTGGAGTCAGGGACAGATGTGCCTAACTGAATGGGAGAGGCTTGGGGTCAGCCAGGATCTTCATGGGGGAGACTGTTCAACTACCTAACAATCCCCTTCCCCCTACCCCTGCCAAAAATCTGTTCCATACTTCTCCCACCCACATTCAACAACCCTCCAGGATCCTTTCCTCTCCCTCAGCTCCTCTGTTACCCCTAACTTCCCCAAGCCTTTGCACTGCTTCTGATGGGTGTGGAAATACTTTTCTGGATTGTAATTTAAATTAATTACTCAAAGTTCTGTATTAGTATACCTAGTAAGGAATCTATTTGTCAAAAAAATTACCAGAATCTTCTTTTTTTGGTCTGTACTCTTACAGACATACTTGATAGCTATTTTGAAATAAATTACCAAAATAATTGAAACTGGCATGATTATATTGTGTTATTTTGACAAATAAAATATGCAGAATTTTGAAATCTAGTGTGCAGAATTTTTAATTTTTTGGCACAGAAATCCCCCAGGAGTAAAGAATTCCCTGAAGAGCTCTCTGATGGGGGAAGTCCACAATGAGTGATTACTGATACTGGAGCTATGCTTGGCTACACAATAAGTGACCCATGTATTCAATATTACCATTGTTCTGGAATAACATCGGGGGAGGAAGGCACTGAACAATGAAAACAACCATGCAGGACCTAGAGTTGTGACTCACTTCCTCATTCTTGGGCCTCCCCAACAGGCCCCAAATTATTACAAGAGAATGCAGCACTGCTCTTTGCTTATGCAGGCTTTTAAGGCTTATTCCATTGGCATGAACAACGGATGGGTAGGGAAAACATTGAAGGAAAGGGTAGGTGGGGAAACTAGTCATACCACACAGCAGGGTCCCTGATGGTGTTTATCAGTGGTGTGTCTTGGGGCCACAGAAAATGTGTCCATATGTCGGTATGCTCAGGCTGGCACCCCTGATCAGTGAAAACTTCATTGTTGTCAATGCTGGGTAAGCTGGCCACGTAAGGGAAGCTCTTCCTTGATATTTTGCTCACAATCCTCCTTTGGGGGTGAGAGAAAAGGGGGAGTGATCACAAGGGCAATGAAAAGAGTTTCAAACTCAGGTTCATAAAGTCAGGCAACTACCTTTAAATGTTTAGCTGAAAATCCTGAAAAATTCCAGCAAACTGAAAAGCTGACAAAAGTTTCTTTCTGGCTGAACTAAATGTTTTGGTTCACCCAAAATGCCCCTGTTCTTTTAATTTCAAGGCACTTTTTAACACGAAAGCAAAGGAAATAAAGGCCTAAAAGAGATCCACAAAATGGCCCGAAGAGGAGCCTCCATTATAATCTTTAGGCGAGTGGTTAGAGCACTCACCTGGGAGACCCAGGTTCAATTCCCTCTTTGCTTGATATAGAATAGGTGGTTGAACTTAGGTCTCCCACATTGCAGAGACTGCCTTAGCACCTGGGCTGTTCTGGTGGGTGGTTAGCACACTCTGTCCTAGTGATGCTGTTCCAGTGTAAAGGAATAACCACTGGAGCAGGGACATGAACGTGGGTCCCCTAACCATTGGCCTATATTGTGATTCTCACTCTCTTGCCCTATGACTATTCAAGCATTTTATACAAAGCAGAACAGCTTCAACAGGAGAGACTGAAATCAACCCACCCACCTCAGAAAATCCTGTAGGCCAGGGAATTCTTCTGCTGGGGAAGGGGGAGACCAGGGTTCAAGTTCTGCTTTCCTGACTCTTTAATTGTTTATACACATTAGAACAGCTTTGGGAAAGCACCACCTCAGGCTGTCCCACAGCCCAGTAGCTAATGCACTCTCGTACAATATGAGGAACCCACATGTAAATCCCCACTCCACCTCAGGCAGAGGGGCGGAAATTGGACCCTGGCTTCCCACATCCCAGCTGAGTGCCCTAATCACTGGGCTACACGTTACAAGGAAGGCCTTGTCCGTGCTGGCAATTTTCTGAATGGTGCCCTAAGTCCCCTTTTTTGGCCAAAAGTATTCAGCAAATTAATGTCAAATTTGTCAATATTTTTGTGTCAACTGAAACGTCATTTTTCAATGAACAAATGGTGCAAAAAATTCCACCCAGCTGTAAAGAGGAGCCTTTCCTTTTATTTCAAAGGGCTTTCGACAAAATCCTTGGATGTTTGATAATAATAATTGGGGTCAAAACAAGAAATTCCTTGTTGGTGGTCGCAAAGGGGTCTTTCCAAGATGGAACAAGCTTCTTGCACTTGTTTGTGAGTTTCCAGTGGCTGTAGGAATAGACTTTCTCTCCATCCCCACACTCCCCCGGAGGTAGCTTTCTGATCATGCTATTGGTTTTGGCTTGTGCTTTTTTTTTGTTGATTGTGTGTTCTTATCTAATTAAAGGGAAATAAAACTCTTGCAGGAGACAAGAATTTACGTAAGAAATGTCTAGCCCTGTGCTTAGATAAGCACAGGAGATATCTCTCTCGTACAAACATAGTGTATGTTCCTCATGCCAGTTCACTTAGCCGTAATTATGACTAACACAATAAGCTAATACCTTTCGTTGTTTCTTTCTCTCTCTCCTCTCGTCTCCATTATTTGATTTTTGGAAACAGCCCTGATCCTGTTCCTGAGTACACAGAGATGAAGAAGAGGGTTATTAACAGGCTCACTAATCCTCTTCCTTATCATGACAATGACTAGCCTTCTCCCGAAGAAATAGGGTACCACCGAGGGTAACACGTGGCAGTCACTCACTGTTAATAGCTGGGAATCATACATCACACATGATTTTCTTTTTTGTATGCATATGTCATGCTTGCCAGGATACAGGAACTCTCCTAGGGATGTGTGGGGAAGGGAACATTTGTGTCCTTCTGAACAAAGACAAGAGAGATCTAGATCACCTAATCTCATGCTTTCGATCATTGTGTAACCCCTCTGGCAGATGGGGTCAGCAGCAACAAGGGCCAGATCCAATATCTAGGGCTTCCTCTTAACAAAGCACAACAGAACTGGCGCAATTCTGGGAAAACTGAACATCATCCCTGGATGCCTCTAAGAGGCAATACTTCCCTTCTCACAACCACTGAGTCTGTGTGTAACCAAAAAACCCCAATCTCTGCATTGGCTTTCACTGTCTAGGGAGTAGTCTTATGTCTAGCATGGGAACCGTGCTGTGCCTATGCTAGATGTAAGACTACTCCTTAGACCCCCATTCCAGATAGTTCAGTCTAAAACAGAGAGCGAGGAGTCACAGAAAGACCTCACAAAACTGGGTGTCTGTTCAACAAAATAGAAGATGAAATTCAATGCTGATAAGTGCAAAATAATGCACATGGGCAAAAATAATCTCAACTACACATATACAATGATGGGGTCTAAATTAGCTGTTACCACCCAAGAGTCACCATGGAGAGTTCTCTGAAAACTTCTTCTCAATGCCCAGTAGTGATCAAAAAGGTTAACAGTATGTTAGGAACTGTTAGAAAAGGGATAGAAAATAAAACAGAAAATATCATAATGCCTCTATAAAATCCATAATCCTACCAGACCTTGAATACAATCTCCAGTTCTGGTTACTCCATCTCAAATAGGATATAGTGGAACTGAAAAAAGTTCAGATAAGGGCAACAAAGATGATCAAAAGTATGATCGTAGGAGGAAAGACTAAAAAGATTAGGGCTGTTCAGTTTAGAAAAGAGACAACTAAGGGGGAATATCACAGAGGTCTAATAAAATCATGAACAGTGTGGAAAAACGAATAGAGAAATGTTATTTACCCTTTCAAACAATATAAAAAACCAGGGGTTCACCCTGATGAAACTAACAGGCTGCAGATTTAATACGATCACGAGGAAGTACTTTTTCACACAATGGACAGTTAGCCTCTGGAACTCATTGCCACCGGATATTCTTATGGCCGAAAGAATAACTGGTTTAAAAAGAACTGCAGAAGTTCCTGGAGTATAGGCCCATCAATGGCTATCAGTGTTTCGCCCCTGGCCCTGGATAGCAGGGGGAGGTCGTGGAACAGTGCTCTCTCTACTGTATACCATTTGCATGGGGCCATTGTCCCCCCTCACACCATGCCTCCCTGATTCATCCCCAGGCAACACACAGACTGTCAACTCTGTCGTTACTGCTGTGGTGGTACAACCTCCTCTCGCCCTCCAGTGTAAGTGACCCACTGCTGGTCCCCCGGACCTAACAGGACAACAGAATTGCCTGGGTCTTTGCTAGCATGGCAGGGACTGTCTTTACCATAAGCTCAGACACAAGCCATATGGGGGTGTCAGGCTCTAGGCTGTGAAGACTCTGAGCTCTGGGGTGTCCCATTAAACATGCACATGAGCACACTGACTGGGACAGGAGAATTTGGTATGGGCAGCAGAGAGGAATGGTGCCAACCCCTTAGGGTATGCCTACACCAGAAAAATAGGTCGATTTTATAGAAGTCGATCTTTAACAACCAATTTTATGAAGTCAACGGTGCATGTCCCAACTAAGCGCATTCGGTTGGTGGAGTGCGTCCTCAATACCGTGGCTCGCATCAACTCACAGAGCGGTGCACTGTGGGTAGCTATCCCACAGTTCCTGCTGCCCATTGGAATTCTGGGTTAAGTTCCCAATGCCTGATGGGAGAAAAACATTGTCGCGGGTGGTTTTGGGTACATGTCGTCAGTTTCCCCTGCCTCCTCCCTCCCTCCTCCTTGAAAGCAACGGCAAACAGTCATTTTGTGCCTTTTTTCCTGGTTTAACCGTGCAGATGCCATAGCATGGCAAGCATGGAGCCCGCTCAGCTGCACACTGCTGTTGCAAGCATTGCAAACAACTCACGCATTATCCTGCGGTACGTGCAAAGCCTAGCCAGGAGCCGCCAGCACGAGGAAGAATTTGAGGAGGCCATGGACGGAGAATTGCTGGAAGGCATTGACTGCATCAATTGGCACATCCTGGCGGAATTTGGTCCTGCTGACACACAGTGGAATGCTGATTCTGGTCCCGGGAAACAAGCACAGAGTGGTGGGACCGCATAGTTATGCGGGTCTGGGATGATGCCCAGTGGCTGCAGAACTGTCACATGCGTAAGGCCACTTTCATGGAACTCTGTGAGTTGCTTTCCCCGGCCCTGAAGCGCAGCAATACCAAGATGAGACTGACAGTTGAGAAGCGAGTGGCGATAGCCCTGTGGAAGCTTGCAATGGCTGACTGCTACCGGTCAGTCGGGAATCAATTCGAAGTGGGCAAATTTATCCTGGGAGTTGCTGTGATCCAAGCAGCCAGGGCAATCAATACCCTTCTGCTAAGGGCAGACCGTGCTCATTTGAGTTGTCCGCGGTGTCTGGGGTCCGGTCATCCGGAGTCCGGATCATACCAGATATCCCTGTCCCAATCATTATATGGTCCCGCACCCCCCTGGGCTTTCACCCCAACGGCGGCGATCTGGGCTGAATAAGCCCCCTGGACCCTGTTCTCCCGGGCGGACCCCTCCAGGACCAGATCCCTCAGGCAGGTAAATGCCTGGCTCAGAGCGGCATTCTCTCCGTCCACCCGCTCCCGCTCCTCCTCTGCTGCCGCCACCTGCACTGCGGCTACAGAGAGGGAAGACGCCTGGGCACTAGCAGTCAGAGCCTGCGCCTTCCACATGTCCCGTTCCTTCTCCAGCTCATTACATGGGTCCTTGAGTGGATCTATTTCAGTGGCGAGCTGACTCTTTGCTGCCTGCCATTGCCAGCCTGCTTGCCACAGCAGCCAGGCCGCTGCACGATCCAGCCCCACCCTGTTGGGACCGTATATAAGTACATATTTATCCAACATGCGCTCTAGTTCAGGAATTGTACTCCCAGGTGGAACCACCCCTGGCATCCAGGGGTCTGCCCCTTTCTTTTGGAGCCATTCTAACAACACCCCGGTCAGCGGCGCCACTCCCCAAGGGGGGCTGTATTCTTCCTTGGGCTGCTTCGCCTTTTTCTTTCCCTTGCCCCACAGTGGCATACTTAGCAGTGGGGTCCTTTTCTCCCTGCAATGGGTTGCTAGCCTACCACTTTTTCACGCAGGCTCGAGCCGGACCCACCCAAGAGACCACCAGGGGGCATCAGAGGACCCCTACTCTTGGGTCAAATCCTCCACTAAGCTGCCTGCATTCTCCACCAGTAATGTTACCCGAAATTGGGCCAGCTAGTAAGCTTAGGGAGGACTAATGACCCACCAGAGTTTGGCAGAAAACAGCACGTTTATTATACTGATAGCTAAGCTCAAAAGAAGGGGGTGGGGGTCACACTCGCATAGCTTATTTTCAACAGCTTAGGTTAAAACTTCCCCAAGGTACAGACTATTTACCTTTTGTCCTTTGGCCTTATTTGCTGCCACCACCAAGCGTCTAACCAATATAACAGGGAAAGAGCCCACTTGGAAACATCTTTCCCCCTAAAATCCCCCCAAGCCCTACACCCCCTTTCCTGGGGAAGGTTTGATAAAAATCCTCACTAATTTGCATAGGTGAACACAGACCCAAACCCTTGGATCTTAAGAACAATGAAAAAGCAATCAGGTTCTTAAAAGAAGAATTTTAATTAATTAAAGTAAAAGAATCACCCCTGTAAAATCAGAGTGGTGAATACCTTACAGGGTAATCAGATTCAAAACATAGAGAATCCCTCTAGGCAAAACCTTAAGTTACAAAAAGGCACAAAAACAGGAATATCCATTCCATTCAGCACAACTTATTTTCTCAGCCAATTAAACAAACAGAATCTAATGCATATCTAGCTAGATTACTTACTAAATTCTAAGACTCCATTCCTGCTCTGGTCCCGGCAAAAGCATCACCCAGACGGAGAGAGACTTTGTTTCTCCCCCCCCTCCAGCTTTGAAAGTATCTTGTCTCCTCATTGGTCATTTTGGTCAGGTGCCAGCAAGGTTATCCTAGCTTCTTAACCCTTTACAGGTGAAAGGGTTTTTCCTCTGGCCAGGAGGGATTTAAAGGTGTTTACCCTTCCCTTTATATTTATGACAGGGAGAACGGAGCCTCCACTTGCCAGCTGAGCATTCTCCTCCTCCTCCTCGTCCACAAAGTCCTCCTCACTGTTGGCCGAGGCTGCCGCCTTGGAAGTATCCATGGACAGTGACGGGGCACTGGTCGAGTCCCCCCCTAGAATGGCATGCAGCTGCTCATAGAAGCAGCATGTCTGGGGCTCTGACCTGGAGCAACCATTTGCCTCCTTTGTCTTTTGGTACGTTGCCTGAGCTCCTTTTCACGTGGCATTGCTGTGTGTTCCTGTTGTAGCCTTTATCCACCATGCCCTGTGTGATTTTGGCATAGATGTCAGCGTTTCTTCTGCTGGATCAGAGTTCTGCCTGCACGGATTCTTCTCCCCATACGGCAATCAGATCCAGTGTCTCCCGTTCGCTCCATGCTGGAGCTCGTTTGCAATTCTGGGACTGCATGGTCACCTGTGCTGCTGAGCTCGTCACACTGACCAAACAGGAAATGAAACTCAAGAGTTCCCAGGGCTTTTCCCGTGTACCTGGCTGAATGCAGCAGAGTTGAAAATGCTGTCCAGAGCCGTCAACTTGGGGCATTCTGGGACAGCTCCCGGAGGCCATGACTGTTGACTTTCAAAGCAGTGTCTACACTATCCCAAACTGGACCCAGGAAGATCGAATTTAGCGCTACTCCTCTTGTCAGGGAGGAGTATAGCAGTTGATTTCAAGCACCCTTTAGGTCAGTGGAATGGGCTTGGTAGTGTAGACACGTGCATTATAAATTCAACCTAACGTGGCTTACTTTGACCTAATCTCAAAGTGTAGACCAGGCCTTAGGTACAGAGAAGGGGATTCACAGTCCCTAAATGAACCCTTAGGAGCCACTTGGGGTCCTCAGGCCGAGGATCTGGGGTCCCCTGCTAGCCCATTTCTCCCAAGGAGGCTGAACAAGGCCGTTAGAGCCCCTGGACAGTGACAGAGGGAGATGGAGTCATTGTGACAACCCAGTCTCCTGGCCCGGGGGAGAGACAGGAGGTGAATTTGACACAGTTTGTTTCTGTCAGGAGAAATCCACCCTCTGAAGCACTTACAGTGAAACCCTGTGGAGACCAGCTGCTGTGAAAGTGTGTGCCCAGGTATGTCATGTACAGTGACCAAGGGCCATTGCCTCAGATTTTGTAGGTCAGTGAGAAATCCAGTGTAGAAGTTAAGGCAAGGTCCCTTCTCCGCACACCCCTGTACAAATGATCAGATAACACAGCTGATTCCCAGGTATTTCCATTCAATCACTGCAGGGCTGTCAGGTGTTACCCTCTGTTACAGCCTTGTTCGCTTCTGGGGAAGGCCAGTCATTGCCACAAAAAGGAAAAGGATTAGTGATGCTATTCTTGACATTATATCCTTCGTCTGTATGAAATTCAGGTTCTAATATCAGTTGTTAGCCATAGACTAGCAGCTAAGCAAATAGGAGGATACCATGTTTGTGTAAGATAGGTGATCTCCCTGGCCCTTGTCTAAACCCAGGACCGTTAACCTCCTGTTTCAGTATTTTTATTTTGCAAGAGGTTTATGGCAATTTATTTAGATAAGCGGAAACAAGCAAACAAAGAACGAGCACAAGGCGAAACCATTCACATGATCAGAAATCCATCTCCTGGGTGTGCGAGATAGCAGAGAAACACTGCTGGCCAAGCAAAGTGAGGCCCTGCATGGAAATTGATGGTCTTTCTTTGCTTGTCTGTTTGTCCTACACAGAGGGGAAACTGTCACAGAGGCTCAGGAAGCTCTCTTCATCCTGGGGAGAACCTGTCACCATCACCAATAAGGTATCAGCCATGGAGACTTAGACTGTTCTTAGCAAGAGTCTTCTCTAAAGCCCATTGAAAGAAATGGAAAGTGACTTGCAGTAGGCCCCCATCCTGCCCACATGTACCTCGCTGTGGGACTGGAGCCACAGTCATGATGGGCCTGACCCTAGAGTCTGGGGGGAGAAACAGAGCAGAGAGTGAGCACCATCGTCCCAGACAGGGACCAGCAGGGATCTTTCATCCTCACCCCGAGGCCCTGCAGAGCCCTGTAGAGACCAAGAGCTGGGAATCTCCAAATATGCCATTTTATGCAACAAAATAATTGTGTAAGAACTGACTGAACCCAGCACATAGCTGCAAATGACACACACTGTATTGGCCTCCATGTCCCCTGGGTCTGAACTCACCCAAATCTGTGGTCGTTCAGGGCGCGCTGCAGGCCCAGCTCTTCAGGGGGTGGCTACAGAGGCAGCTATTGTTTGGGTGATGGACACAAGAAATGGGGAGTTTGCAGAAGGGGGTGTTTGCTTGTCAGACAGTTGCAGATCACTGATTAATTGACTTGGTTTGAAATCAGTGATTTTCCAAATGGAAAAGCTCCCAGCTCCCTCAAATGACAAGGCAAACCCCAGACTGCAAAAATAATAACTGAGCAGGAAGCCAGGCAAACAAGCATATGAACAATGGGCACTCCTCCCTCCCTCCCCCGCAGACCACAGGGTCCTGTCTCAGCCCTTGGCCACACAAGCCAGCTGGTCCCTTACGGGCTGCCTGTTTCCCGCTGCCAGGTGACATGCTTTTCTCCAGACCACATGGGTCACCTGTTCCTTTCTCTGAGCCACATGGCTCAAGTGACCAATGACAAGGAAGGTGACCAAACACAAAGCAGGAGGAAGAGGAGGATGGTGAGGCTAGTGCTAAAATCCCCTGTCCAGGGACATGGTTAGAGCAGGTCAATGGCTTGTGTTGCCCGATTTGCATTTCCATGCAGAGCTGGTTGGGGTCATTACGTCTTTTGGGGGGTTGGTGAGATAAACCCAAAGTGCAAATTCTCTGACAAATCCTCAGGGACCGAGTCACCGACCACATCGCCGAGAAAGGGCCAATCTGGGGCATGCTGACGTGCCCAAACAACTCACTCAAGGGACTTCAGGTATTACTGAGAAGCACAGAAAGCTGCCAGTGCCCTGGGAATGGGGTGAGGCAGAGCAGAGTCTCTGGCTGTGCTGGCATCCTTGGCAGCATCTTTCCTGGGGATTCAGCCATCGGGGCCAGTAACTGAAGCAAACCCCTAGTGCTGGCCAGGAGAGGTGCCATGTGCGTGGGTGGAGATTCACCTTGCTTGAAACCAGCTTTGCCTTCCAGCCCTAGGAGATTGAACCAGTGCAGCTACACCAGTTGTAGGCCATTGATGGCTGAACTGGGGTGAATCCAAGTATAGACCAGGCCTTAGTGAAACATGAGACCAGGATGGAGACGGACCAGAGTGTGCATCCAGAGTGAGGGCTGGTGAAGCCCTGGTCTGGTCGGATTGGGCAATTCCCGTGTAACTGTGTTCCAGACTCCAAAGGCAGCAGGGCCTCCTGGGGCCGTGAGCTATGTGGGTGGGCGTTGCTTTAGAAGACCGCGTTCCCAGAACATCATTCTCATGCCATGTGCATAGAACTGGGCTGGCTGGGACGGTGCTGCCCACTAGGAGCTATGGCGTAGGCAGGGGGTTGCCTGTGTGTTCTGGTCTCTGTTGATGGGGTGGTTGGTTTCTCTGGTGAGTAGCTTAGGGCAGTTTGGGAGTCTCTTGTTTGGGTGACTGTGTGTTCATTCTCGCGCTGTATTCTCAGGGTACGTCTACACAGCAAAAAGCAAAAAACCCGCGGCTTTGAGTCTCAGAGCCTGGGTCAACTGACTCAGGCTTGTGGGGCTCAGGCTGCGGGGCTAAAAATAGCCATGTAGACATTTGGGATCAGGCTGGAACCCAGGCTCTGAAACCTGGTGACGGGAGGAGGGCTCAGAGCTTGGGCTCCAGCCCAAGCCCCAGCATCCACACGGCTATTTCTAGCCCTGCAGCCGAAGCCCACAAGCCAGAGTCAGTTGACCCAGGCTCTGAGACTCACTGCCACAAGGGTTTTATTCCTTTGTTGACGTACCCTCAGGGTGTTTGTCTGTCTGGGCCGAGGCTGTCTGTGAGGAGGTGTATAGCACTCACTGCTGGGTGATCAGGGTAGGTCAGTGGGGGTGGTAGTGAATGATTACTCCTTAAATGGCTGTGGGGAACTGACCAGGCACCTCGACACTCCCTTCCAGATGGGCCAGGACTCTGGTTTGTTGCAGCTGTAGTGGTTTTGCACAGACACTAACATTTGGCCCAGGGGTGGGTGGAGAACAAACAGGGGGAACTGGGCTCCACTGAACACACGTCCAACCAAAGGAGTTAGCTATTGCAGAGAACCTGCAGCTGTAGAGAGGAAATGAGCCGCTCACCCCCTTCACTGTCTTCAGCTCCTAGAAGGTTTGTGCTGGGCAAATTTGTAATGCAAAACCTTTTTTCCTCAAAATATGCAGATCCAGGTCAACCAAAACAATTGGTGAATTTGAGCTGCTTTTGTCTAATTGTTTCAGTCAAAATAAAATTGGGGGGGGGGTGGCGGTGGGGGGGAAGAAATGTCAGAACCGTTTCTTCTGGGCATTTTTGGGAAACTACATATTTTGACATTTTGTTTTGTAAATACATTTTGTTTCAGATTTCCCTTCAATGTTATTTAAATAAAAACCTTTTCAAGGCTTTTAAAATCTTTTCAATTGAAATGAAACATTTTGTTCAATAAGAAAACAAAACATTTTGCAACATGTAGTTTCACCAAAAAATGTGAAACATTTTCATTTGGAGTTGACCCAAAATCAGTCCCACACCCCAGATTTGTTGGGCTTTCACCTGAATCGAATATTTGCACAGCCCTCGTAATGGCCTGCATCACCCCTGTTCAAGGGCCGTGGGTGCATAGCCCAGCACAGACCTTGAGAAGGCCCTGGCAGGAAGCCCACAGATTGCTCAGCCCGAGAGGTTAGTGGAGGTGGCTCTCCGAGGAACGGTATAAGTAGCAGCTGCAAAGGGACTGGCTCTGACACTGTGAGCCATGGGGCCCCTCGCACTGCTGGGCTTTGCCTCGCTCTGGGCTGGGCTGGCGCTGGCTGAAGTGGTCCCCATTTTCACTAACTGCAAAGACTATTTCTACGGAGGAATGCCGCCCGAAGGGTTTGACACTAGAAACAGAGTTAAGATTTGCCAGAAATATGAAGGAATATATCATTTTGCAACCTTTTACGACACGAGCAGCCGAATCCCAGTTTGGTCAGCTTACACTATGACTGAAGGAAATTGCACAGATGCACCCGCAACGTGGATGGTGGAGCCGCAGGTCAGTCTCTCCTGTCTGAATCTCTTTGGTCTCATCTAGGCACCACGACAGGAAACTCTGATGGCTCTGCCCAAGCACCACAGCCCACTGGGAGTACGGGTGGCACGGGGACCCCTCCCATGCCCTAGGTATGGAGTCCTGGGGCTCCTTTCTTCCCTCCCTGAGTGCCCTTTCAGGAGAAGCAGGGTCCCCTTTTCAATGCAGAGAGGTTGGGGTGGTGGCTGTGTGCCCCAAGTACTTAACCAGCAGCTAGGGTGTCTCTACTTTGGTGGGGGGCCAGGCCCACTGCCCTCTGGGCACACACAGAGATCTCTGCTGGGAGGGTTTGGCAGGGCTCCAGGGCACTAGGGCTGGAAGTTAACTCCCCTTGCATTGTATGGGACAGCTGCCCTGCTCATAGCTATACTCTCAGGCTCTCTGCAGACTCAGGCAGGCGTCACTGTGTCAGTCACATTCGAGTCACATTTTCAAGCTTTTCTGTGCAACCACAAGAGCTAGAGACTTCTTTTTTTAAATGCAAGCTGAGATTCTGCCATGGTCCCAAGGAACCAGAGCCCGCACATGGGCATAGAGCTCCTCTGCCTGAATCCAGCCCGGAGTGAGGCCTTCCCCAGAGTCCAGGAGAGCCCTAGGGCTGGATGTACAAAGGGGACTTCGACTCAGCATTGCAATATCAAGCTTTTATGTTCCTTGCAGCCTAGTGGAATCCAACACAGTGAGGCGTGCAGGCTCCCGAACACTGCATGGGGAGAGATGGGTGCCTAACAATGGAATCCACAAAAAGCCACACAGCAGGAAATCACCTAAGCTAGCCAACTGGAGGTGCTGATGAGAGGAGTATGTCCTAAGCCCTGCCACTCAAAGGGACTTAGCAGCCTATGTCTGGGCTGGAGGGAGGCATGTCCCTTCGCTCGAGATTCACAGCTGTGCACCCAGTCCTGAAGTTAGCACTTTCTCACAAAAACAGAAGAGGAGGTGACCTTTGTTAGGGGGCTTATTCCTTTACCCACTTACTTCCCTGGTCCTTCTCGCATGAACAGAGAGCAACAATACCCGAAGTCCAAAGTTGCAAACAATTCGATGTTTATTGGGGTGAACTTCCAGCAAGCATGATTCCAGTTTCCTTCCTTAGTCTTCTCCTTCCCAGCTCTGACACCACAGAGCCTTACACCTGTGTCCCTGTTCCCATTCCTGCCCTTAGCCAAACATGATTCCAGTTTCCCCAACCCCATTCCCTGTTCCCATTTCCCCCTTTAGCAAAACATGATTCCAATTTCCTTACCCCCATTCCCTGTTCCCATTTCCCCCCCCACACACACCCCCACTCACTTCCTGATTGACTGCAGACTATATAGTAAAACTTGAGTTCTGCTTCACTATACCTTAACCAATCATTTTCCTGAAATTTAACTAACCAATCCTAACATATTGTAACATGTTTCAGAGTAGCAGCCGTGTTAGTCTGTATTCGCAAAAAGAAAAGGAGTACTTGTGGCACCTTAGAGACTAACCAATTTATTTGAACATAAGCTTTCATGAGCTACAGCATCCAATGAAGTGAGCTGTAGCTCACGAAAGCTTATGCTCAAATAAATTGGTTAGTCTCTAAGGTGCCACAAGTACTCCTTTTCATATTGTAACATGATTATGTAACCAATTATATCCCACCACCTTAATTAGTTTACACCCAGGAAAAATTGATTATACAGCAGACAGGAACAATCACAGAACCAGACAGAGATTATACAGACAAACAATAGCAAAGTGGGAACTATAATGACAAAACAATACAGAAGTGAGGATTTCACATCCCAGCTATTGATAAGTGAGTTCTTGCCAGATAGGATGCTATCAAACTAAGTTTCCTTTTACATTTTCTAGGCACTTCCCTTTCTCTGGAGGTGATAGCCACTATCAGGACAGGATTGTATTCCTAACAGCCCAATAGCACCTTCTTTCAATGTGACTAGTTTGGAATGTGAGGATGTGACCGTTCACTTCCCAGCTTATGGCTGCCTCTGTTGCTTAGCCAAAGGCCTTAGCCTAAGAACTGCGCCTCAGACTGTCACAGTAAGAGAAGGACCTTACACTGGCAGACAGTGATTTTGATTCTTTCTTTTATACCTCTATAACTACCCAAGTGATAAGAATACACCTAAATTCTTAGAGTACAGGCCTTTACAGACAGGCCTGAATCTATATCCTAACAACCTTCCCCATCCTCAACCTTTAGTGCAGTGGGCAGATCATTCACTTCAGATGTAGGAGACTGTGGTTCAATTCCCTGCTCTGCCGGATGTGGAGAGGGGACGTGAACCTGAGTATCCTCCCTCCCAAGAGAGTGCGGAGGCCCCTGGTTACTCTGATGTGGTCTCCCTCAATCTCTCCTGTTGCAGTTCTTCCATGATGTATAAATAACTAAGCACGCATTGGAGAAGGGAGACTGGATGTTGGGCCTCTCACATGGTACTCCAACCACTGAACTAGAGAGTCAGTCTCTCTCTCTCCCTGGCCTAAGGACTATTTCAGTATTCATACACAGTGGAACAGCTTCAGCAGGAGACAATGAGAGACCTGTCCATTAAAGGTCAGCCATTAAGGCGGAAAGATCTCCCCAGCAGGCAGGTCTCTCGTATCTCAGGTGAATCTTTAACCATTGGGATAAAGGATATTGGGGGGAAGGCATCTCCTATTGCAGTGCCATGGTTTTGTGCAGGGCCCAATCCAGTAGGTTGCTTCTGCGCATGCCCATTGGTCCCACACGTCCCACAAGGCAGGATAGATGGGGATGCCTAGTTTGAGGATCCCACTTGGGCATAGGCGATAGGTGCCCAGGCAACAGGACTGAGACAGCAGTGCGCCTTATGCATATAAGGGCGTTCCGTGCCTATGGGTGCGGTCTCAGAGAACTGGAGAAGAGTAGACACAGTACCGATCTTTAAAAAGGGGAACCAAGAGAAGCATAGACTAACAAGTCTAAAGATACTGGAAAAAATATTAAACAATCAGTTGTAAACACCTAGAGGATAACAGAGTTATAAGGAATAGCCAGCATGGATTTGTCAAGAACAAATCATGCCAGCCCAACATAATTTCCTTCCTTGACAGGGTTACTGGCCTAGTGGATGGGGGAAGTATTAGATATGATTTATCCTGATTTCAGGAAGGCTTTTGACAGTTTCCCATGACATTCTCATAAACAAAATAGGGAAATGTGGTCTACATGAAACCATCACAAGGTAGGTGCACAAGTGGTTGAAAAAGTGTAGTGATCAATGGTTCGCTGTCAAACTGGGAGGGCATATCTAGTGGGGTCCTGACGGGGTCAGTTCTGGTTCCAGTACTATTCAATATTTTCATTAATGACTTAAATAATGGAGTGGAGAGTATGCTTATAAAATCTGCAGATGAAACCAAGCTGGGAGGGGTTGCAAGCACTTTGGAGAACAGGATTAGAATTCAAAACAGCCTTGACAAACTGGAGAATTGGTCTGAAATAAACAAGATGAAAATCAATAAAGACAAGTGCGAAGTGCTACGCTTAGAAAGGAAAAAAACAAAGCACAACTACAAAATAGGGAATATAACCAGCTAGGTGGCGGTACCGATGAAAAGGATCTGGGGGTGATAGTGGATCACAGATGAATATGAGTCAAAAACAATGTGATTCAGATGCAAAAAAAAGCTCATATCATTCTGGGGTGTATTAACAGGAGTGTCCTATGTAAGACAGGGGAGGTAATTGTCCCATTTCATGTGGCACTGGTGGGGCCTCAGCTGCAGCACTGTGTCCAGTCCTGGGTGCCACATTTTAGGAAAGATGTGGACAAACTGGAGAGAGTCCAGAGGAGAGCAATAAAAATGATAAATGGTTTAGCAAACCTGACATATGGGGGAAAGTTAAAAAAAGCTGGGCATGTTTAGTCTTGAGAGGAGAAGACTGATGGGCAGCTGATAAGAGTCTTCAAATATGTTAAGGGCTGTTACAGAGAGGATGGTGATGAATGACTCTCTACGTCCGCTGAAGGCAGGAGAAGAATTAATGGTCTTATACTTCAACAAGGGACATTTACATTTGATATTAGTCAGAAAGTTTTTCCTATCAGGGGAGTTAAGCTCTGGAATAGGTTTCCAGGGGAGGTTGTGGAATCCCATCTTTGGAGATTTTTAAGAACAGGCTGGACAAACGGGTCAGGAATGGTCTAGTTTACTTGGTCCTGCCTCAGCACGTGGGGCTGGACTTGACTTCTCAAGGTCCCTTTCAGCACGACATTTCTATAATTCTGTGATTTTACCAGTGGAAATGTAAACACCTAGGAACTTTAGGATGTACAGGGCTAGCCGAGTACAGGTTTTGAGGATCTAAATTTTCGATGTAAGTGCCTAAAGTGGCAGCTGGGTGTTTAAGTCCTTTTGTGGACCTAGCCCATGGTTCTTTTCCAAGTAGTGGACAAACACAGCCTTTTCACACCCTGTGTTGCTATTGAAATTCTTCCTCTAAAGCAAATCTGGTCTTTTAGCTACTGAATGTGCCAATCAAGCCAATGTCTCTTGACTTCTCTCTCCTCCCAGTCCTTCTGTTGTAATCAGTGTAACATTTTCCAGTGCAGAGGATCTGGACAAGCTGGACTAGTGCCAATGTTCCTGTGTTTAAAGGCTGATGGCTGTGTGACCTACCAGGGTACAGTCCAGAGTAATGAGTAACTGTGTCACCCCTGCTCACCAATCCAGGGTGCCCTTTATAATGCTTTACTGCTGTAGCCTCCCATCTGGACCGCTCACAAACAGCCTTCAGCATGCAAGTCACTCTCAGCTACGTCTCTGTGCGTGTGTGCGCTGCAGCCAGCCTGCCACAGCTGGGCTCCTACCAGCCTTGGTTATACTGCAGGGTGACCCCAGCACACATCCAGTCTTAAATTTTCCCCTAGAAATGTGTGTCCTGTATAACCCAGACCTCTCCTGTTCAATACAAATTATATAAACTCCGTTATTTCTTTAACAAAAATAATATGCAAACAACTAGCCAACTCAAATGGAGTTTCCCAGACATTTCAGTTTAAACACCCTGGATTAGATCGCTCCCAGTCCAATGCTGCTTCTTTTGTCCTTCATGTGCCGTAATTATGATGGGCAGAGAGAGAGAGAATCGTGTCTTGGGGTGTTTCCTTCTTTTTATAGTCCTGTCCACCCTTTGAGAAGAATTTCCAGCTGAGATTCAGGAGACAGTGTCTACGTGTAAGGATTTTTTCTGCTGGTTTCCCCACGTGTTTGAAATTTGAACTTCTTTTCTCTCGCTTCCTGCTTGATGAATCTGTTCACTGCTTAAATGCAACTTAAGCAGAGTACACATTCCTTTTTTCAGGACAGACTTGTATGCCCGCTTCTCTTTGGGCAGAGCTGTGGTTTGGAACTCGTATTAATAACACCATCCAGGGGAATCTTATAACTTCTCACACAATGTTGCCACACATATTTTATCAGGACAATATTGACCAGCAACTTATGAGTTTTCAGATGATATCTTACAAGATGTACCTTGTACCATAGGCGCCGACTTCCCTCCTAGGTGGGAGGTGCTGGACACCCCCACTCCACCCCAGGGCCTGCCCCCACTCCACCTCTTCCCCCAAACCTCTGCCCCACCTCTTCCCGCCCCTGCTCCACCCCGCCCCCAAAGCCCCCACCCCGCCTCTTTCCGTCTCCCTCCTGGATCTTCCTGCACGCCGTGAAATAACTGTTTGCTGTGGGCGGGAGGCACTGGGAGGGAGGAGGAGAGTTGACCAGCGGAGCCACCGGCAGGTGAGAGGCTGTAACAATGGTGTGCTCTAGTGGGACACAGTTTAGAGCATCTACTTTAGGACAAACTGCTTAGGCCAAGGCAGTCACAGGCCAAGACTGGGGGTCCTTTACTCTTAAGGCACACCAAACTAGTCAGAGAACTTCTGTTTCACCCCATTGCCTAACAAGAAGTCATACAAGCAATTCCCTCAGATACCCCAGTGTAACGATGCTCCTTCTGGTGGGACCCAACTGAGAGCGCCCATTCAGGACAAATTGCTTAAAGCAGGGCAGTTACAGCCCAAGGCTGGGGTTTTTCCACTTCTAAGGCAAACCAAACCAGCCAGACAGAGAGGACTTTGGTTTTACCCCACGGGCTAACCACAAGTCACACAAGCAATTCCCTTAGACACTCCAGTTTCCCACTATCACCACCAGTGCCACTCGTTATGGGGACAAATGGTGATGAAAACCAATAGCCCAGTAAAAGAAAAAAGGTCCTCTCGATCCCAAAGGACCAAGCCCCAGACCCAGGTCAATACACAAGTCAGATCTTACCCACAAATCACGCTGTTTCCAGTCCTTTAGAATCTAAAATCTAAAGGTTTATTCGTAAAAGGAAAAAGATATAGACGAGAGCTAGAATTGGTTAAATGGAGTCAATTACACACAGTGATGGCAAAGTTCTTGGTTCAGGCTTGCAGCAGTGAGAGAATAAACTGCAGGTTCAAATCAAGTCTCTGGAGAACATCCACAGCGGGGATGGGTCTTTCAGTCCTTGGTTCAAAGCTTCAGTGTAGCAAAGTCCCTCCAGAGGTAAGAAGCAGGATTGAAGACAAGATGGGGGAGCTGCAGCAGCTTTTTATATTCTCTTGCCGTTCGGTCTGTCTTTCTTTGTGCCAAAGACAAGCTGTCCAACACGTGGCCTGGAAACACCTCAGAGTTCTGTCCATAGGAAGGTCCCTGCATACCTTGCTGAGTCCCAAGGCATGTCTGCCTTCTCTCAATGGGTCAGTTGTATAGCTGATGGTCCATAATGGGCCCTCAAGCAGGCTAGGCAGAGCTGACACCAACTTGTCTGGGGTGTTCCCCAGAAGCATAGCACAAGTTTGAAATACAGACAGTATAGAGCCAATAGTCATAGCTTTAACTATAAAAATGATACACACATATAGACAGCATAATCATAACCAGCAAACCATAACCTTGTCTTAGACACCTCATTTGACCCCCTTTATACAAGATGTGGTGCCACTTCAGGACTTTGGTTGCAACAATGATCTATACGGTCCCAGCTTATGTCAGTAATGTCACAAGCTGTAAATCTCATCTGAAAAGTTTTCAAAATAAATCACTGTTTAAAAATGTATAGTGTGTACCTTCTACAAATGAAACCTACATCTATCTCTGAGTTGTGAAGAATATGTATTAAGGCTGTAACAACCAACAAGAATGCACTTTGATGTAAAAAACCATGATTAAATCGAGTCTTCCTGACTAGTGATTTAAATCATGATTTAAACCAAATCCACGCTGCCCGCTGTGCTCTTGCCCCTGGCCCCTTCACTCCCCAGGAGGCCCCACAAATATGTTTGGTGCCGGGCCCACAAAAAGTTAATCCGACCCTGACAATGGGTGGGCTAGAGTTCACTGCCCTTCTCAGTGCCTAAAAGAAACTCAACTCCCATAGCAAAGTAGCTGGAGACCCAGAGTTCGGTATCTAAGGATTTTCAGCAAGGATTACACAGGGTCAGCCTCCCCACATTCAAGTCCCAAAAGAAACTAAAGAAATGAATTTAATTAAATAACTTTTTATAAATTCTTATGATGAAGAAACAAATAATAATCTAATTTTCACAGCATAACATGGCTATTTTATAACCCACTGACATTATCTTCACAGTAATACATGAACATAAATAAAGAAAACAAATTAAAATCTCAACAGTTTGTTCCCCACAGAAACACAGTGAGAAGAAACTTAAGAGTTCCCAAAAGCTTAGATTGAGTTCACCTAAGTCTCAAAGTCTTTGACCACCAAATCTGTACAATTTGCTGAGTCTAAAACAGCATTTTCCCTCCACTTGCTTGTAGGAATCTTTAGTTGGAAGCCATGCAGAGTCCTCCTCTGCTGAAATCACGGCTAGTCTGTCAGCTAAGTGATTAACCAGCCACTCAGTTAAGTCACAAGTGTAGAGATTTAAAGAAAATCCTGTTACAAGAAAATACAAAAACTGAGAATAAAATATAAATGACTCTTTCCCCATTACCACATTTAAAGAAAAGTTGGTGAATCACACTAGTTGAGAAAGTTGACTAGAACAGTTTGGCTAAAACCAAAACAACATTCAAAGCATACAATTATAGATGAAGTTATTTTTCCCTCCCAATTTCCCCGGGCTGTAATTAACATTGCCCATGTTTCCCTGTTTGTAGGGTTGCCAACTCTTCCAGCCAGACCAGGAGAGTTGCCCTTTGCAGCAATGGTGTCTGGTCTGGGAAAGTTGGCAACCCCAGCTGTTCGAGGGTTAACAATATCACTGACCTGCTGCAAAATGCTTCAGAGTTCCGGACAACAGCCTGCTGTCTGCTCCTGAGCTCGGCTTCTCCCAGCTCACACAGGACACATGACACTTAATAGCTGCCCTGACTGCTTGCCCTCATGGAGTCTGACCCCAGCAACAGACTAGAGAGAGGGCCTATTGGAGCAGACCCCAAAACTACCACACCCAATACCAGAAGCTTCTGGATGTGGAGTGCTAAATCTGCCTAGCAACAATGACCCAGGCATAACAACTCACTCCTACCTCCCCCCAATGGGTCTCTTAAAGAGATATCTCCCTATTAGGCACATGGGTTACACAGGCACGCAAACAACCGTGACACTGCCCCATAGACGCCCCAGCAACCCTTTCCCCCATTTATGAGTGCAATATCAATAGTGTGCACCAGCGGCCACTGCATTTATGAGTCACCTCTCTGGAACTGAATGCACGGCTTTAGTCGAACCTTAGTCCTGTCCGTGCAAGTGCCCTAAAGCCGTGATCTGGACCAGGAGACACAAACGCTCTGTCCTGTGCTGCTGGGAGAACTGGCCAGCACAATAAATCATTTGCTGGGCATCCTAAATTAAGCAGATAAAGCAGGAAAAGAGGGGGATTCAGAGTTGGGTGATGAAAATACATAGAGTCAAGAGACAGAGATTGGTTTTGCCCTTGATTCCCTGCTGCTCTGTGTCATAGACATTTTGATGCAAGTTGAATGTAAGGACTCTGGCCTTCTCTATTTCCAGGTGGCTGATCCATTAAACATGGAGACAAACATGACGATGGAAAGTAAAGTGTCTCAAGAGCTGAAAAAAAAAGGAAAACTGAAAGAAAAGCAAGCCATCAATGAAGATTATGATCGCACACACTATGACCGGGGACACCTGAACCCAAACGCCTTCCAGTGTAATCAAAAAAGCCGAAAAGCCACCTTCACGCTCACCAACGCGGTCCCCGAGGACCCGTGCTTCAATAGGGTCAATTGGTCTGAGCTGGAACGAAATCTCAAGAAGCAGTTAAATAAAAGCTGCCTTTATACTGAAAATGAGAAAGGGAAACCCTTCCTAGTGACCGGAGCAGTGCCCAACGGAAAATATAAAATCCCCATTGAGAAGGATGACAAAGAAAGGAACATCAGCAGAGATGCAGGGAGGGTGGTGGTGCCCAGTCACATCTGGACAGCCGTTTGCTGTAACCACTCAGACAATAACAAGAAATTCTCCTTCGCCTTCCTGGGGATGAACAGGCCAGACAGCATCCTGGAGCCCATGAAAGTGACACAGTTGAACAAAAAGCTAAAGGACCTGTATGGGAATCGGTCCATCAAGATTTTTAATGATGACTGTAACGAAGGCAGCCCAAAGGCAGTTGATGTTTTATTGGCGATAACCACAGAGTTGCAAAATACTATTCCAGACTGGAGAAAGGATGCCTCTTCCCAGACTGAGGAATACCATCGAGCAGGAAACAAAAGGCCTCACAATAAAAACATCCAGATTAAGTCTAGTGAGAAAAAGCCAAAGCCTTAGTAGAAGCTAAAGTAGTTCGTGGGGAGAGGGGAATGAATGCAGCATAGACACAAATTCCAACAAACCTTTTAATTTAAAGCTCCTGGGGCCTGTGTAACTGCATGGGCTTGTCAGTGTCGACCCGCCCCTCACTCTTCCCTCTTCTCTCACCTGGTGCTTGGCAAACCCACTTGTTAAATCTTGTCTTAAATTAGCTCTTGATCCTGCCCCTGTTTTGATCCAGCTGGAGCCCCACTAATGCAGAGCTCTACCATTTACACAAGCTGAGTGTCAGCCCTGGCTGTCTGCAGACCCAGCCCGGCTGTGGGTCACACTCAGAACAGGAGCTTCTCACCCAGAAAGGATGGGAGCTCAGTCTGCCTATAGTGAAACCTCAGTTCTGCAGAAGCCAAAGGGACCAACAGGGATGTGCTGGTGTGACACACGCCACGCAGAGCTCAGGTTGCCCTGCATCACTGTGTGCAGTACCACAGTCCGTGCCATGGGGATACAGCTCCATCTGGGCCTTGCATCTCTGTGCCAGTGTCTGTCACACAGGGCTATTTACCCACTTTCGGAAAGCATTTAGGGCTGCTGGGATGGCGGGAGCTAGAGAAATGCAATGATGGTGATTTACATAATGCTGGCAAATATTGTGTTGGGTTGTGATTATTAAAATCAGTTTTGTGTTAAAACTCTACAGTCCCCATCTCCAGATCCCACAATGGAAAATTCTGCTTTGCTGAGCTTGACAAATAGACAGAACGAAAAATAAAAAGGTTCTGATTGCAAATAGCACCCTGGGCATTGCAGCACTGCGTTGTCTTTGATGGTTTGAATGTGAGAGAGCAGCTGGAGAGCCATGACATCATCACAATGCCCTGGGTCAGCTAGACTCTGGGTTTCCCATCTCACCCATTTCCAGAATTGTGGCCCAGTTTCTGGTACTTTCAGGTGTTCTTACAAGGGGAGATATTCAAAGACATGATAATACAAGTTTATTAACGAAAGAAAGAGAGATTTTAAATGATTACAAGCATGAGGCATAAAAGTCAGAATTGGTTACAAAGAAATAAAAGGTAAAGTACACGAACTTTACTGTTCTCACCACATGCTCACAGCAGTCTGGCTGGACCTTCAGCCAGGACCACTCCCCCATTTCAGTGATGCTTCATTTGTCTTTCAGACGTTGTTGATGCTGCGAGTAGAGATGCGGGGACAGAGGTGATTTATGTCCTCTGTTTCTCATTTTTATATCATTTCCTCCTCTTTGAGAATCATCCCCAGCTGGGATTCAGGTGACAGCCAGTCTGTTTGCACAGGAACCTTCAGCTAAGATGTAAATTTCTTGCTCAGACCCTTCTTCCTGCCAAAGAATGGCCGCTTCACCAGGTGATAGTCCATCTGATTTTGTTGACACCTGGCTGAGGCATCAGTTTGCCTTTTTCTCCGAGGAACTGGTTTCAACTGCTTCCCCAGATTTGGAATATGCCTTAGTAACATCATACAGAGCAATCTTATAACTTTACATACAATGCTGACACACATATTTTACCAGGCCAATAATGAACAGTGAAATATGAGTTTACAAATTATACCTTACCAGGCATACATTGTACAAAATTTATCATAATCTTGTAAAAGTGGTGAGCATAGGGTACAGACTGTCACAGAGATATGCAAAGGCACGAAGGGTAGGCACGTTTCCCTGTTCTCAGTGACAGTCCATGGGAATGGGGTGCCTGAGTCTCTTAGGGTTTGGACCCCAATTTCTGGGAGTCCAGTACTAATGAAATTCTTCCCTGTATGGGCCTAGAATGGAGCTCAAGGCGCAATTCACTCCTCATGCTGTCCTTGCTAACAGGTTGGTCGCGTGTTCAGAGTCAATATGATCCAGGTCTGGTTGGTTTGTTCAATTCCCCACCTTTCCAGAAGGCTGCATTTTATTGCCTCCAGTGGCAAACCCAGCACAGCAGCCCCCTATTTATGCAGAGGGGGTGATAATTAGCATCCATTTCTATGAACTGATCATTTTTCAGAGCTCCGAGAACAGACGTTCAGGATGCACAATGTGCTGATGTCAATGTCTGCAAAATTCCCCTAAGTCTTTAGACATATCAACACAGCCCATGTTTCATTATGGTACCCCAGTGCACTTGGCTGTTCAGAGCCATCGCTCCCCATCCCAACCCCGGCTAGACAGCAGTGTTACCCTGGCTCAGGAGAGGCCAGCGGCGTCTATTCACTCCAGAGGTTACAGCCATTGGGACCCAGCCTGCGAGCCGATTAATCACTCTGAGGAGGACCTTACTGCACTGAATTTGGTGGAAGTACTAGCGGAGTAAGCGGCTGCTCAGGGTGAGTGGCGGGTTAGCAAGCTGGATGTTAAGGTATCGATCCTCATTCTGATTTTGGCCTCTGGCACAGAAATAGTCCGTGATGGGAATGAAAGGACAGGCCCCTTCTCCGCAGATCCCAGGGCCAGGGTCACACGGCAATCCGCACACAAGGCGGAGCGAGGCTCCGAGCAGGGCTGGCTGATCCGCTTGCCGCGGTGGGAGGGTGGGAGCAGATCACAGCGTGACCGGTGCCGCCTGTCCGCACGTGGCCCATTGGGGGTCCTCCCGTTACCCATCTGTAGCCTGAGCTTAGTGCCTGGAACGAGCCGCTGTCTCTCTGGGGCTGCAGCAGTGACAGAGTGCGCGGCCCGGGGGAGCACCAGTTCCCTCGCTCCCTCCGTGATGCTGCAGCAGGCGGGGACCGCAGACACCAGGAGGCGGCAGCCGCAGCAGCGCTCCACGCTTCGCTCCGACTGACTCCGGGGGGATGACGTCACTCCCGTTGCACAAAAACTACATCCCACAAAATCCCCAAAGGCCGGTGCTGAGCACCCCATCTGCCCCTCTCCCTAACCTCGCAAGGCATGGCAGAGTGGTGCTGGGAGGCGGGCAGAAAATCCCCTCCCTGAATCTTGCAGCTGGCTGTTTGGGAACTGAATAGGGCAGCTCTGCAGAGAGCCCCGGGGTCACTCAGATCAGCTCTGTCTGTGGCAGGCCTGGGGACAGAACTCAGGTCCTCTCACTGCCAGGCCTTGGCTTGGCCAGAACCCCCTCCCTCCTGCCACTCATGGGCTCTGACCCACTGCAGCAGAATTCCCCAGGCATCGTTTTCCCCACAGGTGACAACGACACTGAGCTTCTGAAGAAAGCGAGGGAGGAGATTTGAAAGCTGGAATCCAAGGAGCAGAATAAACCGAAAGACTGGAAAGTAAGTGTCCACGGTTTGGTTTAATCTCTCATTTCATTGAGGTGTTTTAAAGAATTTACAAGAGATAAACATAGACCACACCAGCATAGCATTAAAACAACTAAAGAAACCCTGTTTATTATTAGTTATAATAATATCATTAAAACTTTGAAAATAACCCTGTTTATTATCAGACTTTAATTCCAGAAAATGTTCATCCTGAGGAGTATGGAGGGGAACAGAAGCAGAACGTTAACAGATCTACATGGCACTTAACACTAATGGGCTGATTTACACTGACTCAAAATGCAAATGAGGTCCAGATAAAGCCATGTTTTATTTATCTGCATTTCTATTGCAGAAGCCCCTTCTGGATCAAGCCCAGTCGTTCTACCAACACCTAGGAAGGCAGAGGGCCAGACTCTTCCCTGTCTCGCATCTTGCGTCAGCATTTACACCAGGGCCAAATCTGTGTAAACGCTGCCATTCTGGTTTAGTTGATTTTACGCTGCCTGTGCTCACTGGGGCAGCCCTGCTCTCACTCGCACCAGCTTTACACTGCTATAGCCCCATTAGCATGGATAGGGTTACCCCTGATTTACACTGGGTCAGCGAGAGAGGAATCGGCCCTAGAGACTCCAGTGGAGTTACACACGTTTAGGGGAAGCCTTTCTGCACCACACATAAGGCTGAAACACCATTTCAGTTTAAAGCTGCCATTCAAAGTGCTCTACAATCCCCAGGCATGCTCAGATTAGTTTGAAAATTGCTGTTTGTTGAGGGACCAGTGCAGAATACATGGGGCAAATTTAGGGGCATTTGATCAAGGGGTTCTGGAGACTGCATCCCTCACCCCCATAGGATGACCTGTTTTTTAGATTCTAATTTTTTCCCTTCTTTCCTTTTATGGATATTTTGCATTTCCTGGTGAATATCTAGTGTAATGGAAGGAGAGGGGTGGGGGTTGCTTTTTCCCACATATGAGTTTTGGGTTGGTTGTCTCAAGTGAGGGCAGAGTTAAGGATGTAATGGTTACTTGAAGATGACTCTGGCCCTGATCCTCAAAGGGACTTAGGTGTTATAACACCAAAGCTTTAGGCACCTGGAAAATCACTGGCTTAGGGGCCTCAGGTCCCAATACAACAAATGGGGGTAGGATGGTGCCTCTCTTCTAACTTTTAGCCCAGTGGTTAGAGCATTCACGTGGGATGTGGGAGATTTTCCCCTTGGCACGAGGGGCAGAAAGGATTGGAACAGAGGAATCTCACACCTCTCAGGAGAGTCGTGGGGGGAAGCAGGGGGGGAAGGCAAGTCTCTTCTGTTGAAATTGTTCCACTGTGTGTAAGTACTTGTACAGTCATTGGGGCAGAGTGTAAAAGAGAATGGGTCTATAGCCCAGCGGTTGGGGTATCCACGTAGGAAGTGGGAGATGCAGAATCCATGCCCCTGCTTCATTGACTCTTTAATTCTTTACTCAGAAGTTATGGGCTTGATGCAGGAATCCCTGGGGGTAATTTTCTGGCCTGTGCCATGCAAGGGGTCAACCTAGATGGTCACAATGGTCCCTTCTGGCCTCAAAATATGAATCTATGAACGTACATTCAAATCTAATGTACTTCTCCCAAAATGGCCTTATACACTTGCTAATTCTGCTGATATTTATGGGTTTGTTTGTTTGTTTTATTCCCTAAAGGAAAGAGTAAAGTGCCAGAGACAGCGAATCTCGTCTGAATTTGAGAAACTGCAACTGCTTCTGAATGAGAAAAAGGAACACTTTCTCCAGGGTCTGGCTGAGGAGGAGAGGGAGACTCTGAAGAAACTAAATGAAAATGTCACCAAACTCTCCCAGCAAAGCTCCTCTCTGCAGCAGCTGATCACAGAGATGGAGGAGAAGTGTCAGCAGCTGGCCGCTGAGCTGCTGCAGGTGAGTTATACAAAGTTCCCCTTTACTTTCGATTTCCCACAGCCACGGGAACAAACACAGACTGTCTCCCCTTCCCTTCCCCCCCACCCATATTATCATTATTATTTACTGATTTACTATTTATTTATGTACGGCCACAGATTTACACACCATTAGCAGCAATATTTAGGCTCCCTAAAGTTAGGGACCTAAGGGTAGAATGATCAAAAGCACCAAGTGACTTGGGGGCCCACATCTCATTTTGAAGAATGACTTAGGGCCAGATTTTCAGACGTATGTAGATGCCTAGAGAGGCAGATCAGCACCTTGTGAGGTTTTCAAAAGCATCAAACAGGTTAGGCACCCTACTCCCATTGACTGGTTTTACAGTTCCTATCAGGGTACCACCCACCATGCGTTGGATGCTTTCCAGGATCCAGCAAGACACAGCGCCGCCCCTAAAGCAGGGGCAGTCAATAGGCGGACCGTGAGCCAAATCTGGACCACCAGACGCTTTTGAACAGACCTCCAAATATTTTTATTTCCACACTATTATCATTATTGTTGGGTTTTTTGGTTTTCTCTCAAGTCTGGACCTTGACTATACCTTGATCAAGAAATTTGGACCTTGACAAAAAATAGACTACCCCTTCCCTAAAAGATTAGCCAATCAACATTCCTAAATTCTTACTTGTTACCCATCACCATGGTATCAGAGCTCCTCCCAACATCATCCAGTGTCAGCGTCCAGATAAAGTTCTCTCTTCCCACCAGGCAGCAGGCCGGACTTTGTTATTGGTAGGGCAGTTAGAAGACACATTTTCACAGTAAGAGCAGCACATTTTATCCAGTATTTGCAGCCTCTAGAGGCCAGTTTTACCATCACTTTTTGCAGTACAGTTGCTGTTTATCATCTGCATAAATATGATTCAGACAGTGAATTTTTTTAATCTTGTGATTTATTTTGGCAGCTCAGCACGGTATCTGGAAAATCTGCACAATATTTTTGTGAAAATTAAATTTCTCTTATTGTTGTTTGGAAATAGTTAATACACCATTTAGTGATCCAGTGCACCCCACGGTACCATTAGTGACTGAGTCATGCACATATCTGCACTTCCTGGGGCCGGAGTTGTGCATCAGCACTAATGTAATCATACACCATTCCGCTGTTATTACCTAATTATAACAAATCTTTATTTAACTCGGAGCTGCAGGTGTTTTCCCTTCTGTAAAGCCTCAGGAAACAGAAAATTAACCAGCCGTGCTGTGAACATGGAACAGCTGATCTGTACCACACTAACACTTTCTTATTTACTCTTCTCTCCTATTAGGATGTAAAGGGCACCCTGGCCAGGTGAGATTCCACGTTCAGTTCACCATGAATTTCTATCAAGCCCATTGCAATGGTACCTGTGCTGAGCATCTGTGTTCTCCGTAGGAGTGAGCAGGTGAGGCTGCAGGAACGAGAGCTCAGTGCTGCTGAACTGAAGGATGCATACAGAGTCCCCGGCATGATGGAAGTGCTGAGGGAATTCACAGGTAAGTTAACACTAATGCAGCAGGGGCTCTCTAGGTTTTCCTATCTGCAACTTGAAAATCACCCGTGTTTCCCCATTCCTAAATCCATGTGGACTCTTCCAGCCGAAGGTAGTAAAAGTGCTATGATACATAGAGACCAATACGTTAATACCGGGCCCCCTGCAGAAATGGGGCACTTACATTCAGGGACTCTGTCTTTGATGATTTAACATTGAAAAAACCTGTGAAGTACTTACACCCACTCCTGATGCAAATCCCATCACTGCTCAGTCCCCAGGGGCTGGGAGCTGTTAGTTTTACTTGTCATTCCGAAAGGGAACAATACGTGGTTCTCATATGGAGTTATTCAGCCACAGCTCACAAAGTACTTTACAAAGGAGAAAGTTTTCGTTGTCTCAGAGTTCCAGAGGGGAACTGAGGCACAGAGACATGCCCATGGTCAGATCAGAGCCAGGAACGGAACAAAGGTCTCCTAGGCCGTTGCCCTGGACACTGGCGAGTGCTGCCTGCTCCTTTTTTTAAAACCAGTTCTACTTTTCCCTCCCCTTCCTGTGTGTAAATGAGGCGGGATGGAGGGAGACGTGTTGTTGTTGCAGGGGAAAGCCTAAGGTCAGAGTTAGGGGTTTGCACTTCAGTGCCATGGTGGGGAATGTGGTACTGTGCATGCTGGAGCTGTTTGGGACTCTCGCAAGGGGGCAGAGTCTGCCAGTGAATGCAATGACTGGGGTGTGCACGTTAAGGTTCGTTTCCCTTCAGACTGTCACTGGGGCACTTCCTTGCACTCGGGGTTTCAGCAAATGTAACTGTTCTGAGTGAGGTTTCAGAGTAGCAGCCATGTTAGTCTGTATTCGCAAAAAGAAAAGGAGTACTTGTGGCACCTTAGAGACTAACCAATTTATCTGAGCATAAGCTTTCGTGAGCTACAGCTCACTTCATCGGATGCTGAGGTTTTTCTTTGTGGGAAATGCCTCGGTTCCATCTCTGAAAGGGGTTAACTGGAAGCTACCTTCTCTCGTCTCTATCTCTCTCTCCCTCTTCCCCCCCTCCATTAATATTATTCTCTTGGGAAAACTGCTAAGGAGGAGTCATGGCTGCTGTCTCACAGTGGGGCCTTCTGTGCCCACCCCCCGCCAGGCTTCCATCATGGTGGGAGCATTAAATGTGGCACCTGAAGTAGTGGTAGAAACACGGGACTGTGAGCAAGTGGCAGCAGCATCAACTGCCCCCCACAGGATCCCTCAAGTGACCCTTCCCTGAATTTTTGAGTAAATCACTTGGTGGTGGCAGTGATACCAGTCCAAGGGCGGGGGGAATCTGTGCCTTGAAGGAGTTTAAAACCTAAGCTGGTAGAATATAAGCTATGAGGGTCCCCACATCTGTACCCCTGAGTTCAGAGTGTGTGTGTGTGTGGGGGGGGGGGTTACCCTGACATGGTGGCAGTGTGGTGGGACCATTTTTGAACCAGAAAAACAGACCTTAGATTTGGTCACTTTTTTTTAGCTTAGAGCAGCTGGAGTTTTTTTTTCTCTTTGCCTGAGGGCAAAGTGGTTAAGCTGCAGCAAGAGAATTCACAAGCTGTTGTGTTTTTTTGTTGTTGTTGTTTTTTTCTAGCTCTTGGGCTAGGTTATAGTAAGGGTAGGAAGGTTAGCAAAATGATTGAAAGTGAAGTTCAAAAGAAATTGGAATTAGCCAGACTGGAGGCTGAAGAGAAAAAGAAGGAACATGAAAGAGCCCTGGAATGAAAGGAGAAAGAATATGAGACTCAAAAGGTTGCTCATGAGAGAGCCCTGGAGCTGAAAAAGCTGGAAAAAGACAATGAACTGGCTATATTGGAATGGAAGAAACAGAATCCCAATGCAGGAGGATCCAACTCTCCAAATAGCCACCAGTGGGAGCAGTTATGCCCAGCATATGAGGAGTCTACTGACATCGCTGAATATTTCATCACCTTTGAGAGACTGTGTACCATCCACTCTATTCCTGATACTCAGAAGATGACTATTTTGGTTGCAAAATTGATTGGAAGAGCTCTGGACATATTCAATAAAATGCCAATTGGTGAAGCTTCTGACTATGGTAAATTTAAGGATTTGTTTTTGAAACAATTTCAAATTACACCTGACACTTACAGAGTAAAATTTAGAACCCTTGAGAGAGAGGCTGGACTAAGTAATGTGGCTTATGTAAACCAGATGATGGATCTCTTTGATAAATGGGTCAAAGGAAGAGGTGTAACTAGCTTTGAAGAGCTGTATGATTTGCTTGTACAGGAGCAGTTCCTGACTCTGTGCAATGATGATGTAAAACAGTGTTTATGGGTGTCAAGGTTCCTTCCCCACTCTGAACTCTAGGGTACAGATGTGGGGACCTGCATGAAAACCTCCTAAGCTTACTTTTACCAGCTTAGGTTAAAACTTCCCCAAGGTACAAACTATTTTACCCTTTCACCCCTGGACTTCCACTGCCACCACCAAACTTTATCTGGTTTCCTGAAAAAATGTAGTTTGGACACGTCTTTCCCCCCCAAATCCTCCCAACCCTTGCACCCCACTTCCTGGGGAAGGTTTGGTAAAAATCCTCACCAATTTGCATAGCTGACCACAGACCCAAACCCTTGGATCTTAGAACAATGAAAAAGCATTCAGTTTTCTTACAAGAAGACTTTTAATAGAAGTAAAAAGGAATCACCTCTGTAAAATCAGGATGGTAGATACCTTACAGGGTAATTAGATTCAAACATAGAGAATCCCTCTAGGCAAAACCTTAAGTTACAAAAAAGACACACAGCCAGGAATATCCATTCTATTCAGCACAGCTATTTTCTCAGCCATTTAAAGAAATCATAATCTAACACATACCCAGCTAGATTACTTACTAAGTTCTAAGACTCCATTCCTGTTCTGTCTCCGGCAAAAGCATCACACAGACAGACCCAGACCCTTTGTTTTTCTCCCTCCTCCCAGCTTTTGAAAGTATCTTGTCTCCTCATTGGTCATTTTGGTCAGGTGCCAGTGAGGTTACCTTTAGCTTCTTAACCCTTTACAGGTGAGAGGATTTTTCCTCTGGCCAGGAGGGATTTTAAAGGGGTTTACCCTTCCCTTTATATTTATGACAATGGGATAAGAAGATGGACTCAGCAGAAAGTCTTGCTGCTTATGCTGATCAATATGAGCAGTCCCAGACCGTCAGAGAGGCGGGGCAAATCGGAACAAGATGGGTGGAAGTAGCAGAGAGGAACAACCCTGGTCACAGTTTGGGCAGATACCAGAAGGGATGCCCCAAACCAATACCCTACCACTAGGGGCAGCCCAAGGCCCCCCCAACTCCCCAAGGAAAACCCCAGACACCTTATCGTCTCACCACACCATTCTCCAGCAACCCACCTCGCCCCAGTGACCAGTCAGCTGGGCGATGTTTTAAATGTAATGAGCTGGGGCATGTGAAGGCCAACTGCCCCAAGAACCTGAACAGACTGCAGTTCATTGCACCGGGGTCACACCAAAGGTCCTCAAGCCCAGATGCCTCACAGATCCCCCCAGAGCAAAGGGAAACTGTGAGTGTGGGCGGGAAGAAGATTATCGCATGGAGAGACACTGGAGCACAGGTGTCAGCTATCCACCAATCCTTAGTGGACTCCAAATTCATCAACCCAGAGGTCCAAGTGATGATTCAACCCTTCAAGTCAGACTGTTTGAACCTGCCTACCGCTAGGTTGCCTATCCAGTACAAGGGCTGGTCAGGAATGTGGACTTTTGCAGTCTATGATGCTGCTGGGAGAGGACTTGGCCAACCAGATGGGGAAATCCACTTTTGTGTGGACTACCGTAAACTAAATGCTGTAACTCGCCCATATAACTATCCAATGCCACGCACAGATGAGCTGTTGGAGAAACTGGGATGTGCCCAGTTCATCTCCACCTTAGACTTAACCAAGGGATACTGGCAAGTACCGCTAGATGAATCTGCCAAGGAAAGGTCAGCCTCCATCACCCATAAGGGGCTGTATGAATTTAATGTGCTCCCTTTCACGCTGCGAAATGCACTCGCCACTTTCCAGAAACTTGAAGACAGTCTCCTAGCGGGATTGGGAGAATCTGCAGTCACCTACCTTGACAGTGTGGCCATATTTTCTGGTTCATGGGCAGAATACTTGGAGCATCTAAGGAAAGTCTTCGAGCGCGTAAAGGACGCAGGACCCGCTGTTAAGGCTGAAAAGTGTCAAATAGGCTTAAACGGAGTGACTTACCTTGGACACCAGGTGGGTCAAGGAATTATCACCCCCCTACAGGCCAAAGTGAATGCTATCCAAAAGTGGTCTGTCCCAAAGTCAGAGAAACAGGTCCAATCCTTCTTAGGCTTGGCCGGATATTACAGGCGATTTGTACCGCACTACAGCCAAATCGCTGCCCCACTGACCGACCCGACCAAAAAGAAACAGCCAAATGCCGTTCAGTGGACTGAAGAGTGTCAGAAGGCCTTTAACCAGCTTAAAGCGACACTCGTGTCTGACCCTGTGCTAAGAGCCCCAGACTTTGACAAACCTTTCCTAGTAACCACAGATGCGTCCGAGCGTGGTGTGGGAGCAGTTTTAATGAAGGAAGGACTGAATCAAGAATTCCATCCTGTCGTGTTTCTCCGCAAGAAACTGTCTGAGAGGGAAAGCCACTGGTCAATCACAGAGAAGGAATATTACGCCATTGTGTACGCTCTGGAAAAGCTACGCCCATATATTTTGGGACGGCATTTCCACCTGCAGACCGACCATGCTGTGCTGAAGTGGCTTCATATCGTCAAGGAAAATAATAAGAAACTTCTTTGGTGGAGTTTAGCTCTCCAAGATTTTGATTTTGAAATACAACACATTTCAGAAGCTCCTAACAAAGTGGCTGATGGAGTCTCCTGTGAAAGTTTCCCAGAATCAGCTGGTTAAAACTGTCCCTATAGTCTAAATCATTATAGTACTTGAAATGTGTGAAATAACGTTTAGTTTTTATATAATCAGTAGTATGCTTAGAGGTGCATGTGTCTTATTAACTCTGGTTTCTCCTAGAGCTCCAGGAAGAAATCACATCCAGTGTGGAACAGGCTGTCCAGCACCATCTGTGAATTGGGGGGCGTCATGAATATAGGGGGAAGGGTAGCAACCTTTATATATGCCAGCCCATTCAGTAGCCTAAAATCCCTCCTTGGCAGCTGTACCGGATTGCCTTACCTGTAAAGGGTTAAGCAGTTCAAATGCCCTACGTTGGCATCTGACCAGAAGGACCAAAGAAGATTCCTTCCCTGCCAGATTTGAAAGTTTTGTTTTGTTTTGTTCTGTGTGTTGTTCTCTCTCTGAATGGAGGGAAAAACCAGCAGATACAATATCTCCTAAAACCATACCTGGAATAATCCATCTAAAACCACAGAATCTGTGAGTAGGGCAAGGAAATGTTTAGCTAGATGCATTAGATTATATCTTTGTTTTGGGGTTGTGAATTTCCCTATGCTAAAGAGGTAGTTTCATTCCTGTTTTTGTAACTTTGAAGCTGAGCCCAGAGGGGGGAATCCTCTGTGTTTTAAATATTTTTATTACCCTGTAAAAGTTACATTCCATCCTGGTTTTGCAGATGTGATTCTTTTACTTTTTTTCTTTATAACAAAAGTTGTTCTTTTAAGAACCTGATTGATTGATTTCAGTGTCCTGAAGACAAAGGGTCTGGTTTGTACTCATGTTGCTAAAGCAACTGGTTGGTATTTTATTCTCAAGCCTCCCCAGGAATGGGGGTGAAGGAGCTTGGGGGCATAGGGATTCCAGGTGACCCTTCCCTGAATTTTTATGTAAATGACTTGGCAGTGGCAGCAATTCTAGTCCAAGGGCCAGGGGAATCTCTGCCTTGGAGTTTTAGCCTAAGCTGGTAGAATATAAGCTTAGGGGGTCTTTCATGCAGGTCCCTACATCTGTACCCCAGAGTTCAGAGTGGGGGAGTTTACCATGACAGGCCCTCTGGCCATCGCAGAGGTAGTCAGTATCACCAGGATTTCACCATTGGTGTCATTCTCCTGCAACAGATATGGGCTGGCTACAGAGCTTCCCTCTGAGCCACATACACACCAGATATGTTCAGTATAAGCTCCTATAAACCTCTGGGTGAGGTTAGGGTAATTTAAATATATTACCCACTGCGCCACCTAGTGGCTGAACAGTACAATACAGCTTAGCATTCCATTACAATTGGTGACCAGCATCAGGCTGCCTCAGGGTCTCTCCAGCAGCAGCCCACAGGATACACTAGTCAAACACGCACCCTTGGGAGTCAAGGTCTCTTCCGTTCAGACTAGCTCCTTGTTAGCGCCTCTAATTACTACTGGCAGCATCTTTTTTCCTTCAGGAAAGGAGCTCTGGGAACTCATGGTGGCTTTTCCCTTCTGCAGCCGGCATCCCTGCCTCAGACGGCCATCTTCCACCCGATGGGCCTGTACCTCTGCACCCATCTCCGCACTGTTCTTGTCTCCAGCCGGCTAGTGTAGCTCGCTGCCCAGCTGCTCTGTTTTCTGGAGACACTGCACCTTCTCTCTGGCATAATTTCAGCTCTCTCCACAAGGCCTCTGGGCTCTCCTGCTTTGTATGCGTCTCAGAGCCAGCTTCCTTCCACACTTGACCTTAAGCTGGTTCTGGAGCTCAGTCAGCTCCTTCTGCAACAACAAACACTGCTGTTCCCTGGTCGCCTTCCAGTGCTGAGACGGGCCAGGTCCTGCTCCCGCTGGATGGCTTGGGCTGAGATCCAGTCCTTTGAGCAGCACATCTCCTCTAGCTCCTGCCGGGGCTCAGCCTTTGGACCTGCAGAGTGTTCAGCTTTTCTTCTAGCTCTCTCCAGTCCATTAGTGGGTGGGTTTGCTGGGTAGCTGTAGAGGACATGGCCACTGCTGCAGCTTCCCTTATAGCCAGATTCCCTCTGTATCTGTGACCATTGACATCCAGCCCTTCAGTGTGTGATCAACTTGTTCCCCTAAAAAGCCTCCCAGGACACCCACGGCCTCACTCTGCTCGCCTGCGTAAATGCAGCTTCCTGGTAATTTATTGCTGGGCTCTCTTATCTCACACACCAGAGCTCTCAGCAAGCACCTCTGCCCTCTCCTGAGCCCTCAGCTTTAGTCTGTCTAGTTCTTTATCTTCTTCCAGAAACTGTTCCTTCCCCTGTCATAGGATATGTCCACATTTGAGCTGCGACGCTATTCCCAGCTCACATAGACGTAGCTCAGCTAGCGCCTAACAATAGTCATGTGGCAGGGTAGCGCGGGTGGCAGCTTGAGTACAAAACCACCCGGACTCCCTTGGTACATACTCAGGCAGCTGGCCCGAGCTGCCCATACTAGCCATGCTACACTGCTACTTTTAGCGCTCTAGCTTGAGCAGAGTTAGTGTAGGTATGTCTACATGAGCTGGGAATCTCACCTCCCAGCTCAGTTGCAGACACCCTCTGTTTCAAGTTCTCCAGGTTTCTTCCTTCTAACCGGTGTGGCAGGGTCCTGGGTCCCAGCAAACCCTCCTCTAGTTTCCCAGGCACACTACTCATGTCCTGCAGCCCTTTCTGGGCCCTCCTTCACAAGGCATAGGGCTTGTTCAAGCCCTTTCAGTTTTGGCTCCTGAGTAGCTTTCCTCTTGCATGGCTCATTTTCTACCTTGGCTGCCTGCAGCTTGGCTGTCTTGAGACTGTTGTTCTCCATCTCCCTGTTGCATTACTCCTCCCTTGGCTGAACTATTCCGGTCTCCAGGTGCTGCTTCTCTAGGGCCAGGGCTCCTTGACCTGGGGTATTGGCAATTCCAACTGTTGCTTTCTCCCTCTGGTGTGGTGCCTGGCGCTTGGTACATTCAGCAGCTCTGAGTTTCTCCTGCATTTGAATAATCTCACCAGTCCTTGGCTCATGTGGGTGCTGGAGCTTTATCTTTAAAGCTGGGCTTCTTGGAAGCTAGAGCAGAATTTCTCCTGCTGAACACCATGTTCCATTTTCAGAGCCTAGACCCGTTTGCTCTCCCTAGCCACAACCTGGTATCTTCTCTCCCACTCTGGGAGTAGCTCCTTCTGCCTGTCCTCTGATTACCGGGTTCGCTCTTGTAGCTTGGCCAGTTTCAGTAAGAAAACCCGCACCTGGGTCTGCAAATTATAGATCTGTTCAATATCCCTATCAGAGCTCTAGTCCCACCTATCTCTTGGGACCACCAGAAATGTTAAATCACATTTAGCTTCTGCCCCAGCTCCCCTGGGCCAGAGAGCCTGCTGTGCACTAGAGCTGCTGGTTGGATCATTTTCCAGTGGAGTCTTTTCAGGCTCCTGGAGAAAGCTACTCAAACACCCAAGCTTTGAGTCTGGGAGTGATGCTAAGGTATCCCTGGTAAATGGTGGCACATCTGAAACCCATGGCTGGCCTCTTCCTCTGATACTTATATCCTGCTTTCTTAGCTCCCCATTTTACCCAGTCCTAGAAACTCTCACTGCCCCACCACAACATCAAAATCCAAAGTTCTTGGAGGGCAGCATCTTTTACGTGTCCCTTTTCCCTGCACTCGAAACAAATTAACCTTGGGGGGGTTGCTCTTCCCAGCCCAAAATGGGATTCCCACAGTCCTGGGCCTGACCTCCCCATGGCAGGGTGTCTCTAATAACCTGGAACTCCCCTGTTCTGTGAGTGCCCTGGAAAAATGGGCTAATCTCCCCACCTTGCTTCTGGAGGCAGCCCCATCTTATGTACCCATCCTACCCACGGTCAGTGCACAGCATTGGACCATCTTCTGCAGCATCTTCTCTGCTGCTGTTTGCGGTGGTGTCTGTCAAGTCACTGGCCTGCCTCAGTGCGTTGCTGTGCATATCTGGGCACTTCCATCAATGGGAGCTGGAACACCCATGGCTGTTCCTGGGCCTCCCGACACCAGCTTGGGAGAATGAATGTCCCACTGGCATGGAAGGTGTCTGTGCCGTGTTACTTTGTCATCCTGCCTTGACGAGTCTCAGAGCTGGGGTGACAAAGGTTGGCTTGCAGGGTTTGTGCAACAGCATTAAACACAGCTGTGTAGACGTTGTGTCTGGGGCTGAAGCTTGGGTTTGAAGCCCCCGCTCCCTGGGCTTCAGAGCCCCAGCTCCAGCCTACCCCGAAGGTCTATATGGATATATTTAGTGCTGGAGTGTGAGCCCCACAAACCTGAGTCTGAGGACCTGGCTGTGGGACTCACTGCTGTGGGCTGTGTAGAAGTTCCACCCCCTGCTCAAAGCAGGAACAATCCCGAACTAAATCATCCCAGCCAGGGCTTTTTCAAGCCAGGCCTTAAAAACTTCTAAGGAAGGAGATTCCACCACCTCCCTACGTAACCCATTCCAGTGCTTCACCACCCTCCTAGTGAAAAAGTTTTTTCTAATATCCAACCTAAACCTCCCTCACTGCAATTTGAGACCATTACTCCTTGTTCTGTCATCTGATACCACTGAGAACAGTAGAACCATCCTCTTTGGAACCCCCTTTCAGGTAGTTGAAGACTGCTATCAAATCCCCCCTCATTGTTCTCTTCCTCAGACTAAACAATCCCAGTTCCCTCAGCCTCTCCTCATAAGTCATGTGTTCCAGTCCCCTAATCATTTTTGTTGCCCTCCGCTGGACTCTTTCCAATTTTTCCACATCCTTCTTGTAGTGTGGGGCCCTAAACTGGACACAGTACTACAGATGAGGTCTCACTAATGCCGAATAGAGGGGAATGATCACGTCCCTCAATCAGCTGGCAATGCTCCTACTTATACAGCCCAAAATGCCATTAGCCTTCTTGGCAACAAGGACACACTGTTGATTCATATCCAGTTCTCGTCCACTGTAACCCCTAGGTCCTTTTCTGCAGAACTGCTGCCTAGTCATTCAGTCCCTAGTCTGTAACAGTGCATGGGATTCTTCCATCCTAAGTGCAGGACTCTGCACTTGTCCTTGTTGAACCTCCATCAGATTTCTTTTGGCCCAATCCTCTAATTTTTCTAGGTCCCTCTGTATCCTATCCCTACCCTCCAGCATATCTACCACTCCTCCCAGTTTAGTGTCATCTGCAAACTTGCTGAGAGTGCAATCCATGCCATCCTCCAGATCATTAATGAAGATATTGAACAAAAGCGGCCCCAGGATCAACCCTTGGGGCACTCCGCTTGATACGGGCTGCCAACTAGACATGGAGCCATTGATCACTACCTGTTGAGCCCTACGATCTAGCCAGCTTTCTATCCACCTTATAGTCCATTCATCCAGCCCATACTTCTTTAACTTGCTGGCAAGAATACTGTGGGAGACCGTATCAAAAACTTTGCTAAAGTCAAGGAATAACACGTCCACTGCATTTCCCCTTATCCACAGAGCCAGTTATCTCGTCATAGAGGGCAATTAGGTTAGTCAGGCATGACTTGCCCTTGGTGAATCGATGCTGACTGTTCCTGATCACTTTCCTCTCCTCCAAGTGCTTCAACATTGATTCCTTGAAGACCTGCTCCATGATTTTTCCAGGGACTAAGGTGAGGCTGACTGGCCTGTAGTTTCCCGGATCTTCCTTCGTCCCTTTTTTTAAAGATGGGCACTACATTAGCCTTTTTCCAGTCATCCAGGACCTCCCCTGATCGCCATGAGTTTTCAAAGATAATGGCCAATGGCTCTGCAATCACATCTGCCAACTCCTTTAGCACCCTCGGATGCAGCGCATCCGGCCCCATGGGCTTGTGCTCATCCAACTTTTCTAAATAGTCCCGAACCACTTCTTTCTCCACAGAGGGCTGGTCACCTCCTCCCCATGCTGTGCTGCCCAGTGCAGTAGTCTGGGAGCTGACCTTGTTCGTGAAGACAGAAGCAAAAAAAGCATTGAGTACATTAGCTTTTTCCACATCCTCTGTCACTAGGTTGCCTCCCTCATTCAATAAGGGGCCCACGCTTTCCCTGACCACCTTCTTGATGCTAACATACCTGAAGAAACCCTTCTTGTTACTCTTAACATCCCTTGCTATCTGCAACTCCAAGTGTGATTACCTGATTTCACTCCTGCATGCCTGAGCAATATTTTTATACTCTTCCCTGGTGATTTGTCCAAGCTTCCACTTCTTGTAAACTTCTTTTTTGTGTTTAAGATGAGCAAGGATTTCACTGTTAAGCCAAGCTGGTCGCCTGCCATATTTACTATTCTTTCTACACATCGGGATGGTTTGTTCCTGCAGTCTCAAGGATTCTTTAAAATACAGCCAGCTCTCCTGGACTCCTTTCCCCCTCATGCTATTCTCCCAGGGGATCCTGCCCATCAGTTCCCTGAGGGAGTCAAAGTCTGCTTTTCTGAAGTCCAGGGTCCATATGCTGCTGCTCTCCTTTCTTCCTTGTGTCAGGATCCTGAACTCAACTATCTCATCGTCACTGCCTCCGAGGTTCCCATCCACTTTTGCTTCCACTACTAATTCTTCCCTGTTTGTGAGCAGCAGATCAAGAGCTCTGCCCCTAGTTGGTTCCTCCGACACTTGCACCAGGAAATTGTCCCCTACACTTTCCAAAAACTTCCTGGATTGTCTGTGCACTGCTGTATTGCTCTCCCAGCAGATATCAGGGTGATTGAAATCTCCCATGAGAACCAGGGCCTGTGATCTAGTAACTTCTGTTAGTTGCCGGAAGAAAGCCTCATCCACCTCATTCCCCTGGTCTGGTGGTCTATAGCAGACTCCCACCACAACATCACCCTTGTTGCTCACACTTCTAAACTTAATCCAGAGACTCTCAGGTTTTTCTGCAGTTTCATACCGGAGCTCTGAGCAGTCATACTGCTCTCTTACGTACAATGCAACTTCCCCACCTTTTCTACCCTACCTTTCCTTCCTGAACAGTTTATATCCATCCATAACAGTACTCCAGTCATGTGAGTTATCCCACAAAGTCTCTGTTATTCCAATCACATCATAATTCCTTGACTGTGCCAGGACTTCCAGTTCTCCCTGCTTGTTTCGCAGGCTTCTTGCATTTGTGTATAGGCACTTAAGATAACTCGCTGATCATCCTGCTTTCTCAGTATGAGGCAGGAGTCCTCCCCTCTTGCGCTCTCCTAGTAGTGCTTCCTCCTGGTATCCCACTTCCCCATTTACCTCAGGGCTTTGGTCTCCTTCCCCTGGTGAACCTAGTTTAAAGCCCTCTTCACTAGGTTAGCCAGCCTGCTTTCAAAGATACTCTTCCCTCTCTTCGTCAGGTGGAGCCCGTCTCTGCCTAGCACGCCTCCTTCTTGGAACACCATCCCATGATCAAAGAATCCAAAGCCTTCCCTCCAACACCATCTGTATAGCCATTCGTTGACTTCCACGATTTGACAGTCTTTACCCGAGCCTTTTCCTCCCACAGGGAGGATGGACGAGAAGACCACTTGCACCTCAAACTCCTTTATCCTTCTTCCCAGAGCCACGTAGTCTGCAGTGATCCTCTCAATGTCATTCTTGGCAGTATCATTGGTGCCCACGTGGAGAAGCAGGAAGGGGTAGCGATCTGAGGGCTTGATGAGTCTCGGCAGTCTCTCCGTCACATCATGAACCCTAGCTCCTGGCAAGCAGCAGACTTCTCGGTTTTCCCGGTCGGGGCAGCAGATAGATGACTCAGTCCCCCTTAGGAGGGAGTCCCCGACCACCACCACCCACCTCCTTCTCTTGGGAGTGGCGGTTGTGGAACCCCCTTCCCTAAGAGAGTGCATCTCATGCCTTCCAATTGGTGGAGTCTCCTTCTGCTCCCTTCCCTCAGATGTATCATCTAGTCCACTCTCCGCGTTAGTACCAGTGGAGAGAACATGAAAACAGTTGCTCACCTGTATCTGCATTACTGGTACATGGATGCTCCTCTTTCTTCTTCTGGAGGTCACATGCTGCCAATTTTCTTCAGCATCCTTCTGTCCCCGCTGCGCAGCCTCCTCTGATTCCTCAGAATGTTGTTCCCGTAGAACCAGATCCTGATGTCTGTCCAGGAAATCTTCATTTTCTCTTATGCAACACAGGGTCGATCCTTGTTTCTCCAGACCTTGAACCTTCTCTTCCAATATGAAGACCAGCTTGCACTTTGTAGAGACAAAGTCGCTTCTGTCCTGTGGAAGAAAGACAAACATAGCACAACCTGTGCAGGTCACAACAGCTGAATGCTCACCATCCATATTACCTTCCTTCTACGAGCTTCCTCAACTCTTGCAGTCACTACACAGAGAAGCAAAAAGAAAAGGAGTACTTGTGGCACCTTAGAGACTAACAAATTTATTTGAGCATAAGCTTTCGTGAGCTACAGCTCACTTCATCGGGTGCAACTTATGCTCAAATAAATTTGTTAGTCTCTAAGGTGCCACAAGTACTCCTTTTCTTTTTGCGAATACAGACTAACATGACTGCTACTCTGAAACCTACACAGAGAAGCCTGCAAGATGAAAGCCTCAGTGGGCTCTCCCCAGGCGAACTCCCAGTCATAGAATCATAGAATATCAGGGTTGGAAGAGACCTCAGGAGGTCATCTAGTCCAACCTCCTGCTCAAAGCAGGACCAATCCACAACTAAATCATCCAGTCAAACTTCCTCTCTTAGCCTCTCTGCTGGTTCACAACTGGCTGCCTTTTTATAACACTCAGGCCCACTCAAGGCCCACCTGGAACAAAGCACTCCCACTCCCTTGATTACATTGAACTCATTAGCACTACAAAAGTGATCTTTCCTTCCTTCTTGTCAACTGCTGAGAATAACCCACTTCCACCTTAATTGAATTGGCTCGTTAGCATTGACCCTCTACTTGGTAAGTCAGCTCTCATCTTTTCATATGCTGTGTATTTATTCTTCTCTACTGTATTTTCCACTCCATGCGTCTGATGAAGTGGGTTTTAGCCCACGAAAGCTTATGTCCAAATACATTTGTTGTCTCTAAGGTGCCACAAGGACTCCTCATTGTTTTTGCTGTAAAAAAAGTGATTGATTGGTCTATTTCCTTGAAATTAGTGATTGAACCTAATTTCTTGAAGAGCTAGCTGAGCAGAGTATGTGAGGAGGCCCATCACATGGCCTTGCTAGGACTACTTTTTTTTAAACATGCTTATGAACATTTTCAATGTAATAATTCAGTTTTGAAGCTTTATTTACAATATGCCATTCATGGCAGTGTGCCCTAAACTTACCTTGAATATTTGAAAATAAATAGCCTAAAATTATCTTTTGATGGATTCATTTGTGTTTTTATCCAGTCTGCTGGTGTCTAGGTGGCATGGGCTGTTGAAGCTATGTGTTTTTCCTGGTTTTTAAAATTTCCCTGTGTTAATCTAAGAATAGATAATTTTTCCCTAAAATTTCCTTCAGAAATATCTGCATTCCTTTCCCTATTTCTCGCTGAATTATGTGTAATTACTGTGATTTCTTATCCAATCTTATTGTGTTATTACATGGGAAAATATGTTGGGAAATAGGTTAATATACAACATGGTTTTTATTATCTGACAAGACATAAAAGTGTGTTGTCAGTCACAATTTACAGCATGAAGTGTCATGGAGAGATTGCAGGCAATGTTCATTTTTAAATGTCTAACTATGAGTGGGCTCCCCCATCAGTTCCTGCAACCCCTGGCTGGCAGACCTCTGTGGGAATTAAGCAACCTGCAGTCTGCCAGGGAACCTCCACCAAGTGTCTTTATTACTTTTTATGGTGCATCACAGCATAGCAGCAGTTATGAGGAGCCCCCTTCCTGCTCCCTGGTTCAGCCTTTTATACTGCTGCTTTCTTCTCAGCGCTGAGCTAGTGACCTCACCAGGGCTCGCTCCCCACAGGGAGCGGGGAGCCTCCGGACAGCAGTCTGGCTGGCAGCATGGAGCAGAGCAGGCTCAGCCCAGCTCAGAGCAGGAAGCCTGGGCAGCAGCTAGGCTGGGAGTGGGGCGGGGCATCCAAGCTCCAAGCACAGAGGGCACAGCCAAGCTAGGACAGGGGAGCCTCAAGGCAGCTGGGCCCTAGCTGGAGCCCCCTACCTGCCCTCAGAACAGCCTGGCTTTCTAGCCAGTGGAGCCATGGAACTGACAAGAATGGCAGCCAGCAGCTGATGTAAGTGAGACAGTGTCTACACACACATTGCATCGCCCTAACTACACCCACATAATCCCTGCGCCTCTCATGGAGGTGGAGTTATTATATCAGTGTAGCAGGGCACTTACACTGACATAATTAGTTTGATGTAAACTGCCTTACGTTGATCCAACTCTGTAGTATAGGACCAAGCCCTGGTCCCAGCCACGGAGATAACTCCTCAATGGGAGCCATAGTCTGAGCGCGGTGAGCCTCTGATTGGAACCAATCACATATTCACTGGGATTGCCCAGCATTCCAGCGAACCAAAGCTTCCAGCTCTTGCCAGGCATGTTCTAGGCAAAATTAGAAAGTCCAGGTTGTTGAGCTGAAGATCTGGAGCTCCCTCCTCTGGTCTAGACTGCAGAAGGTTGGAAGCCTGCCATTTCCAATGCACAAGAAAAGTGGCATGAATCCCTGCGCAGGAGGCTTGCGTTGGGAAAGTTGGCCCGTGACGGATCTCTGGGTGGAATGTCAGAGGAGGATTTCTGGGTGTGATTTCTGGTGTTGTGTTTGGTTTGGTTTGTATAATTCCTCCTTTAGGTAAGCAGGGAGGGATGTAAGGCCAGATTTTCAGAGGTATTTAGGAACCTAAAGATGCAGATATGTACCTTGTGGGATTTTCAAAAGTGCTTACTTTGTTTAGGCACTTAACTCCCATTGGGTTAAGGGGCTAGCCAGGGCCCTCAACCTCTGTGAGCATGTCCCGTTGTCAGCTACCCCAGGACCTGCTGCACCCATTCTCTGCTGAAACATGCGAGGAGTCCTAGGAAAAGCCAGACTGTGTTATTGAGAGTTACCTTGTGAATAAGGCAAAGTCCCAAGGGAGGGGTGAGTTTGACCCCAAACAGCATGTGCAGACCCTGGAGTGGAGTGGGAATGCCGCTCGTTTACAGCATCATGTCAGCAGGAGTTCATAGCTCCTTGGTGAGTTTCTAACCACTTGTCCAGTGACAGAAGGAGATCATCCATCAGTGCCCCTAAAGCAGCTGAAGTTCAATGGCCTGGCCTCAATCCAGAACAAGCCATGGCTAGAGTGATCTCCAGCTAGATGAGCTGGTGATGGGCCGTTTGCTAGCTCCCCTCTCAGCTCGCTCAAGAATAGATATGATGCTGGTAATAGTGGTGAAAACTGAAGCATCCAGGGTGTTTGCTCAGTGTTGGTTGGACTATTGCAACTGTTTGAAAGAGGGAGGGAAGATTCCTTCTCTGACTGGGGTGTTGGCTGTTTAGGTGTGGGGGTGGCTCCCCCCACTCCTGTCTGCTGCAGGGCAGGGACACAGAGGATAAAACTTAGGGCAACCTGTGAATTCTGTGGCAGACGCGCTGAATTCTGTGGCATCATGAGTTCACTGAGCTGTGAGGAATGGAGAAGTTCCCATTTCTTAGCGCTATTGTTTCAGGCTGCCTGCAGACTCAGGCAAGCACCACTGTATCACTTACACGCAGTTACTTTTCAGGGTTATCTCTGCAAACACAAGGTCTAGAAACACAGGGTGCGATACTGTGCCGGGCCTCTGGGATGTGCACCACAGAACTCACAGCTCTGGGGGAGAGATGGCAAAGGTCGCCTGACACCACTTTTGCATCCTTGGGATTCCAGGCTGTTCTGGGGGGAGGGAAGGGATAAAATATCCCCCGGTGTAATTTCAGGTAGCTAGGGGAGCTACCCTAAGTCATAGGAGCCCAGTGTGGGCTGCCTATAGGAGGCGGCACTGTCAAAAATGACCATAGTGTTAACAGTATGGACCCACCTCTTTCTGCCTGCAGCACATTCCCTCCCAGCCCCACTAGCCCCCAGCTGCACTCCTAGCACACCCCTCGTGGTGGGGCTTGCAAGGGGCCCTTTGATGCAGAGCCTGCGGCTGAGTCGCACAGCGCCTGTATGGGGGAAAGTCTCCCCCAGCCAGAGACAGGTTTTAATGGCCCCTGTACATTGCCACAGTGGGCTGGGCCAAGAGCTCAGATTCTGGATGCCGGTGGCATGGCTGGGGTGAATTTTCTGGCTGTGGAATCAGGGGATTCACCAGGCTTTGGCCTTGCTGCCTTTCTGCAGAATGTCCCTGTGAGTTTGGAATGTGAACCTGTTTGGCAGGTTACCAAAGAATTGTGGTGACTGAGGCAGGACAGGTAGATCAGTGGGTGGGGAGTGACCTTTGGAATGGCTTCCCTGAGCATCAGGAAGAGGACACAGCTGTGTGTAACCTTCTCTCTGTTTGTATTTGGGTCTGTTTGCTCTCCGTGTATTTGAGGTCTATGAGGATGTCCATGTATAGAGAAAGTTTTTAAAAACAAATTTTCTGTGTTGTTAATTAACTGCTCCAGATATGGCAATCAATCAAAATATTTACTAGTGAAGCATTTTGGAGCTTGGAGTCTTAGCAGAAACATTTATTTGTATGAACTTCTCCTCACCTCTGTACAATTCTTCTCAAACCACTCAGACTGGTTCCCTGGGCTGAGTCAGACATGGACAATGGCTTGTTTACAGTCAGGTTGCTTTAAGCAGGTATCTGAAGAGACATGCAGCTTCCTGATTCATGGTCTGCAGTGTAAATGCCTCAGAGTGACCTGAAACACTCAGAGGAGTCACCTCTTTGCTTTGGGTTTTCTGGTAGTTGGAAAAGAGGTTTTATTTCCTCATCCTGTATTGGGACTGGCCGGCAGGAACCTGTCGTACCTAATCTGGGGGCTGCGTTCTGCGCAACCTGCATAGGCACGGACTCCGAGGGTGCTCTGGGGCCCAAGGACCCATGGAAAAAAATAGGGAGTGCTCAGTACCCACCAGCCACAGCTGTTTGGTGCTGGCTGCCAATCAGCTGTTCCGCGGGTCCTGGGGCTGGCCACCAATCAGCTGTTCGGTGGGCCGTGGGCCTGGCCATAAATCAGCTGTTTGGCAGGCCCTGGGGCTGTCCGCTGATCCGTGAGCAGCTGGTGGGAGGCGCTCGGGGCAGGGGGCAGTGAGGAGCGAGAGGCTGGCGGGCGGGCGGGGAGGCTTGGGGACAGGGTGGAGAGGAGCACGTTGCAGGTAGGCAGGGGGGCCTCTGGGAAGGGGGTGGAGTAGGGGTAGGAAGAGGCGGAGGGAGGGTGGATCCAGGGGGAAGATGCCCTGTGGGAGCGGGGTAGGGTGACCAGATGTCCTGATTTTATAGGGACAGTCCCTATTTGGGGGTCTTTTTCTTATATAGGCTCCTATTAGCCCCCCACCCCCTGTCTGCTGTCTGGTTACCCTAGAGCAGGGCCTTGGGGCAGAGCAGGGCCAGAGCATCCACTGGGAAAAACAAAAGTTAGCGCCTGTGTCTAACAGGGTCTGTCTTCGTGGCAGAGTTAACTTGGGCTCTTACTCAGGCATTGCCCTAACTCCACTTCTGTCCACACGCAAACCCTCCCATCCCAGTCTGGTGGTGCTTTCAACCCAGGTGACTTCAGTGACCAGTCACATCACACATCATGAATATACAAGGTGATTTGCTCCATACCTGCTCACATCACATGGTTTCTCACAGGTCTTGATGTCTCTTTGGCTGAGCAGCAGTTGAAATTTGGGGCCTGGCTGTGGGAGCAGGGATCCGTTTGGATGAGCAATTGCAGACATGAAGTCAAGGTTATCTTTGGTGTCCTCTGGTTATTTACAGAAATACAAGTAAGTCCTGTTCCCCTGAAAAGCAGTGAGGATGTACAGTGCATAGGTGCCTACAGAAATCCCAAGCCTGACACTCCAGCCCTGTTCCCGAGAAGCAGCCTTTGCTTCCTTCCAGCCTCACCCTGCCTCTGCGAGGGGTAAGTCACACAGCGCAGAACCAACCCCCAGCCCCTGCGCTTAGAGTCTAGGGGCTTATCTCGATGGGGGGTTTAGTCCAGACGAACTCAAGTTAATGTGGATTGAAAATGCCTGTGTGCACTTGACACAAACCTTTAAAGCACATTGACTCCCCACTTATTGTGAATTCTGGATTCCACTTTAAAAGTGCACTAAATTCAATGTGAATTAAGTTAGTTTGCGGACTATTGTTCATGTGGATGCAGTGATGCCACCGTGAGGACAGTGGAGCCCCTGAGGCCGAGCAGCAAGAGTCACTGAAGGAGGAACACGAAGAGGGCAGTGAGGAGATCTCCACGGAAAGCCAGGATCCCTTTGGACTCAGGACTCTGAGGGTGGCCTTGGAGTAAGCTGCCCCAATTCCCAGCCCCAAACCCAGCCCGGGACACAGAAGGAAGATATGATTGAGGGGATCTTGGCATGTAAGTATCCCTCATTACAATGTATTATTGTTATGCTATACTGCTGTGCTCACTTCTGTTGTGGGTGCCCCATGGCCTCAGCCATTTCTGGTGGATGTGAGCCAGGAGCCTTTCCGAATTTCCAGCTCCCACCTTCCTCTCTCCTTTCCTCTCTCCCCCTATGCTGCCCCCTTCGTTCAGCCCCCCTGAACAAGTTTTCTAACTGGCAGTTGGACTGCCCAGGCAATTGGCTTCTAACTCAGACTGAAGCCCCAACCACTGACTGTTAACATACCCATGCCATGGTGGGCACATACACAAAGGGAAAAGAAAATTAGTAGATGGGTATCTGTCCACCCCGCAACTCCATCTGTGCGCTCAAAATGGCGAACTCCTGGAGCCGTCACAGCCTCTAGCTCCCCTCCCTTCCTTTCCAGGGTAGATTCAAATAATGATTCTGTTCAGTTGTGCAACATTCACAAGTTTATTGAGAGAGTTGATACAGGAAAAACAGTCTGGTTAGTATCATTATGAGCTGGGTGAAACCTTGATATGGGTCGAGTTAAAAACTCTCCGAGATTGATGGATGTGAATTTATCCTTCAATTAACATAACTGGAAGGATAAATTTATCACAAGCCCCTACTTAAGACAAAAGAGGTATGTGAACCCACTCAGGAGTTTTGGACAGAAGGGCTTTGCTGAGTAGTATTTTCGGTAAGAGGGTGTGTGTGTGAAAATGTGCAAAACGCAGAGGCCCAGAGAACAGACAAGAACAGAGAGGCAGAGGCAAAAGCCAAGCAGCCACTGTGAGCACAGTGTGACCCCAGAAAATCTAGAGAGAGTATCTGGTGTTGACTAAACAGGCTTGGAGCTGCAAGCTAAGAAATTGGGCCTGTTCTGGTTCCTGGCTCCTTGTCCCTAATGGCTATTCCCAAATCAGCCCCCAGCAGTGTACGGGGAGATCTTGGCAGACCAGTAAAGTGCCTGAACCACTACTGCTTATTGCTAAAGTAGCCAAGCTAACAGCTGTAAGTGGGCCTACGGAGCAGCATGACCGAGTCAGGAGGGGAGGGGGTTTGGGTGCCACAGAAAGCGCAGCTTGACCCCGCATCCTTCCTGATGAGATCGGTGTCAAAATTGCTGAGGTTCGCATTTTAGGTAAACAGGAAGCTTGTCTATATGTGCGCTCAGGGATGTGTCTGTCAGAGCCTCAAGGCAAAAAAACGCTGAAAACACATCTGGGTAATTGATGATCAGAAGGAAACCTCTTGCTTTAACCTGTGAAATTGCTTGCTTCACAAGTGTTCTTTGAGTGACATGTTGCTGTAATACTAATGAATAAATAAAGGAAGAAAGCTTGGGGGGAGTTGGACTCTTCAGGGCCTCTCTCCATCTGGACACATCTTGTGGTTCCCACCAGCAGACAGAAGAGGCCATCGGAAGACTGCCACTGTGCCACACCCAACTTCAGTCATTATCGAGGGTTGGGGATGTTTTACTAACCTGCTGCGGACGTGTATAAATGCTTGAGATTAAGTAAAGTCTAGCTTTAAGTGAAAGCACTCTTGCGTTGTCCTGTTTGTGCCAGCCATCTACTGGTCAGACGACTGTGTCTGCCTGGATTTATTTCCTGACACCACCTCACACAGAGTAAAATTACCAAGAGCTTTGGGTTGAAAGAACTCCAGGTAACAGATTTTGGAAGCCCCAGCGAGGATGGTAGAGAGGAAGGAGACGGATGGTACAAACAGTTTGTAGTTTGTCCATTGCAATAGGAGCAGGTAGGTAAAAGGACGTAAAAGATGGCAGGGTGGGGTCGCTCCCCACAAGTACCCATGTCGCAGTTCGCAAGTTAATCTACGGATAAATTGCATTACTGGGACTCAGGCTGCTTGCCTGCTCGAGTGAAAAATTATGTCCAGGGACAAGAAAACACCTGGAAAGAGAGAACAGATGCAAATGATGTTGGGGAACAGCTTGACAGATTTTGTACAGGAATATGGGGGTGATGGACCCTGGAAGCCCGGCGCCTTCACTGGCCCCGGAGCCTTCCTGCAGCTCCACAAGCAATGGGATGTCTGGGTTGGTCCAGGGAAGGGGGGAGGTCCAAACGTTAGGGCAAAGAAGAGGGCTCCGTGAAGGGGTTGTGGTTGGTTGCAACAACACTGGCTCAGGAGATAGATCGGCTGGAAGACAGAGTGCAGGAATTGGAATGAATCAAAGCTGAAAAGAAAAGTAAAGTGACTAATCTAAAGGCAGAATCTGATGCTCTCAGAGCTCCGTCTCTGACACAAGCAGAACAGGTGGTAGGAATGCAGAAGCACGTGTGTGACAGGGAGAGGATCAGCGGCAGGTTGCAGAAGTACGTGTCTGAGTGGAAGCAGCAGACAAGAGAGAGCAAAGCTGCAGCTGGAGCCCCTTTAAAAGATTCACAAAGCCGAACCCAGGCAGACCCTGGGGAATGCTGGGTAACAAGCAGGAGGCAGTTGGCAGCAGGGAAATGGCCGGTTGCTGTTAGGGCAGCACATTTCTGGGAACAGGAAAGTGAAACTAAACCTGTTACTCCTGGATCGCATGGGTGCGAGCAGGAGAATCAGGCCAAAGGAATGCAGTCCTGTCCTGTCAGGTCTTCCACAGCTCCTCTGAGCAGAGTGAGGTGTGGGGGGGGGGGGGCGCGGGACGGGACACCCTGACATGGCTGGGCTGTTGTTCCAGGGCTGGGGTTCTCTCCCCAGGCCCCACGGGCCGGTGGTGCCCTCTGGCAGATATAACACAGGGCTGCTCGCTCCAGGGCACACAGAGGCACCGAGCTATGGGGAAGCACAGAGGACCTGGCAGCTCCCAGGGACCGACAGCCTGGGGAGACACAGAGCCCAGACACACGGACTGAGTGGCCCCACACCCACCATCTCTTCATTCAGACCCTGAGCCGGGACAGATTCAGGATCCTGCATGTCTCTGACTCGCCCCAAGATAAAGAGCGATTTGTCTCCGTGCAGCTAGGACAGGGCTGATGGAGGATCCCACTTCTGCCTGCATGTCCCGGAGGGGAGGGATCTCTGCTCTGGGGCAGGGAGGGGAGACAGCTGGCCTCACAGCCCCCAGGGCCAGGGTAGGACAACAGCTGGGCAGGGCCCGTCAGTAACTGGGGGCTGCACGTGGCTCAGGCTCAGGGTTTGTTTGGGGCCACCAAGGTTTGTAACCCCAGGGTGAGGGGTTTGTGCAGAATCCCAGGTGTGAGATTCCATTTGCGGGAGGAGCCCCTCAAACCTTCTCATGCCTGGGGCATCTGTTCAAGGGACTGGAAACCTCCCCTCCCCCATTGCATTGCCCTGGGTCTGGGCTGACCTGGAAGCTGGGAACCTCCCTCTCCACTTATTGCTCCTGCTGCCCCTTTCAATCTGAGGCCAGATCTATGCTACAGGGTTAGCTCGATGTAAGGCAGCTTATGACCAGCTAATTATGAAAGTATCTGTACTAAAATTGTGCTCCCGCCAATGTAACTCGCCCACTACATCAACTTAATAGCTCCACCTCTGCGAGAGGCATAGCGCTTAGGTTGATGTAGTTAGGGCAATGCAGTGTCAGTGTAGGTTGCTTGCATTGACTGTTGGCTGTCAGCCCTGACTGGGGCTCACAGCTGGTGCCCTCCCCCACCTGTCGGCTGGGCACAGGGCTTAATTTCACAGTAGGGGGCCTACCAGCAATAAAATTGACATTGTCAGCTAGAGCTGGAGACAAAATGTGAAATAATAGCAGCTGTGAAACTATCAGCCCCGGGGCAGAGAAGCTCCAGCTGTAAGCCTGCATGGCTGTCAGTGCCCCACAATGCCCCACTTCAGTTGGTGGAAGTGCTCCTGGTGAGGACGTACACCACCGGCAGAAGGAGGGGAGTGTGGACACCAACAGACAATTTAATTACTGTGGTGTCTGTAGGTCGACCTAACTAAGTCAACCTAATTTTGTAGTGTAGACAAGCCCTCTATTTCCCTCCTTCCCCCTCTCCCTCCCCTCGGGCTGGGAGACTCGGTCCCTGGCCCGGTCCCGGGGCAGTCGCTCTCCTGGAGCTGGCTCGGCTCCTGCAGGCGCTCAGGGGGGCAGAGCCGGGGGGCGGGGTGAGGGAGGGCAGCAGCTCTGGGACTTGCAGACCCCCGCCTCCCCGGGAGCAGAGCTGGGGCGAGGAGGGGCTGTTGGTGCAGAGTCACTTTCCTGCCTGGCCCCAGCCCTTCCCCCAGGTTTCTCCCCTCACCTGCAGGCTCCGGCTCAGGGGCTGGTGTCGGCAGGGGCTGGTTCCAGCCACCGCAGAAAGTCCTGGGCTTGGAGAAAGTTTTAATGAGCAAGTTTTTTCAGTGAAAGCTCTGGGGAGCCTCGGCTGGTGCTGAAGGCGGCTGCTTGAAGCTGAGGCCAGAGGCATCAGGGTCCCATCACTGTTGCGCTGGTCAGGGAAGCAACAGCCCTGAGAGGGGGACCTGCATCCCCAGAGCTGGGATCAACAGGAGGGCTGGGCTGTGTCCATGGGATCCCTGGCACTGAGCCAACTGGCCAGGTTCTGACAAGTCCCATGTTCCCCTTACCCAACCCCAGCGCTCTCCACAATAGGGAACAGGAACAGGACAGGGAGCAAATAGCCCAGATGTTGCTGTGTCCCTGTTACTCCACACAGACTCTCCCAGCCATGGAGAGCCTGTTGTCAATCCTCTCCCCATGCCAGCACGCTCTGCCCAGCGCTCCCTGCCTCTGCCCCACACCTCTGCCCCTCTCCCTTCTCCCCAACTCTGCCCCTTCTGCCCAGTGTGCCTTTCCTCTATCCCCTCCATCCAGCACCTCCTGCCCTTGCGCCACTCCCTCCTCCGCCTAGCACCCCTTACCACTGCTCCAGTGTCATGGATCCAGAGGGTCTGGTCTATGTCCCAGCCTTTAACCAGTCCCCTGGGAGTGACCCCTTTAATGTGCTGGTCCCCAAGGACCCACACAGTTCCACAGGGGCAGGGCCGTGGCCTCTAAGACTCCCAGATTACGCCTTCAGCATCAGCGACACCTGTCTCTCTCCATGGCTCCCTGCAGCGAATCCAGCCCAGCCAGACTCCTGCAAGAGGCTTGTACTGGGCCCCTTCAGGGCTCAATGCTCTGAGGGACTTTCTGTAGTGACATCAGAATGATAAAGTGGGAATTTTCTGCAATATTTTTATGAATCCTATATGTCCCTCAGTTTCCCTTATATTTTGCATGGCTACCCAATGGGGGTGGGTGGGAAGAACTAAGTTTGCTTGCAGAACAGGCTGGGAGGCATAGGGGTGTGTGTGTCACCTGCCAGAGATGGGGCAAGCCTGAATGGGTCATTAGAAAGGACTGGTCGAGGTCAACCCCCTACCAATGGAGAATCCAAATTGAAAATGGAAAAATCTGATCACCAGGACATTGACACCTAACAACCAGTGAACCAGAGGGAGATGGAGTTCTCCACCTCTCAGCAGGGAAGCAGAGCAGACCCCAGCTTGAGAACAAAGGACTGAAGGTGTGAGGTGGGGATAAAGGGCTTCTGGAAGAAAGTGGGGGGGCTCTCACCTGGGAATGGACTGAGTGTAAGCGTGGGAATGGTCCCGCTATTGTGGGGAACTCTCCTGGCTTCTGCAGTACCCTGGTGGAATCGGAGATCGCTCCCACTCTCTTTACCCAGAGGCCTGCCTGCCCTCGAGGGCTCCCCTTCCGCTCCCCCATGCAGCAGGCTTCGTAACCCCGATAAGGCTGGGCCCAAGGTTCCTGGGATGGTTAAACTCCAGTCTTGTGGGGTACTCTCACCTCACCATCCACTTCCCTGACCCACTGTATTAAGTTCAAACCAACTACAATTTACTAAACAGCAACTGTAAGAAAAACATGGGGAAAATGGAAAAGGTGAAAGGAATGGGGCCCTGCCCAGTTTTCCCTTTAATTTTTTACATCCATGTGTGGAATAAATTTTTTTATGTGCACCAATATGGAGGTGATGTGTGGCAGGGGTGGGGCTGAGGTGTTCGGAGTGTGGGAGGGGGCTCAGGGCTGGGACAGAGGGCCGGGGTTGGGGGTGAGGGTTCCAGCTGGGGGTCTGGGCTCTGGGGTGGGGCCGGGGATGAGGGGTTTGGGGTTCAGGCTGCCCCAGGGAGAGAGGACTCCCCCCAGCCCTCTCTTGCAGCAGCAGCTCTGGGCTGGGGGAGGGATGCCTCTCCCCAGCTGTGGCAGCTCCGGCAGGGTAGGGCATGACTGGGCCAGCGGAAGGGTGCCTCTCCCCGGCCATGGCAGCTCCAATGGGGCAGGGCAGGGCTGGGGCAGGGCAGGGGTGCCTCTCTCTGCCTGTGCAGTGCTCATGGCTGCGCAGTTTACAGGGAACTTAGGCCCCACCCTGTGGGCGTGGGGAAAACCACAACAAGCTGTCTCTGGAACGTAAAAAAAGTTTGCAGTCTGTTCCTCACATGTCCCAGGGTCCCTCCCGGGCCCTGGGTGTGTTGCAGTAATATCGTGGATCAGACACCTGTCCTGGTGGTGGCCACACCCCCTCAGGCTCTAGGTGGCAGGACCATTTTCCCCCACCATTGGCCTCCCTGTTGTGGGCATGTCCCCCCTCCAAGTTCAGCCTGCAAGGCTCTCTGGCTTGGCAACATCTCCCTCTGCTCGGCCCTCTGCCCAGGTGCCGAGACCTTATTTTGCTGCTAACAGGAGGTGATCCTGGGCAAGTTGAGGGAAGCAGAGAACAGCAGGAGGGAAGGGAGAAGGGATCAGCAGGAACACATAGTGCTGGGGGCACAGATGCTATTGCTGAGCTGTAACATGTGTCTCTTTATTAGGAAGTGACACTTTCAACAGAAGTAAGGAAGAGCAGAGTCCAGGGGAAGAGATGGGATGGGTGCAGCTGGTGTGGATGTAGCAGGCTGTCATCATGAGACTGGTTCCAGCCAGGCCAGAATCACATCACTGCAAGAACATCGTGAGCTATTTGTTGACACTGTCTGGCTGTGAATGGGAGCTGGGCACGGAGCCCTATATACTCCATGCAAGGGAGCTCCTATGGAGAGGAGGTGGTGCAGTGGGTAGGCTGTGGGATGAGGAGAACTGTGCGCTGTGAGTAAGGTGGTTAGGTCTCGTCTATGTAGCTAGGTGAGCAACTGCCCCTCCTGCCAAGCAAAGGTGCAGCTGATATTGGCAGCGAATGGTTTCCCCAGTATAGAAGACAACAGGTCCCTGGAGGGAACAAGTTGTACCAACAAAAGGGCTACAGGATGGCCTGTGGTGGTGGAGCTATGTGACGGTGCACTCCGTATGTTTTATGGAGCTATGCTTAGGAGTGTGAATATGATGTAACTGGAATATGCTTTATGCAAAAGATCTCTTGTAAGGTATCATAACAAAGCTTATAACTTACTGAACATATTCCTCCTATTTGTATGCATGTATCATTCTTGTAATCTGAAGCTAGAAATATGAAGTATAACTCTGAGGTCCTATTGTAATTATGCAAAGTCTGGGCCATTAATGGTGGTTTAGAATCTTGATGGCTCCCATTGACTAGGACAATTGGTTTTAAATGGTTTATTTACCTGCAAGCCTTCCTGTGTATGTGTGGGCCAGCCTATGGGTAATGAAGAATGAGGTCTTACAGTGACATGTGACCATGTCACATGATACTGGAATCCATCTTAAATCTGGTACTTTCCCATTTAGAAGGAGGGGTGAGGACTCAGAGAGACAAAAGATTCCTGCCTTGTGCCAAAGCTATAAAAGGGGGTGGAACAGAACAAAGGGGCTACCAGTCATGAGAACACCCCTGCTTACCACCTAAGGCTGCAGTCATGAGAAAACCCCTAGTTTCCACCTAAGATGGCTGCTGAAACTAACAAGGACTGTGCCAAGGGAAAGGATTGGGCCCAGACTAGGAAGGAGTCTAGTCTGTGAAAGAATCTTATTGGAATATCTCTGAGGGTGAGATTTTACCTGTAATCAGTTTCTTAATGTATTAAGCTTAGACTTGCATGTTTTTCCTTTATTTTGCTTGGTGACTTACTTTGTTCTGTTGGTTATTACTTGAAACCACTTAAATCTTACTTTTTATACTTAATAAAATCACTTCTTTATTAATTAACCCGGAGTAAGCGATTAATACCTGGGGGAGCAAACAGCTGTGCATATCTCTCTATCAGTGTTATAGAGGGCGGCCAATTTATGAGTTTACCCTGTGTAAGCTTTATACAGAGTGTAACGAGGTTAGCCAAGGCTCATCTCTCTCTGGGGTGGCGGGGACCCTCACTAAGTTTGGGAGGAGGTCTAGCAGGGAATTAGTCTGGCCACAGGAGTCTTCCTCCAAGGCCTTTGAAAGGGCAGAAACAACACAGTTAGCTGTCAGCCCAGGCCCTAGGTCAGGGTGGGGCAATGGTGAGTTAGGTGCTCAGGCCCTCAGGCAGGGGCTGAGCAAGAACAATATATACACAGTGAGCCCAGGCCCTGGGTCTGAAGGTCGGGGAGAGGGGGAGACTGCCACCCGCGAGTTGGGTGGCAGAGGGGATGCAGGCCCTCCCACTCCACTGCGTCCCGGGCCAGGGCCCTAGCAGCAGCAAAAGACCTGCTGCTGTGTCAGTGGGGATCCTGGCGGCAACACACTGACATGGGTTCTGGCAGTGCTGCAGCCAGACTCGGGTCGGCTGCCCCGTGGCTACTTCCCAACTCCCCCTCTTGAAGTACCTGGGTCAGGGTGGTGTCCCCAGGGGGGTCCAGCACCATGGATTCCTTGGGATCACTGGTGTAGGGCAGGCCCGGCAACTCCTCTGGGTCGCTGGCCTGGGGCAGGCCCGGCCAGCCCTTGGGTCTGCCACAGGGGCTTCCCAACCGGGAGGTAGGCCGGAGGCTTCTGGTCTCCCCGGTGGCTGCTCTGTCAGTGAGCTCTGGGGTCGGGCCTTTATACTTCCTGTGCCATGCTTGACCCTCTGGGGGGCAGGCTCAGAGCTCCGGGCTCCGCCCACTCTGGTGTCTGGAGGGGCTCGTCTCTCTCTGGGGCGGTGGGGACTGACACCGCCTCACTACACAGACTAAAATGGATTCATTTGAGGTTTGGATCCCATTGGGACCTGGGTGTCTGGGTGCTGGAGGCAGGTAACCTGCTAGGCTGTTTTCAGTTAAGCCTGCAGCTTTGGGGGCGTGGACCAGACCCAGGTCTGTGTTGCAGCAGGCTGGCGTCTCTGGCTCAACAAGGCAGGGTTCTGGAGTCCCAAGCTTTGGCAGGAAAATGGGCTCAGAGGTAATCTCAGCACGTCAGGTGACAGTCCCAAGGGGTCTCCATGACCGAACCCGTCACAGGCTGGGTGTGGGTTTTTTCACCCTCCTAACCGATGTAGCTTTGCCAGCAAAACATTTAACTGTAAACAGTCTCTCTGGGCTGCCACAATACTGACATGGATACCAGTACTGTCCTGCCTCACAGGGTGTGTGAGAATAAAAAGCCATTAGTGATTATGAGGGACTCAGTATGGTAGTGGGACCAATTCAGTCGGATAACGAGAATGACTCAGCCAGCTCACCACAGGCTGCTTCCCCCGCACAGGGTCCCGCATGGCCACTTACAATAATAAAAAAAAGTTGAGGCCAAAAATTGTATCAAATTCAGAAAATTGCAGCGGGACTTCAGAATGTTGTAGGGGAGGAGATCTAGGTCCCCTCATTTTAGTGCCTCCCCCACAGCCTCCAAGAGAACCCCAGTGGGGTCAGCTCCAGGCCTGGCTTGGGGGGATTCCCAGTCCCCTCAGGGCCAATAACTGCATGGTCTGACTCCTAAAGAAAAGCCAGGCCCAGGAGCCCAGTGAGTGTGATGGGGGCAGTGAGCAACAGGGGATGTCCCGGCATTTACTGTCCTAAGGACTCTTTATCCATGGTGAGGAGTGAAACAGCCACAGGGGTTAAGACTGACAGTGCCAGGCCCTGCTGTACAGGCTGCTTTGTGCTGCCAACTCTGCTGTGTCAGGGAAACTGGTCCCAGTGTGATGGAGGGAGGGGTGGGGATGGGGAGAGGGGAGAGCTAGGGAAGGGGAGGGAGAGCCCAGCCCCAGAGCTGTGTGAGTGAGGGGCCCAGGCTGGGTGAATTGGACCTGGGAGCCCAGGAAGCTCTTCACCCCTCTCCCCATGTGTTAGCTCCACCTCAGCATCTTGCCTAGCCCACCCCAACCCCATGTCCTTCTATCTTTGCACCTGCCTCCATCCCTGGGATGCCCACCCAGACCTATTGCCCAGGGCCTGCAGACTTCTCCTTCGAATCCCTCCATACACCCATTAGTGAGCCCCTAAGGGGCAAGTGGTGCTCTGTTACTCTGAGGTGGAATTAGCGATGAAGGAGCCAGTCTTGGCAACCTCATTTGTTTATTCCCCCACTTGTTGTTAATGGTTATCAGTAACGATATACTAGCGCCTAGGAACCCCAGTCACTGATGTGTAACAAAGATACGTCCCTGGCCCAGGGAGCTCACAATCTATATGAGAGATGTAATGTGAGTGGCAGAGACTCCCAACACAACCGTGAGCAGGGAGGATGAGGAAACAATAAACTGAACTGGGCTGTGAGTGCTGACCACATTTATTTGTCTGTTCTTAGGAGCAGAGAAGAACAGACCCCAGCACTACTGAATAACAGAGTGTTCTTGTAGGTTCAGGTCACAGTGCAATGATCAATGTTTTATTCTAAATATGAACACAGAATCAAAACTGCATAGAAAGGGAATGTAAACAGAGGTCAGTGGAACATTCATTGTTCCCTTGGAAGTACTAGGCTAGTCTCAGACCGTCAAATTTTCTTCCCTATCGTCTTTCTGTATTTTAAGGACCTACAGGAAAGCTCCTGGTGATGGGCACACTTTACCCACAGCCTACTTAATTTAGTATTATTCATGCTGTTTCTCTAGCACTGAGGCCTCGGATGATCTCAGCCCTGACGGAATTCACAGATTCCTAGTTTTTAAAACCTGAAGGGACCATTACATTTAGTCTGACCTTTATAACACAGGCCGGTGAATTTCACCTAGTTACTGAGGCCAATAACTTGTGTTTGACTTAAGCATCTTTCCAGAAAGGCACCTGTCTGGACTAGAAGACATTAACGGATGGAGCATCCACCATCTTGGGAGTTTGTTCATCACCTGCACTGTTAAAAAATTGTGCCTTCTTTCTCATTTAGATTTGTCTGGCTTCAGCTTCCAGCCATTGGTTCTTGTCCTGCCTTTCTCCACTAGATTACAGAGCCCTTTAATACCCAGGATTTTCTCCCCATGAAGGCACATAAACACCATGATCAAGTCACCTCTCACTCTTCCTTTTGATAAACTGAACAGATCGAGCTCTTTCATTCTGCCCCTGTTGGGCACTTTCTCCAGCCCTCGAATCACATTTGTGGTTCTTTTTTGTACCCTTTCCACTTTTTTGAACATCCTATCCAAAATGTGGCTATTAGAACCGGGCGTAGTGTTCCAGGGTCCATCTCACCAGTGGCAAACACGGAGATAAAACCCTTTCCTGCTCCTGCTCACTGGCGAGGGGGTGTCTGGCAGAGCGGCTTTTTTGCCCTTTCTAACTGTCATTCCTCCTCCTCTTCTAGTCAGTTCCTTGTCAAGGTTCCTTCCCCACTCTGAACTCTAGGATACAGATGTGGGGACCTGCATGAAAACCTCCTAAGCTTACTTTTACCAGCTTAGGTTAAAACTTCCCCAAGGTACAAACTATTTTACCCTTTCGCCCCTGGACTTCCACTGCCACCACCAAACTTTATCTGGGTTCCTGAGAAACCGTTGTTTGGAAACATCTTTCCCCCCAAAATCCTCCCAACCCTTGCACCCCACTTTCTGGGGAAGGTTTGGTAAAAATCCTCACCAATTTGCATAGGTGACCACAGACCCAAACCATTGGATCTTACAACAATGAAAAAGCATTCAGTTTTCTTACAAGAAGACTTTTAATAGAAGTAAAAAGGAATCACCTCTGTAAAATCAGGATGGTAAATACCTTACAGGGTAATTAGATTCAAAACATAGAGAATCCCTCTAGGCAAAACCTTAAGTTACAAAAAAGACACACAGACAGGAATATTCATTCTATTCAGCACAGCTATTTTCTCAGCCATTTAAAGAAATCATAATCTAACACATACCTAGCTAGATTACTTACTAAAAGTTCTAAGACTCCATTCCTGTTCTGTCCCCGGCAAAAGCATCACACAGACAGACCCAGACCCTTTGTTTTTCTCCCTCCTCCCAGCTTTTGAAAGTATCTTGTCTCCTCATTGGTCATTTTGGTCAGGTGCCAGCGAGGTTACCTTTAGCTTCTTAACCCTTTACAGGTGAGAGGATTTTTCCTCTGGCCAGGAGGGATTTTAAAGGGGTTTACGCTTCCCTTTTATGTATGACATTCTTCTTCCCCTTTTTTCTGTTTTCCCTTCTCCTCTTTCCCCTTCAGGCCTCTCCCTTCTCTTCATCTCACCCTGCATGGAGTAGGGCAGAGGCCAGCAGCAGGCACCTCCCACCAGTGACACCAGAACACACAGAGCTGGGGAAGGAGACAGACAGACTGAGAGCCCAGCAGTCATGGGGACACCTGCTCCACCAGGGGGGAGGAAACGTAAGGCTGAGGGTCTGGAACCCCCAGCTCCAATATCTTTAGCTGGTAGAGAGCTAGAAGATGCCGTTTGTCGTATCTGTCAGGAGTATTTGACAGACCCGATGACTTTAGAGTGTGGGCACAACTTCTGCCATGGCTGCATCACCCGGCACTGTCAGGGAGTGGAGACAGCCGCCTGTCCTCAGTGTGGAGAAATGTTCCAGAAAAGAGCCTTCAGGTCCAACACACAGCTGGGCAGCATAGTACAATTCATCAAACTGTGGAAAAGGAGTAGGAAAGGGAATGTCTGTGAGGAACATGGCAAAGAGCTCACATGGTTCTATAAGGAGGATGGCAAAGCCCTTTGTGAGGATTGCAAAGGATCCCCGGCTCACCACTCTCACGCTCTGATTCCCATGAGAAAGGCTGCCCACGAGTCCAAGGTAGGGGTGTTTTTGTTGGCTAATTAAATCCCTTTAGGGCCCTGTGTCACACCCTCTCTGGACAGATACCAGTCAGTTGTGACTGGAACGAACCACGGGATCCCATGTGCTTCTAAGACTTCAGCTCTGGGTCTCTCGGCTGCACTCCCAACTGCAGACCCCATGTATGCCACGCTTCTTTGGGATGTGGTCCTCCACACCCCAGCTGTCTGAAACCCCAGAACCAGTGCCGCAGCCCTCCCAAGCTTGCAGTTGGTTACACATGCTCCAGCAGACTTCCAGATCACTGTGGGCACGCTGAGTTCTCGATCGATGCCTTCATGGACAATGTGTCAGGTGAGCCAGGAACGCTGGCTTAGCAAAGGGATTTCTTAATCACAGGCACTTGTATTTTTAAGAAAGCACAGGGAGAGTTACAGATCTACACAAAATAACAAACAGTCCTGAGACAAACTGCCCCCTATCCCCTGTGTCCGCTCTCACCCCTTCTATCACTATGTCTACACTACAGCCTATGTTGGCAAAACTTATGTCACTCAGGGTTGTGAATATTCCATCCCCATGAGTGACATAAGTTACACCAACATAGGTACTGCTGCTCATGGGATTGGGTTTTTTATGCTAACAGGAGAGCTCTCTCCCATCAGCATAGAGTGTCTTCACCACACGCGCTGCGGTGGCGCAGCTGTATCGGGAGAGCTGAGCGGCCACAGCCCTTCTAGTTTAGACATAGGACTCTGAGATCTGGTCAGCATCTCAGGCAAGGCAGAGACCCTCCTGCATTCTCTCTCTCTCCAGTTTTGTCTTCTGGCATATGATGGTCAATGGCCCCTCTTGCTCTGAGAGCATCGCCCCTGCAATATATCCCCCTTTTGCTATATGAAATTCTCTGAGCTCCATGGACCTCCCTTATTTGTCAAATAAATTCTTCACTAAGCTCCATCCCCATGCCAATAGCAGAGGCAGAGCTCCTTATTTTAGTTACTAAGAGATTTTTTTTTGCCTTTTAATCACATTAGCCCTGCAGAGTGAAGGTGGGTCTGGGAGAGGGCTCTTTAATCCAGCAAAGGCAGAGTGAGATCTAATGGCTGGAAGTTAAAGCTAGACAGATTTAGGCTATAAATAAGATTCACATATTTTACCATGAGGGGGATTTACCATTGGAACAACCTACCAAGGGTTGTGGTGGGTTCCCCATCACTTGGGGTCATTAAATCATTGCTGGGCATCTCTCAGCGATCTGCTCTAGCTCAGCCACACGCTGATGATGCAGAAATCACTGGGGGAAGGTTCTTTGGCCTGTGCTCAAAAACAGGAGGTCAGACCAGATGTTCAGAATGGCCCCCTTCAGGCCTTATCAGCTGTGAATCTATGACTTATTCTGGCTAATGCTGGTCCATACCGAAGCATAACCCTTTGTGGTTAACAAAGGTGCATGGCAGTGGGTTTAGCAAACTGTAGCCACAGTGGGGAGAATAAGTTAGCTACATTATTTGCTCAGATGAATGAAATTCATAAATACCTAGGGAAGCAGGGATGACTGGGAATTTACCCTTCTGAAATGGGATTGCCCTGATGGGAAGAGGGGTTTTGTGCCTGAAAGTGTGTGGCACACCGATGGAAAATGGCCCCTGCATATTTTTTCACTTGGTTTTATTAAATTATAGATAGTTTCCCCATTTCTCCTTTCAGGGAGAGGCAAGCACATCAAGCAGGTACTGTACATGTATTTGCCTTTGTCATGTCCCCTTACATTCCTGTTCAATGCACTGCAGCATTACTGCACTGAACAGCTGAACTGAAAATGTCTTCTCTTTAGGAGTGAAAATGTGAGCGTTCAGAAACAGGAAGCCATTTCTACTCAACAGCAGTTGCTCAGAGGTAAATGACCACCACTCTCATATTCAGAAGTGCCTACCCTAAGTGCTCACAACTCAGTCAGGTCTGTGGCGGTTCAATGATGAGACAGAACACAGATTTATCCAAGCAAGCAAGCTGGTCAGCTGAAATGGGCTACTGCCTGTCAGCTTTCCACCTTCCCTTTTATTATATTTCTCCCCCCTGCGCATTACCTACTTCCACCGCAAAAAGACACAACAAAGGAATACATGACTTTGATTAATATTCTTATTTTCCAGCCTCTATCTACTACAATCCTAATTCTCAGGCCTTGAGGCCAGGCCAAGGAAGCTTCCCACGATTACTGTCCTTTAATTAACTTCCCAGGGTTCATATCTGGTCCTCGTCCTTGGACAGAGCAATGTGTTGCTCCTACACAACGGTCAGGGTGTGCCCTGACTGTTTCCAGGTGGATGGACTAAACATGAACCCTTCATCCCCCCGTTTTTTGTTTAATTATACTCGGCCATCTCATGGTAGCCGTCAATTTGCTTTTGCAAGCAATTTAATTCCCAGACAGACAAGGACATAACTCGGGGAGCTTGCCAGGGCGAATCTCTACAAAGCCTTAGCAAAGAGGGAATACATTGTACACAGCAGCAGCAAAAAATAAGCCCAATGATCACAAACACAGCATAACCGAAAAGTTGTCCCAGCCATCCTAGAGATGGCAGCCAACCTGTAAGCCAATTCCAAAAGCCCTCAAACCCCACATCTTGACGTATGTGTGCCGTAAGATTGGCGAGTTCGGCCAGTCTAGTTTCTATGGAACGACTATTATCAGTTAAATTAAAACAACACATATGCCGAAACGTGGAACAGCCTAGGTGATGTTTCAAGAGCAGAAAATCAATGGCTGCTCTGTTATCTAAAATTGCATCCCTTAATTCGTGTTGCTCTGCATTAAGTAGGGCAATTGCCTTGTTGTATTAATTGCCTTCGCTGCAAAGCACGCCAGGGCATTTAGGGTTCTGGCTGTATAAGTGGCAAGCCCGGGGACCCCAACAATGGAGGCCGCTAAAGCAGTATACTCAGCGCGACTAAAAAGCTCAACATCTGCAACACAATTATCTGAAAGGGGTACACTTCTTTTACTGTGCCTTTGGCTGGCAAAAGGCAATATAAGCGTCATTCTACTAAGACAGCAAAGGGTGCCATCACTTAAATTTGCAGGAATATAACTAAAGGTGCGTGAGCCACAGGTAAAAAACCACCCTGATGGTAGGATGATATGGCCATAATTGTATGAAACATTCACAGCGTGGGAACAATTTAAAAGGGGTTGAGGAATTTGCCGACAGCCCACGGGCACCTTTGTACTAGTGCAGTTAACCACACGCGCACAGGTGACATTGTTGGCCCCGGCCGGGTACGGTGTGTGGAGGGATATAGCCGTATGAGGCAAGGTATAGTTGGCCGGGCCCCAATTAGCCATGCCAGAGTACTGGGAAGAGAGATTCGCGTAAGCAGCGAGCATCGTCTCATTCCCTATCTCCTCAGGGTGATGACATACTGGAATAAGGCATGTACCTAACAATTCTCCGGCTGCTACAGAATCAGATAAACAAAAGTGGGTAACATTTGCTATTGAAGCCAATCTTTCCCATATGTTATATGTCATTCGGGCCCGTAACGGGGGAAGCACTCCCGAGCCAACCCCTACAGGAAATAGCAGGCACAAAAGGCATACAATCAGTACAGAGTTAGCAGTGATTTGGGCGAGAATCGCCACAAACAAAGTCTCAGGAGTCTCTGGCTGTTGATTTGCTGCCAGTCTTCGTTGAGCCACGGCGATCAATGCTTTTACTGCTCCCCATGTCATGGGCTGGCTTGGGATGCTACGTCTCCTCCATCTCCGTCCCGCCGTTGTCGACCCGGGAGGCACCACGTTCTCCTCCAAGGTCAGCTGAAACTCCGGTATGGGGTTCGACAGCCCCTGGTGCCATGCCATGCTGTTTCAGTGCCGGTCGCACACACCGGGCTGGAACCCACAACGGTCCTGCAGGGAGAGACACAGCAGCATATCCCCGACCCCAAGTGATTAGAGGTACTGGGCCCAGCCACTGCGGATCAGGCAGCTGACGGTAAAAGACACGCGGTCTTTCCAGTACCTCAGATTTGTGAAAATGGCGATCCGCGGGGGTCTGCTGATCTGCGTTCAGCGTTAAATTATTTAAAGTAAACAAAAGGACATGCATTTGTTGTTGAATGTCTCCGAAGGTTCGGAGACGCAGCTCCCCTTGTTTTAATTGTTTATCAAGCAAGGTTTTCAGCGTGCGATTGGCACGTTCAACAATGGCTTGGCCCGTGGAATTATAAGGGATCCCGTGTTTAAGACAGACGTCCCATCGGGCACAAAAGGTGGAGAGGGCTGTGGAGCAGTAGGCTGGGGCGTTATCCGTTTTAATCTGGTTTGGGCAACCCATAACAGAAAAACAGGCTAGCAAATGGTGAATTACTTTGGCAGTGGCTTCCCCACGCTGTGGGGTTGCCCGAAGGAATCCCGAGTAAGTATCAACGGAAACATGTAAAAACGAGTAGGGGCGGAATTGTGGCACGTGAGTGACATCCATTTGCCACAGCTGATTTGCAGCGGTACCTCTGGGGTTAACGGCATAAGAGAAAGTAGGAGCAGCAGCGGCACAGTGGGGGCAGGAACGAACAATAGAACGTGCATGATCAGTAGGAATGTGAAACTGCCGGGCCAAAACAGAGGCAGACTGATGAAAAAAGGCATGGCTTTCAATGGGGTCAGAAAAGAGGGAATTTACCTGACCACGTAATGCGCGATCGGCGTGCGCATTGCCCTCAGTGAGTGACCCAGGCAAAGGGGTATGACTGCGAATATGAGCAACAAAATAAGGGAAATTACGAGTGGAGATAAGATATTGCAAAGACAAAAACAGGCGAAGGAATCATAGAATCATAGAATCATAGAATATCAGGGTTGGAAGGGACCCCAGAAGGTCATCTAGTCCAACCCCCTGCTCAAAGCAGGACCAAGTCCCAGTTAAATCATCCCAGCCAGGGCTTTGTCAAGCCTGACCGTAAAAACCTCTAAGGAAGGAGATTCTACCACCTCCCTAGGTAACGCATTCCAGTGTTTCACCACCCTCTTAGTGAAAAAGTTTTTCCTAATATCCAATCTATTGGAGGAGGTCCGCATCGACCTGAGGGGTAATGAGGGCAAGGGGTAAATGATCAATCACTTGATAAACATAATGGGTGTCCACAATTAAATTAAAGGGACAATCAGCAAAAAGTTGGAAGGCCAAAATAACAGCAGCCAGTTCCGAGCGCTGCGCAGAACGCTGAGGCAGTGTAAAACGAGAATGCCAACGAGGGGGGTCACCGGATTGATAGGTGACTACACCTCGATGTGGAGAGCCATCAGTAAAAAGAGTAACAGCAGAAACAATGGGTTGAGAGCGGCTAAGACGATGAACAATTAGAGGCACCTTTTGGGTAATTACCAACCGAGGATCTTTTGGGGGATTATAAGAAATTTCTCCCACATAATCACAAAGAGCAACCTGCCAAGCCAAAGAGGTGTGGCACAAGGAATCAAATTCACTACGGGACAAGGGGAACACAATATCAACTAAATCAGTGCCAGTGAGTTGCACTGCACGGTGTCGGGCTTTACGAACAAGATCAGACAGGGCATCTAGATATGGGTAAATATTCCGAGGAGGAGTGGAGGAGAGGTACAGCCACTCTATGATAGAGACGGCTGTATTCGTACGGGGTACAAACAGAGCCGCAGTGGGCGTATGAGGGGTGGCAAGAAGAATCAACCGTAGGGGACGGACCTCAGGGGGTCTGTCCACAAACTGCTGACTCAATGCTGCATTGATTTGTCGAATGCAGGCAATGTGCTCTTCAGTGATGGCAATAACTGCACCCGGTGCCCGGGCTCCACGTAGGAGCTCGAACAACGGCTGCAGCATTGAGGTGGGGAGACGAAAATAGGGCCGAATCCAATTTAAATGACCCAAAATCTGTTGTAATTTAACAAGGGTTAGGGGTTGAGGTAGAGTTAGTGCCGGACGAACCGGAGCAGCATAGGTTTGTAAAACCTTATGGCCGAGGTAGTGGTAGGGATAAGAGCGTTGGATTTTTTCTGGTGCCACCAACAGGCCATTTTGGCCGAGAATTTGAGACAAAGATTCAATCTGTTGTTCCGTGACCTGGGGACCACTAAGCAAAATGTCATCCATATAATGGTAGACCTTTAGCGTAGGGTACCGGGCACGAAAAGGGGTGAGGGCCCGATCCACAAAAAGCTGACACAAGGTTGGACTATTTTGCATTCCCTGGGGTAAGACCTTCCACTGATACCTTTGAGAGGGTTGTTGATTATTATATTGTGGCACCGTAAACGCGAATTTTTCGCGATCTTGTGGGCAAAGGGGGATGGTGAAAAAACAATCTTTTAAATCTAACACACAGAGCTGATCGGTTTGAGGAATTAAATTTGGATTTGGTAATCCAAACTGCAAGGGGCCCATAGGTTGGATGCGTTTATTTATTTCCCTTAAATCATGTAACAGCCGCCACGCACCAGATTTTTTCTTAATAACGAACACCGGGGTGTTCCAGGGACTAGTAGAGCTCTCCAAGCGCTGTGCCTGCAAATGCTGCTGCACAAGCGAATGAAGTGCTTTCAGTTTTTCTAGAGGGAGGGGCCACTGGTCAATCCAGACGGGCTCTAAGGATTGCCATACCAAGGGCAATGCGGAGGGCAATGTGGGTGAGGGAGGGTTTTGAGCCATCAGATATTAATATCGAGGGTGGTGTCCAGCTTTGTAAGTAAATCACGGCCCCAAATATTGAGGTGGACAGGGAGCACAAAAGGGCGGATAGTAGCAAGGGTACGGCCTCCCGGTTTAGAGACTGTGACCCAAGACAAACTCTGTCGCCCGGGTTTACTACCCCCGATCCCCCACAACTCTTTAGAAGGAACCGTAGGCCAACTAACCGGCCACTCCGGATCACGAATCACCGTAACGTCAGCTCCAGTGTCCACCAGCCCTGTGAAGGGAACATCATTTAAGAGAAGTGTTAACTGAGGTTTCGAGGGGCGGACTGACATTGTCAGAGCAACAAGTGGAGAGGACGTGCTGTGAGACGGCGAGTGAGACAACGTTGATCCAAAGCCGCCTCCGCCCCGAGTTCGATCCTCGGCAGCTGGCACCTGATAGGGGACTAAAATCAATTGTGCAATTGATCGTCCACGCGGGAGCGACTGTGGAAGATGAGTCCACACCTGAACCTTAATAATGCCGGTGTAATCAGCATCAATGACCCCGGGGATGACAAAAAAGCCCTGTTTCCCAGCATGAGAGCGAGGGAGAACGAGACCCACAAAGCCGGCAGGGAGAGGTCCCGTCACCTGGGTAGGTATGGCACAGACCTCCCCTGGCAGCCGAAAATCAGTGTCCTCCTGCATGATCAAATCAAGCCCTGCACTTCCAGCAGTCGCCGCCCTCATAGAGTCTATGGATTTTAAGGCAGAGGAACGGTTGTCTGAGTGGGAAACACCCCCGTTTCGCCCTGGGTTCGGGGGGAACCCGTCGCGCGGTTTCCCGACCCGCTACGACACTGATTAGCCCAGTGATAGCCCTTCTGACACTTGGGGCACTTCTTTGAGGGTCGAGCGGGTGCCTTTGATGAGCGGCACTCCCGCTGAAAGTGACCCTCCTTACCACAGCGGTAACAACGCTTCCCCTCCCTCCCGGTTTTTCTCAGGGCGGCAGCCAGAACTCCAGCCTTATGGGCTTGTGTGCCGATGTTCTGGCACGCCCGTAGCATGTCTGAGAGCTCTAAAATGCCAGAGGCTTGCGCCGTCTGGAGAGCACGGCGGCAATCCTCATTCGCATTCTCAACCGCCATTTTTAACAGGATCTCCTGAGCTGCCGCAGCGTTATCCACCTGTCGGAGGATAGCCTCCTGCAATCTGTTGGTAAAATCCAGAAAGGACTCTGATGCACCCTGACGGATACTGACAAAGCTTTTTGTAGGCTTGCCTGAATCCGGGACCTTCCGGAAAGCATGCTGGGTGCAGGTGGAAATGAGGGGGAAGAGGGCCTGAGGGAGTTGAGTCTGCATCTCAACGGTAACAAACTGTCCCTCCCCTGCCAAGTGCTCATAAATAACACCTTCTGCTCTATGAATCTGGGCCTGGCGTTCCGCCTCCTGCCGATACTCACTAAGCCAAATAACATACTGACTGGGTGACAGCATCATGCGCAACAGCGCCTTCCAGTCTTCAGGGATCAAGGAGTACCCACTACCTAGCCCTTCAACGAGACCACGCACAAACGTGCTAGTCAGACCGAACTCGCGAATCGCTTTCTTTATCTCTCTAATCACCGAGTAAGGCAAAGTAACCCAGGTTCCAACCGGGTTGCCCTGGTCGTCATTCTGCCAGGTCACCGGACAAACTGAGACCAGCTCAGCCAGCTCCTCTGCTGTAAGATCTGAGCGAGTCTTCGCTGCGTGAACCATTTGTTGCACCAGCGAAAGCCTCTGAGCAGATGCAGACGACCTCCCGGGGGGCCCCGAAGCATGGGGTCCTAGGGGGGGATGGTAATCACACACCGGCTCCGGCGGGGAAGGTAAGGGAGGCGGTGGTAATAAAGGCACTGGGGGCGAAGCAGGGAGAGGGATGGCTGCAGGAGCCGACGGGGGTGGCGAAATCGGCAGCCCCTCTGTTGGCGCGGGAGAGGGTTCTTCCTAGGCAACACACTGTGTTGCATCGGTAGGAGGGGGGGTGGCTGCAGGAGCCGACGGGTGTGGCGAGATCACCAGCCTCGTGAGGGAGGGCCTGTCCGAGGCGACACGCTGTATCGCGTCGCGGCAGAGGTGCCAGGCATGTAAAGCCTGCACGGGCGCCCGAGGTTCTTCATGCAATGTCTGGCCCAACCGCTCCCAGTCCGCTAGCTTAAGGGTTCCGGCTTCAGGGTACAACGGGCACTGGGCACTCACCTCCTGTAACAGGAGAGTGAGTTCTCGAGCGGGGCAGTCATGCTGAGCCTTACGCAGCAAATACTGTAGCTCATTGCGGTGTTGCATTTGCAAAGCAGAGAGGGAGCTTCCCATACTTACCACAACGAAAAATACTTACCGGGATCCACGAAGCAGATGAGTGACGCGTCTGAAACCCTTGCCGGGCGAGGTGAGTGCTGAAGGCCCCACGTATGGGCGCCAGTTGTGGCGGTTCAATGACGAGACAGAACACAGATTTATCCAAGCAAGCAAGCTGGTCAGCTGAAATGGGCTGCTGCCTGTCAGCTTTCCACCTTCCCTTTTATTATATTTCTCCCCCCTGCACATTACCTACTTCCACCGCAAAAAGACACAACAAAGGAATACATGACTTTGATTAATATTCTTATTTTCCAGCCTCTATCTACTACAATCCTAATTCTCAGGCCTTGAGGCCAGGCCAAGGAAGCTTCCCACGATTACTGTCCTTTAATTAACTTCCCAGGGTTCATATCTGGTCCTCGTCCTTGGACGGAGCAATGTGTTGCTCCTACACAACGGTCAGGGTGTGCCCTGACTGTTTCCAGGTGGATGGACTAAACATGAACCCTTCACAGGTCCAAATCCAATTTTCAATAACTGGGGAGGGAGTAAAGGCCCCCTGCAGTGACTGCCACCTTCCACTAGCCTGAATCAATCCTGGGATGGGCTTGGTGAGGCCCCCCAAGCAAGGGATCCTGGAGTTAACTCCCCATTGAGATGCATGGGCCAGCACACAATTCCTACACCTGCCCAAGGTGACTGCATCTTGCTACAACCATGCTGCACAACCTATGCAAGCCACTAGTGGGCACAGGCTGGTTTCCCAGGTTCCCAGTGGGCTGCAGCATTGAGTCTTAGGGCAGCAAAGCTTAGAGACTGACCTTCCACATGGCCACTGCTCCTTCACTCAGCAGAACCAGCAGCCATGAATCAGAGCGACTGGAAAGTCTGCAATGTCAGAATTGTCTGTTTTTCCTGGGCTGGCTGCCAGCTTCCAGCTTAGAGCCGTGCAATGAAGAGCTCGCTGTGATTATTGGCAGGGCTGGGTTCACTCCACGTACAGGCTACTGTAAGTCACCTGGTACATAGTGCAGGTGCTCACTTCCGAAATAGCAGTAGGGTTGTTTGTGTGAAAGCCAGGCTGGTGTTTGTGCATGTTCCTGTAGCGCCTAGAGGCCCCAGTTGAGATCAGGGTCCCATCGTGCCAGACACTCCACACAGAAACAGTCTCCAGAGGCTATGGGGGACAGTGTGGTGTAGTACCATGGCATAGAGTGCTGGACTGGCATTTGGGATATGGGGGTTTTAAGCCTTGGGCTGCTGTGTGACTTTTGGGAGTCACTTTGCGTCCTTGCGACTCTTCTTCCCCACCTGTAAAGAGATCGATGGACGAGAAATACTCCATGAGAACTAGATGTTGCTATTGTCTTTTGTTCTGATTCTCCAGCCTCAGTCCCCTCTTCTCCTCTTTATTTTCTATATTTCCATCCTACAGTCTGTCTCCATGCAACTGCTTCTCCCTACAAGACCTGTGCATCCTTTAAATGCCCCTTGAACCCTACTTCTTGCTTTCCTTTGTCGGTTTCTATAGAAACATTTTGCTAAAATACTAAAAATCCAACAAAGTGATTCTGAAGTTAATTTTCAGCTTTCACAGACTGAACCTTTCATTTACCCCAGGTTAACTCTGCACTAGTGTCTTCTATAGATTGTGAGCCATGGCTGTAGTGGGATACAGTCCCGTGGAAGGAAAAGGCCTCGGTAGAGACCGTCGAATCGTTGAAGTCAACGAATGGCTACGCAGGTGGTGTCGGAGAGAAGGCTTTGGATTCTTTGACCATGGGATGGTGTTCCAAGAAGGAGGAGTGCTAGGCAGAGACGGGCTCCACCTAACAAAGAGAGGGAAGAGCATCTTCGCAAGCAGGCTGGCTAATCTAGTGAGGAGGGCTTTAAACTAGGTTCACCGGGGGAAGGAGATCAAAGCCCTGAGGTAAGTGGGGAAGTGGGATACCGGGAGGAGGCACGAGCAGGAGCACGTGAGAGGGGAGGGCTCCTGCCTCATACTGAGAAAGAGGGGCGATCAGCAGGTTACCTCAAGTGCCTATATACAAATGCACGAAGCCTGGGAAACAAGCAGGGAGAACTGGAAGTCCTGGCACAGTCAAGGAATTATGATGTGATTGGAATAACAGAGACTTGGTGGGATAACTCCCATGACTGGAGTACTGTCATGGATGGATATAAGCTGTTCAGGAAGGACAGGAAGGGCAGAAAAGGTAGGGTAGTTGCACTGTATGTAAGAGATCAGTATGACTGCTCAGAGCTCCGGTATGAAACTGCAGAAAAACCTGAGAGTCTCTGGATTAAGTTTAGAAGTGTGAGCAACAAGGGTGATGTCGTGGTGGGAGTCTACTATAGACCACCAGACCAGGGGGATGAGGTGGACGAGGCTTTCTTCCGGCAACTCGCAGAAGTTACTAGATCGCAGGCCCTAGTTCTCATGGGAGACTTCAATCACCCTGATATCTGCTGGGAGAGCAATACAGCAGTGCACAGGCAATCCAGGAAGATTTTGGAAAATGTAGGGGACAATTTCCTGGTGCAAGTGCTGGAGGAACCAACTAGGGGCAGAGCTCTTCTTGACCTGCTGCTCACAAACCAGGAAGAATTAGTAGGGGAAGCAAAAGTGGATGGGAACCTGGGAGGCAGTGAACATGAAATGGTCGAGTTCAGGATCCTGACAAAAGGAAGAAAGGAGAGCAGCAGAATACAGACCCTGGACTTCAGAAAAGCAGATTTTGACTCCCTCAGGGAACTGATGGGCAAGATCCCCTGGGAGAATAACATGAGGCGGAAAGGAGTCCAGGAGAGCTGGCTGTATTTTAAAGAATCCTTATTGAGGTTACAGGGGCAAACCATCCCGATGTGTCGAAAGAATAGTAAATATGGCAGGCGACCAGCTTGGCTTAACAGTGAAATCCTTGCTGCTCTTAAATATAAAAAAGAAGCTTACAAGAAGTGGAAGATTGGACAAATGACCAGGGATCAGTATAAAAATATTGCTCGGGCTTGCAGGAGCGAAATCAGGAAGGTCAAATCACATCTGGAGTTGCAGCTAGCAAGAGATGTTAAGAGTAACAAGAAGGGTTTCTTCAGGTATGTTAGCAAGAAGAAGAAAGTCAAGGAAAGTGTGGGCCCCTTACTGAATGAGGGAGGCAACCTAGTGACAGAGGATGTGGAAAAAGCTAATGTACTCAATGCTTTTTTTGCCTCTGTCTTCACGAACAAGGTCAGCTCCCAGACTACTGCACTGGGCAGCAAAGCATGGGGAGGAGGTGACCAGCCCTCAGTGGAGAAAGAAGTGGTTCGGGACTATTTAGAAAAGCTGGACAAGCACAAGTCCATGGGGCCGGATGCATTGCATCCGAGAGCTAAAGGAGTTGGCGGATGTGATTGCAGAGCCATTGGCCATTATCTTTGAAAACTCATGGCGATCGGGGGAGGTCCCAGATGACTGGAAAAAGGCTAATGTAGTGCCCATCTTTAAAAAAGGGAAGAAGGAGGATCCTGGGAACTACAGGCCAGTCAGCCTCACCTCAGTCCCCAGAAAAATCATGGAGCAGGTCCTCAAGGAATCAATCCTGAAGCACGTACACGAGAGGAAAGTGATCAGGAACAGTCAGCATGGATTCACCAAGGGAAGGTCATGCCTGACTAATCTAATCGCCTTCTATGACGAGATAACTGGCTCTGCGGATGAAGGGAAAGCAGTGGACGTGTTATTCCTTGACTTTAGCAAAGCTTTTGACATGGTCTCCCACAGTATTCTTGCCAGCAAGTTAAAGAAGTATGGGCTGGATGAATGGACTATAAGGTGGATAGAAAGCTGGCTAGATTGTCGGGCTCAACGGGTAGTGATCAATGGCTTCATGTCTAGTTGGCAGCCGGTATCAAGTGGAGTGCCCCAAGGGTCAGTCCTGGGGCCGGTTTTGTTCAATATCTTCATAAATGATCTGGAGGATGGTGTGGATTGCACCCTCAGCAAGTTTGCAGATGACACTAAACTCGGAGGAGTGGTAGATAAGCTGGAGGGTAGGGATAGGATACAGAGGGCCCTAGACAAATTGGAGGATTGGGCCAAAAGAAATCTGATGAGGTTCAACAAGGACAAGTGCAGAGTCCTGCACTTAGGACAGAAGAATCCAATGCACCACTACAGACTAGGGACCGAATGGCTCGGCAGCAGTTCTGCAGAAAAGGACCTAGGGGTTATAGTGGACGAGAAGTTGGATATGAGTCAACAGTGTGCCCTTGTTGCCAAGAAGGCCAATGGCATTTTGGGATTTATACATAGGGGCATTGCCCGCAGATCGAGGGACGTGATCGTTCCCCTCTATTCGACATTGGTGAGGCCTCATCTGGAGTAGTGTGTCCAGTTTTGGGCCCCACACTACAAGAAGGATGTGGAAAAATTGGAAAGAGTCCAGCGGAGGGCAACAAAAATGATTAGGGGGCTGGAACACATGACTTATGAGGAGAGGCTGAGGGAACTGGGGATGTTTAGTCTTCAGAAGAGAAGAATGAGGGGAGATTTGATAGCTGCTTTCAACTACCTGAAAGGGGGTTCCAAAGAGGATGGCTCTAGACTGTTCTCAGTGGTAGCAGATGACAGAACAAGGAATAATGGTCTCAAGTTGCTGTGGGGGAGGTTTGGTTGTATATTAGGAAAAACTTTTTCACTAGGAGGGTGGTGAAACACCGGAATGCGTTACCTAGGGAGGTGGTGGAATCTCCTTCCCTAGAAGTTTTTAAGGTCAGCCTTGTCAAAGCCCTGTCTGCGATGATTTAGTCAGGGATCGGTCCTGCTTTGAGCAGGGGGTTGGACTAGATGACCTCCCGAGGTCCCTTCCAACCGTGATATTCTATGATTCTATGATTCTATGATTCTAGGCAGCTGTGGGAATTGTGTGCTGCCCCATGCACCTTAATGGGGAGTTAACCAGACACCAGCACCAGAGCAGAGCTCGGAGAGGCTGGACTGACCCAGGCAGGGGAGGGGATTGCATTGGCACGGTGTAGAGAGTCAATGTGTGTCTAGCCAGGAGGTTGTGGGGAGAGCTGTTTTTCTGTATGCTGTGCCGGGGGGAGGGAATGTACGTGCCCCCTGCTGGAGATCCTAAAGTGGGTCTGCTCCCGGCTTGCCTGGGTTAAATAAAAGCATTGTGGGATTGTTAAGAGTGGTGCTTTTCCAGGTTACTCTGACCCCCCTAGAGTCAGGGCTGTTGTTTGTGCCGAGGCACGTGGATGGGAGCTGGGACCCCTTCCCCAAGGCGGTCCCTACCCATACGCAAAGTAAGCCGCTGCGTAGGGCACCAGGAACGCCTTGGGGCACTAAATTTCCTGGTGCCCTGCGCAGCTGCATGCTGCTCCGCCCCAGCCCCGCCCCCACTCCACCCCCTCCCCAAAGCCCCCACCCCTGCTTCGCCCCAGCCCCACCCCCACTCCCCTGAGGACTGCAGCAGGGCTGGGCCTCCACTCCCCGGCAGCGGGAAGTGCAGTGACCCGGCCCCAGCCACGCCACCGGTGAGTACTGGGGGGCAATTCCCCCCTGCCCCCCAAGCCAGCCTCCCTGCCTGGAAGCCTGGGGCCCCCCCCCCACACACACACACGCGGGGTTGGGGGGGGGGACAGGGACTGCGTAGGGCCCCAGAATAGCTAGGGACGGCCCTGCCCTTCCCCAACCCTGAGTAACCCCCACCTGACATCGGTTAAGGCTGAATCTTAACAAATACCCCTCCCCTCCCTCTGTATGGAGCGTTCAGACTTCCCTCTCCCCTGGTGCCGGCTGCTCTGCTCAACCATCTACCACCTCAGGAGGCATCTGCCCCGGCTCTGGCTAAAGGCTCGCACACAAGAGGCAGCCTCTGTTTGCAGCCTCCTGGACCAAGATGCTGGGAAATATCCCACCAGGGCAGTGTGTTTCCCTCACAATGCCTGGGGCAGTACGAAGAGTGTGAGATCACCACAGCTGACTGAAGGATGCAAACCACAACACTCCACCCTTGCTACCTTCTGCACAACAGCATCTCCCCACCTCTGGGAGGTTCACCTGGCAACAAGATTCCCGGCCTCCCAGATGCATGAAGTAAGTGCATCCTGCAGTGACAGTGCCCCACTCTCTAGGCAAGGCACTAGTAGACAATTGACCTGACCAGGACGGCAAGCCCCAATCCGAGAAGACAGAGAGGGAGGGAAGGAATGGATTTTACAATGAGCTATGGTGCAAGTGAGGGACAGTGGAATGCACCTGGCAGGGAAGGCACCCCAAATCAGGGGGCGAATGCACCCAGCAAGGACTGTACCCCTGAGTCTGAGCAAGGAAGAGTGCGGAGAACTCCATTCTGACTTCTAAGTTCTGTGTCTCTCAGAAAGATGTATCTTCGTCACAGTGAATTCTCAGGCAACACTCACAGTGTTTGATTGAAAGGGGAGCCATCCACCCAGCTCCAGTTCCCAGTGTGGGACGTGTTGTTCAGGCCGACCCAGACGTGGCTTGTACCATCTGTGATCGTGTTTATGAAATCCTGGGGAGTGTAAAGCAAGCATCTGGGTGACTCTCACATGGTCTTATGCCCCCTGCATATACAGAGACCCACCCCGCTCCCTCATCTCCCCAGGAGATCTGTCAGAGACCCAAAACATGCAACTAAAATGGATTCTGGCCCAACGGGGCCAGCACACTGCATGATACCCTCTCACTGGAGAGCTTCTGTGGTACTGAAGAATAGACCAGTTCCCCGAGAGTTGCTGAGTGGTAAAGGAGTAAAAAATTAGTGCCACTACATTGATTCACACCAGCTGGGGAACTGGCCTTGTGCATTTCACTTTACCATCTCCTCTTGGTCCTGGATCTCAAGCATTTGTGAATTCCTCGACTCACAGTCTTTCCAGCTCTCGGTCCAGATCTGACTCCTTTTAGAATCCCAGTCGCACTTTTCCCGGTGCGCCCACCAGTCCTTGGGGCAGAGTTCGCACTCGCCACCCCCTGGAAGAAAAAACAGAGACTTCCGTGAACTCACATAAAGCCAATATAATTTTTTTTCAAGCCAGTCCAAAGCCCTAGTCCTCAGTGGGCGCTAGGAGCCAGACTCCCAGCTGGTGTCGGTCAGCATGGAGCACATCAATTTACACCAGCTCAGGAACTGGCCTGAGAGCAACCCGGGTCCAAAATTTCCATCTGATTTTGTCATGGTGGCGGAAAAAGTTTATTTTCCCCCTCTTTTTTCTTAAAAAGAAAAGGAGGACTTGTGGCACCTTAGAGACTAACCAATTTATTGGAGCATGAGCTTTCGTGAGCTACAGCTCACTTCATCGGATGCAAGGTGCCACAAGTCCTCCTTTTCTTTTTGCAAATACAGACTAACACGGCTGCTACTCTGAAACCTCTTTTTTCTTAACTCAGAAAGAGCTGAAGGGATTTCACTCAAACTCCCTGCACCCACCGACCCTGTATGATATAATAAATGTTGGTCACAGACCAAGCAAAGGAAGTGTGACCCTGGAAGGTGACTATCTGAGCATTTGCAAAGAGGCAGACTTAGATGAAAATTCCCTGGCTCTAATTCCAGCGCTGGCTGCTCTGTATAGTGAGAACTACCTCACATAACCACTAGAGGTCACTGCTGCCATTAACACAGGGCAGTACTGTACTGGTAGGTCTGGGTATGTTGCAGATCTCTGCTGAATAGAGTATCTTAGTAGGAATTGTTATTGCGGTGGTTCGTTGTATTGCAGTAGCCCGTGCTGGGCACGAAACAAACGGTCACTAGAAGCCAGTCCCCACCCCAAAGGGTATTATTGTTATCTGCATTGAGTAACACCTAAAGGTTACGCTGCCTTTACCTAGGAGACAGGGGAACTGGACTGCTATTCAAGAGATCTAGGCAGAGTCTTTCCCAGTTCTGCCACTGAGCTGCTGGGTGACCTTGGGCAAGCCACTTCCCCCCTGGTTCCTAGGCTGACCAGACAGCAAGTGTGAAAAATCGGGATGGGGGTAATAGGAGCCTATATAAGAAAAAGCCCCAAATATCGGGACTGTCCCTATAAAATCGGGACATCTGGTCACCCTACTGGTTCCTAAGGTGTTGAATGGTATCCCTTTACATTATGTATATCCCTCTACTTAATTAATCCTGGATCAAAAGTGTGAATTGACTTGACGTGTGAACTTCATGAAAACTAATGAAGGATTGTTGTATGCTGTTACATTGCAATTTACATCGCATGTATCCCAGTAATTACGTTTGCCCATCAAATGCGATTGGAGCTTTGGAAAGAAAATCCCCAACATTTCTCAAAACTGAATTTTTTTGTCTGAAAACTGTCAAAAAACATTACATTAAATTAAATTAAAAATACATTTTTCAGCCAAAACTATTTGTTTTCCCACTTTTCATTTTTTTAAATGAAAAACAGAAAATGTTTAAGGAAAGTGAAGACTTTCTGTGAAAATTTTGTTTGGTGAACCCTGCAATGTATACATTGGAAAACATGGTGATAGAATGCGGTCATGGCAGCCATATGGACTCTTTAGATAGACAGAGCAGTGAATAATGGGACATTTTTTTCCTGATCATCTATAGAGTTGAGTTATGACAGTTCCTTCCATTTAAGGCTCTCATGAGGCTGATGTCATTCTCAGATTCAATTCATCCATGGGCACCATTTAATGTGGTGCCTGAATGGGAACTGAGTTCTTCTGAGCTGGCCTCCGGGCATAAGGACTTAAGTTGTATTCCATGTTCAGCACGGGATGAGTTGATTTTTCACCTGCTGTGAAGCACCAAGTATTGGCTATTGCCCAGAGCCACCAAGTATGTCAGTGGCAAAACCAAAAACCAAGTCCCATGTAATACCTTGGAGGACCTGGGCCTGGAACAAGTTCTGAATTCCTATTGACTGCAGGAACTTCCTTAGACTCCCTTGAAAATACAAGCCCAAATATGGAATTTTTGGCACCATTCTTTTGGCACCTTTCAGGATGCAGAATAAAAGTGACATTTGAAAATGTGGCTCAAAATAATTCTTGCAAATTTTGTTTTAAAATTAACAAGACAGCAAATACGAATGTTGAAGGACTCCTGAAATGAGCTGGCCTTGGCACGTGAGGAAATGATGCATTGTAGGCATCACCTTTGAATGGACTAAAATCTCATGGTCTGAGCAGCTGCAGGAAGACAGCAGCTTTAGATTTTTATCCCAGGCTCAGCGGTAAATTCTTATTAATGTTCACTTCCAAACAGACACATGCACAAAATAATATTTGCCCAGAAATACACAATGATGTACACGTAGAAACACACACATAATAATCCACATTCACAACACATATGTAGTCAGACAATATTTTTCACTAATAAACACACAATACTGTGTGTTCACAAACACAACAATAATGCACACTTGCACGCCAGAAGAAGCACTGACAACACACACATAAGTGACACAATATTTTTCTTAATAAACACATGACATTGTACATTCTCAAGGACACACACAGGAATAGAAAACTCACATGCACATTGATTTCAGCTCAGGTATACACTCACAATAATGTACATTGACAACAACACACATGTGAGCAGTGTACTTGACTAGCAAAGACACACTGAAAGCAATGTCTCAGTACATTGCACTTAGAATGTAATCTCACAAAAAGAAACACAGAAGCCAGATCGACACTAGAAACTTTCACCATCAGAGCAATGTCAGCTTGGAAGTGTGATTTTTTGGGCAACATTTCTATACCGGTAAAACCCCTTGTGTAAACATGGTTAAACCAGCTTACAAATGCTTCTGCGGTGCGGCTTGTTTCTCTCAGAGAACCAGTGTAAGCAATACCAGCAAAACTACTCGTCCATTTACAGTAGGAGAGCTTGTTTATATTGCTATATCAGCAAAACTTTTCCAGTGTAGACCTGGCTCTCCATTGTCTCGCTAGACATTCTCCCTCTTCTTCTCATATAAACACACACACACTTACACGCACACAGATTCTCCTCCATTTACTGCCATTGGGTAAAATTATCATCCCCCACCCAGTTAGTTAGGTACCGAAGTCTTATTTTCAAACGTGACTTTGGCACTTCTACATATAATACGGCCATATTTTTAAAGGTATTTAGGTGTCTATGAAGCATATGGAACAGCAGATCAGTGCATGTGATGGCACTTTTCCACTTACATCAAGGCTAGAACAAAATGATCCCAAACAAGTAACTTACGCCAGTGTTCATGTCACTGCTGAGTGTAGTCCAGAGACTTTGGGTCAGAACCTCAGAAGTATTAAACTGGTGATGTGAATGTGTTTACTCTACATTGGTGCTGGTTGAGATGAGTTGGGATATCAGACCCTTACATTTCTGTCACACTCACTTTCTCCAGGGGTCTGTCAGCCAATTCTGGATCCTTGTGTAGCCAGACTCTTGGTCAAATCCTAATTTCTTTGAAGTGAGGGGTTAAATCTCAGTGACTTCAATGGGATCCAGACTTGGCCTCATTCTCCCAAGTTGGATTTTCTTTAGAAAACACTGGAAAAAGTTTCTCTTCCAAACAGTCTTTGCACCATAGCAAGAATGACACAGCTCTTACATAGAGAAGATGGGTGAGGTAATAACTTTTATTGGACAATCTTCTGTTGGTGAGAGGGACAAGCTTTCCAGTTACACAGAGCTCTTCTTCAGGTTAAAATAATCAAAGACAGCTACCTGAGGCTCTTTGTCCCCTAACACGTCCTTCATAATACAATCATATCCCAACAGTATTTTTCATAATCGAGTCACGAGGAACTTAGCCATGCAGAAACTTCTTTTGCACCCTTTTATCATTGTGGGGAGCAAACCTTCAGCTCACTCAGAAAACCCCATCAAAGAGATGACATATGAGCACTCTCAAGAGAAGGCAAACATTGAAAATCCTGTCGAACCAAACTCTCACCGTCTCAACAGGCCTTCCCACCTGCAAACCCACCTGGAACAAAGAAACAAATAAAAACAACAAACAACTCAACAAAAATAAACTAAAAAACTGACAAGCAAACAAAAACCAAAGAACAAATGCGTTGATACTCCGTCAGAGTTATTCTCTTGACAAAGAGCCAGAGAACCCACTAGGAACTTTGCTATGGCTACCGATTATCACATAGAATGGTGATGTCTAGCGGTACATAGATAGATAGATTGATTCTGATCTTAATTACACTGATGTAAACCTAGAGTAACTACAATTTTCTTGGGTTAAATTTGTCTGGATTTTTATGAATGTAAATACACAGTTCTGCATAAACAGATTGCACAGTATGTTCTCATGAAGGCAATAATGGCATCAGATGATTCTATTGATAAAGAAACACAGAATAAACTCGTGATCAGGGGAGAAATATAGACATTTTATTCTTGCTGAATAACCTCCAACCTATCAGTTTACTCAGGACACCTTTCATTTCCTGGTTTCTCATGCTGCAGATGATCGAATTCATCATTGGGGGCAACCCAGAATAGAGAACAGCCGTGACAGAGCCTGCACCAATGCCTGTGCCAGCTGCAATGTCTGCAGGTGCCCAGGTACATGTGGACAGGAGAGGGGAATGGTGTCCCTGGTCCTGGTTCACAGTGGTTGGAGGGTGGAGTTTCTAGCAGGGCCAGTGAACAACATTATAAGTAGGGTTTGTTTTCCAAACTATTCACAGTTGTCTGTCTGAGAGAAAGATTCTCTAACCCCTGTCCAAGGGATGTACCCGTCTCCGAGACCAGGGAGGTGGCAGAGCGCAGACTGGTTTATGACATATACGACAGCTTTGCTGGTCAGCCCTGAACTCTGAATTCCATGATTCATCTTCTTCCGACACTTAATAGCTTTTCTATTTTGGCTGTAGCGATTCTTCAGAGGCTCGGCCAAATGGCAATCCCGCTTCCACGTGGCACCTCAGTTTCCCACTCTCTAAAGTGGGAATAATCCTGACCCACATTCAGAAAGTGGTTGATCTTCTCTCTTTCTTCCCAAATCCCTGCCCGCCTTGCCTAGCCCCAGCCTCTGTCCTGTTCCCCAAAGTTCCATACCCATGTTAGTGCCTGTCTCACCCCCCCCTCAAGTTGCAAGGTCTCCTGCCAGCAAAGAGAAGCTGCTCCCGGATCTGGAGCTACATTCGCATGTCCTGAGGGCTGTCCTGCACCATGGTCACCACGGGCAGGTAGGTCATGAACCTCCACCTCTGTCCCCGCTGCAGGATGGCCTCTGGTTCCTGCTCTCTCAGGCACCTGGAGAGGCTAAATAGGGGTGGGGTTGGCGGAACAGGAGAACACCCCATGAGGTTAAGAAATGGCGGGGGGAGCCTTTTCCCTCCCTGGGAGATTACGGTGTCCCTCTGTGGGGACTCCGTTCCTGGCAGATGCTGTGCTTTCGTTCCTGGACACTGCCAGGAGGCCCAGCTCCCAACCCTAGCAGCTTGGCTGTTCCATCCCCTACTGTGTACCCAAACTGCCTTCAAAGGACTATCCAAGCCCCTCCCAGGCCTGCTCCCATTGCGGGTCTCTCTCCTGGCTATTGATAAAGAAACACAGAATAATACAGAATAAGGCTGTTCTTATATCGCCCAACAGGCCTGGATCCTAGTTACATGCTGCTCCTTCTCACGTGACCCCTGCACTTATTCCCTTCACCTGGGGATAGGTTCAGTTGAGCTACTCCCCCTTTCATGGCCATCTCACCCTGGGACAGCCTGAAACTGGAAACCTGTGCTCGAACAGTAACTGTTTGCTAGGAAAGCTGCTGAAGACACAACAGAAGAGGAAATCCTTTGGACTGGATTGAAATTATTCCAAAGGAAAGTGAATGAGAGAAAATGTCCAGCGTTATCCTCCGAGCGAAAGAAAAAAATGAAGGTCAGAAAGGACCATTCTGTCCATCTTCTGTGTAACACAGGCCCTAGAACATCACCGAGTGCTTCCTCCAGAAAACCTACGACATGGGAATGAGCCAGAGCACGTCTTCTGGAAAGACATCTCCATGCATTAGAGCCAGCTGGTCAGAAACAATCTTTCTTCTGCAGTGGCGTGAAGTTAAAGGACATGGAGAAGAAGAAAACCTCGACTCGGGTTGTCACTGGAGCTGAAGCAGAGAGGCCAGGACAAACACAGCTAGGGCCCAGGACTGACTATCAGCAGCTCTGCCGTTTTCTATTCCTGGCTTTTTGACCATGAGCGAATCTCTTTGCTTCTGTGTGCCTCAGTTTCCACCACTATAAAATAAAGCTAATCAAGGTTCTGTTTTTTTCTCTCCTGTTTTCCAAGGCAGGACACTTAGATACATTTGGGGCCTGTCTACGCTACCAGTCTAGAGTGTATTTGTAAGCTGATGACCCCCACATGTTGTTCAGAAGCTATGGATGACACAAGCTCCTAAGTTTGTTCTGTGCTTAGCCCCTATGGCACAGCTGGGCCGGGCGGCCTTTTCTCGCTGTGCTGTGTGGAGCAGGTTCTAGGCACTAGGGATATGAAGAGGCTCTCAAGTACTAATTCTTGAAAATAAATATCAATGAAATGCAATCCAAATAAAAAATCACTGCTGCTAACATTGGTGGGTGATAAAATACTAGCAGAGTGGTAATTAATGATGAGGACAGGGCAGTGACACAGAGCGATCGGATCCCTTGATAAGCTGGACCCGTTCAAAGAAAACCAGTTTAAAAATACCCAAAGGAAGGGTCCTATCGCTAGCAACAAAGCATGCAGGCCACACCTACAGAATGGGGAAGTGTATCCAGGAAAGCACTGACTGTGAAGAGGATTGAGGGGCCATGCTGGCCAAGCCATTCAACAAGAGCACCCAGGGTGATGCTGTGGTGAACGGGGCTAAAGCCATCATTAGATGTATGAAAAGAGCAATGAGGCGCATAGGGAGGTGACACACCATGAGGAAGACTGATTGTGGAATACTGCATCCAGTTTTGGTGTCCACCTTTGAAAAAAGATTTGGAAATATTGGAGATGGGGCAGCAAAAAGCAATGAAACATTTTGAGGGCTGGAGAAAAATGCCTGCTCGTGAGCTATTGAAAGAGCTCTGCCTGTTTAGATGATAAAAAAGATCGGGAGGTGATGTCATTGAAGTGCTGAAGTGACTTCATGGAGAGAAAATATCGGGTATTAAAGGGCTCGTTAATCTAGCAGAGAAAAGCATAACAAGACCCAGTGGCTGGAAACTCAAAAGAGACCAATTCATATGAGAAAGAGGGTGCACATATTCAACACTGAGGATGAATCACCAAAGGAACAAACTAGAAATGGAAGTGGTAGGAATTCCCCACCTCTTGATGTCTTCTAATGAAGATGAGATGCCTTTCTGGAACGTGTGTAGTCAAAAACTAGCTACTATGCTCTACAGAAAACATGTGATATGCAGGGGGTCAGAAGACACGCTCTAATTGTCTCTTCTGTCCACAAAGTCTGCTAATTTATGAAAAACTGAGCATTGCATGGGGAGAAGCCTCTGATGTTTTACTGTGTTCGGCTTGAGCCCACAATGAACTCTCATTGAGTGGGGTGATCCAGGGGAAGCAGCTCAAACATCCAATGTGGCTGGACAGGGGCAGGACATCAGCACTGCAGGGGAGGGTTGGGTGTGGCAGTGACATCACAAGGGCCTTTGGCAGGACCTCAGCCTATTGGACAAAGGTGGTGGGGAGGCGATGATTTCACAGAGAGATCTTGACATCAGCCAGGCAGGACAGGGGTGCAGGACAGGGGACAACTCGGAGATCCCTGTGGCTTTGCTTCAGCACATCTCCTTCTCGAGGTCTCTCCTGGAGGACTGAGAGAGCATTCACTTGCACGTACGTGAGCGCAAGGAGGACCCTCTTCGGAGTTTTCTCCTTTTCTTTTAGTGGTTTTGCTCGAAAACAGACGTCCCTGTAGAGAAGGTAAGAGCCTCTGAGAGGTTTGGAACCTGTTCAGTCTGATCCATCAGGTGCCGGCTGATTTTTAGGAAAGGAAAACACTAGATTGTGGGGGCAGTATTTTATTTCCGACCTAGGACTTTGTCCCTTAGAATTACTGGGGACACTGGGGTTTCTCCTTTTTGTTTTCCCTTTTCCTCTGTCCCTCCTACCTTTCTCTTCTTGCTTCCTTTGTCGTTTTCCTCTTCTCTCCTCCCACCACCAGGAGCTCTGTGTGTGGAGCGGGGGCCGGGGGTGGGGGTGAGGGTTGTGGGAGGCCCTCACAGAGAGGTGAGACTGGAATAGTGCTCTGAGAGCGATCCCCTCGATGGTGACCTGGGCCATTCTTTGTGCTATTTGGTGAGACCCCTTAGCCTCTGTCATAAATATAAAGGGAAGGGGAAAACTCCTCTCACCTGTAAAGGGTTAAGAAGCTGAAGGTAACCTCGCTGGCACCTGACCAAAATGACCAATGAGGAGACAAGATACTTTCAAAAGCTGGGAGGAGGGAGAGAAACAAAGGGTCTGTGGGTCTGTCTATATTTTGTCTTTGCCGGGGATAGACCAGGAATGGAATCTTAGAACTTTTAGTAAGTAATCTAGCTAGGTACGTGTTAGATTATGATTTCTTTAAATGGCTGAGAAAAGAATTGTGCTGAATAGAATAACTATTTCTGTCTGTGTATCTTTTTTGTAACTTAAGGTTTTGCCTAGAGGGGTTCTCTATGTTTTGAATCTAATTACCCTGTAAGGTATCTACCATCCTGATTTTACAGGGGGGATTTCTTTATTTCTATTTACTTCTATTTCTATTAAAAGTCTTCTTGTAAGAAAACTGAATGCTTTTTTCATTGTTCTCAGATCCAAGGGTTTGGGTCTGTGGTCACCTATGCAAATTGGTGAGGCTTTTTATCCAACATTTCCCAGGAAAGGGGGGTGCAAGTGTTGGGAGGATTGTTCATTGTTCTTAAGATCCAAGGGTCTGGGTCTGTAGTCACCTAGGCAAATTGGTGAGGCTTTTTATCAAACCTTGTCCAGGAAGTGGGGTGCAAGGTTTTGGGAAGTATTTTGGGGGGAAAGAAGTTTCCAAACAACTCTTCCCCAGTAACCAGTATTAGTTTGGTGGTGGTAGCGGCCAACTCAAGGACAAAAGGTGGAATATTTTGTACCTTGGGGAAGTTTTGACCTAAGCTGGTAAAGATAAGCTTAGGAGGTTTTTTTCATGCAGGTCTCCACATCTGTACCCTAGCGTTCAGAGTGGGGGAGGAACCTTGACAGCCTCGCACCCCTCAAAGTCTCAACCTTGATTGGCTGAGGAGGGGGCTATTGACAGGGAGGAAACTCTGGTCTTTGTTGTTCTCTTTTATGACCAAGCAAATAAGTCACAACCAGTTAGATGTTGGACCAATGTGGATGCTGCTCTCCATTCATTGTCTCGGAGCAGTTCATGATCCTCTCGAACATTCCAATTCTTCTGAAATACTTGTTGAATAATTCCTATGAACAATTGTTGGTCTGTAGCTCATTTGAAAGCAACTCTGCAACTGACTGGCTGCATCAGCTAAGACAAGTCCCTGCTCCTTTCTCAGCCTTCGTTTCTCCTTCTGTCAAGGACGAATAACAATCCTCTCCCACCTACCTCGCCATGGGTGGATGCTGGGGATCCACTGAAGAGTGTCACGAGTAGCAGTGCAGACTAGGAGGTGTCCTATCACACTGAGCCATATCAGATTATGACCTAATATTCGATTGGACTTGTACTTTATTATTTTGAAATTGTGAAGAGCAGCAACTACTTAGCTCAGACTGAAGCATCTCGTCTAATTTTCCAGAGCGTCGTGTCTCCCTTTTGTGTACGACGAGACAGTTTAATGCGCTGTGACAAACAGGAGATGCTCTTGTTTTGCAAACAAATATTTTTGCAAAGAATTTTCATCCTACTTGTTATGGTTTCAAGAAACATAGTGGTTTCGTCTGGATGGATTTTCTGACAGAAAACGGTTTCCATGAAAATGTTCACACCTGATTTCCTCGGCTCTATCCCTGCCTCCGGGGGGTTGTTGCCTGTTAGTTAGAACAGGAGTCAGGACTGTTGTCTTCTCTTTCTGGCTCCATCACCGCTTTGCTGTGTGACAGCTTGGGTAGGTCCAATGGGAATAGAGTCAATTCTCTAACTCCAGGCAGCAGTGAGCCTGGGTGAGATAAGGGATGTTAAGGCCGTCTGCGAAGGAGAAAGGGATGTTTCCAGGTGTTGAATGTCAAGAATTCTAAACTTTGTAAAATGGTTAGTCTAGAGAAACAAGAACTAGTTGGGGCCAAACTTTAACCATTGTCTTTTTTAAAGCCCATTCAGGGATGTGAGTCCCAGAGAGCCATAGAGAGGGGGATCAACTTGCCCAAAGTCCCACAGTTCAGTAGGCAGCAATGGAACCAGGAGTGAAACTCCCTCTCAAAGGCAGGGGGACCAGACATTAGGGCCTGATTGCAATTGCCAGCTGTGGGAGGGAGTGTGCGGCAGTGGTTAGTGAAGGGGTCCATCCATGGCTCTGACACTCAGTGTGACCCTGAGCTGGTAGCTGAGGCCCGTTTGCCGTCAGTAGGGTTGGGATCCCGTCGCTACATCCCAGTGGGTTTGGGAGGCTCCAGGAAGGTGTGTAAAGTGCTGGGATGTCAGGATCCTGGAGGCGCTGTCATCTCCGCCCTAGGGCAGTGTTCTGCACCCCCCTGCTGCTGGCTGAGTTTCTCCATCCCTTGGCAATAAGACAGACTCTTCTTTCCACAGCCAGTCGATCGCCCTCGTGTCATCACCCTGCCTGCTGGCCGGGCAGGGTAACTCCTGAGGTCACCACCCTCTCCAGCCTGCCTTGGGCTTGGGGAGTGAGGAGGAGGGCGAGGGACGTCTGCTGACCCTGAACATCCACCATCCATCATACCATCATTGAGAACAAGTGAGTGGCATTCGGGTTCCTCGGTGGCTTCCCCTGTCTGTGTCGAGAGAGACAGAAACAGGGGGAGAGAATATCTCCAAAGGGGGATTTCATTTGCAAACAGCCCCCAAGAGCCCCTCACTCTTAAACTGGGCAGGGGCTTCTCCAGAGCCGTCTCCAGTGTGTTTGGAAAGGTTCCAGCAATGGGGCTCCCAGCCCTTCCCTTGTGGGACACTGTTACCCAGGCTGAGAGTCTCTGAGCTGGGCCAGACCCTGTGAGCTGCTGAGCATGGAAATCAATGGGGAACGAGGAGGGCCCTGGTCTTCCTGTGCCTAGGGTCTTTGTGATTCTGATGTGGGGAATGGTTTCCCAGGAGAAGTCCGGACTCCTGGCTTCTGTACATTATCTAGCCTGGGTGGGAATGTGGCCTGGGATGACAGGAGGGGGCTGCTTGTCCAGAGTATCCGATGGTCTTTGGGACTGACCCCATTGCTGGAAAAGGATGAGACTTCCTGGATATTGCAGCAGCAGGGATTACGAGGGGGAATGTTGGGAGCAGATCACGCAATGAACTCCTGCCCGTGTGTGTAGATGGCACTCCCTGCACTCCTGTGGGGGCAGAGGGGGCTGCTGTGGTTGGAGCAGGGAGGAGGAGGGACGGAAAAAGCCCAGGATTGAAAGGCTGCCTTGAGCCCAGACTCACCCCTGCTCCCCGCTCGGTTCCAGGATGGCCAGGCTCCTGCGGATGTTCCGGAGGAAGGCTCTGCAGGTGGCCCCAGAGCCTGAGGGAAGCAGCTGCCACCTTCCCAAGGGGCAGAGCAACTCCTGCTTCCTTGCTGGCGGGGAAGCAGCTCCCGTCCAGGCCAGATGGCGGAAGTGCCCGGCCTTCTGGAAAAGGAACCCAGCTCCCGGCGCAGGCGCCGAGCTGGGAGAGGCCCCAACCAGGCCCCAGTGGAGCTGGCCCAGGCTGCAGTTTTGCAGACAGGACCCAGCTGAGGAGGGGCACCGGGCAGGGTGGCTCTGGGGCTTGTTGTGTGGGCAGCAGCGGCCCCAGGAGCCCAGCCCTTGTTCCCATCAGGAGGCATCGCCCTGCCCTCTCACTGAGGACCTTCCAGCCCCCACAGGCCAGGGGGTGGAAGGTCCCTGTCCCAGCACCGGCAGCTCAGCAGGGGACAGCGGCAGCACCTGGGACTCTGGCAGCAGCCAGGCCGATGGAGGCCACTGCTTTGTTCCAGGTGAGGAGCCAGGCTGGGCTGAGGGAGGGCTGAGGACGGGATGTGAACACCCTGGGCCCAGACGCTCTCCCAGTCATACGGGGTGGCGGGGTCCCCAGTCCAGGTGTCTGGCCTGAGCCACGGGAACCCCACGGACAGCAGCAGCAGTCACACAGCTGCCCCTTCCGCACGGGGAACTGGGGGTGGGGCATGAAGAGCTGCTGCCACTTTGGTCCTTGCTGCTCCGGGGCTGGGGGAACAGGCACCTCCCATGGAGTCCTGGGCAGGGGAGGGGGGTCTGCTCTGGGCTTCTGCAGCTGTTGGGGGCTGAAGGCATCCCTGAGAGGGAAGTTTGGGGCCCGATCTGTCCTGGGTGCCTGAGGTGGGAAGGTGCCTTGAGTCCGGCTCTGCCCACCACGCCCCTGTCCTTCCCCCAAGTGGCAGCAGGCATCACCCTGTTCCCTTCTCTCCCTGGTGCAGGGACCCCCCTGGATTCGGAGCAGGAGGAAGGGGTGGACGTGGCCAAAGATGAAGCTGCTCTCAAGGTCATCCGAGAGCAGCTCCAGTGCAGAGATAAGGTACAAATGTTCCCCACCAGGGCTGGAACCAAGATTGCCCTGTCCCTTCCCAGCATCCCCACCCCCTGCCGAGGGTCTTGTCCCTCCTGATCCACCACCCCTAATGGGGCCCTTTTACATCCATGATGTGGGACCCCCAAGATGGGGGTGTTTGTCCCACAACAGCCGAGGTCATCTCCCCCCACAGGCACTGTCCCACTTCCTGATCCTGCTTGTGTAGGAGTCGTGGGGGATTTGGACAATAGGAGGGTCCCCACAATCCCCCATTGAGGCCTGAGCCATGGAGCTGGTGTGGGTGGGGCAGGAAGGTCCCTAGCTAACAGGTTCTCTCTCGTTATACCCCACTCCTGGTGGGTACAGGATGAGGGGCAGCAGCTCCTGTTCCTTCAGGCCATCTACCCCGCATGTCTGGCTGCACGGGAGAGAGGGGAGGACACGCTGGAGCTGCACTGCTGCAAGGCGGCTGTGGTGAAGAGGATCGTGGTGAGTGAGACACGCCATACGGCAGCTGGAGGGAGGAGAGAGACACGGGATTGCAAGGGATATGGCCAGGCTAACGGGTGGGGGCTGGGTGGTGTTGGAGGGGGCAGCAGAGGACAAGGATTGCTGGGGCTGAAGACTGGGGAGAAGAGAAGGGAGAAATTCTGAGATTGGTCAGTAGTGGGCAGGGCGGGAATTGTGGGGCTGGAGGGCAGCTGGGAGTGGGGGACAAGGAATCACATGGTCCCAGGTCGGTCATCAGGATGGGGCTGAATGGGGGCAGTTTTGACAAGGAGGGGGAGAGAAGGGGATTGGGAGTGAGCTGGGCACGAATGCGGGAAGGGGGACAAGTCGGATGGGCAGGAAGGAATGGGAGGAGCGGGAGGTGGTGGGGGATCCTGCTGGCCATGTGGGGCACTGGCTGTGTCATCTCCTCACTGGGAGGTGTCAGTTGGGCCTGAATCTCACACGCTCCTTTGTCTCCTTTGCGTCTCACAGGAGCTCATCGAGGAGCTTCCCGATGACTCGTCACCAAGCGCCGTCCTCGCCCACTCCCTGGCTGCAGTGGGCAACCTCTGGTACCGAGACAGCCCCCCCACCCCGCCAGCTCCCCTCACCCCAGGGCTGCTCAGGCCCAAGGCTGGAAGTCACCGTCACTGTCCCTCCCAGGTCACCTCCCAAGAGTGGCGCCTCTGGCAGAGATGGTGGGGTGGGAAGGGTCACTCTCTCCTGGCGGGGCTCTTTTTTTCACTCCCATAACATGACAGGGGCCTTGGGGAGGGGCTCACGCCCGGGCTCAGATACAGGAGGGGCAGCAGGCTCCAGGGAACAGGAGCTATTCCTGTCCTGCCACTGTCTGTCTGGGACGCCTTGGCCTTGTCATTCCCGAGCTGAGTGCCTCAGTTTCCATTCTCGCCAGCCTGTGCCTCTATCCCTGTGTGTTCATCTCCATGTTGGTGACAGTCCCACCCCTGTACTGCACAGTCTAATACCAGCTCTTCTCTCTTGCCAGCACCATGAAACCTGCCCTGGAACCAGAGCTAGAGACCCACCTCTTGCGAGCTGCCCTTCACTCCGTCTTCACCCTGGGCACGGAGAAGGACACCACCGGCATCCAGGTACATCCTCCTCCTCCATCCTCCTCCTCTTCCAGAGTGGTCCTTGGTCCTGCTCCCTTGATTCGCTGGAGCTCCAGATTTAGGGGTGGGGTAGCGGAGATGGAACAAGCTGCAGGGTTGGATCCTTCCCTCCAGCAGGGAAGAGATTACCCCTCCCTGGGGAATTGCTTTCTTTCTTTCTTTCTTTTTCTTCCATAAGCCGTGTTTTGCCCAGAAGCCCAGCTACCATCCATAGCAACTTGACTGTTTCACACTCTTCTGCCTACAAGGCCCTCTGCAGAGACCTGTTAAGCTCATGGCTCAAAGGTCCAGGTGTCATCAATTCTTGCGAATTGCCTGCAGTGGGATGTGAAGGAGAGAGGCCAGGAGATGTGTTTGGGAGTCTCCCCAGTGCTTCCCAGAGACCCCCTCTTCCCATCCTGTGGCAGGTGTAGGCCCAGGTTCCCTAACTCTGACCCATGCTTTGCAGGCTCTGCACAAAGTCATCCCAGAGGTCCTGGATGCCTTGCTGGGGAACTGCTGGCAGAGTCCCCAGACGCAGACAGGCTCCACTTCATCTTGGAGGTGAGCCCCATTTGACTTGAACTCTTTGGGGGACTGGTAAGGAGAGACTGGAAGATCCATTTTCTACTCTGTCCTCCTAGCTGGGTCCCCAGTGGTTGGGGAGGTCAGTGCAATGCAGTGTCAGGTCCTTCCTTCTTGAGGGACAGAGGAAGGAGCTGGGACTTCAAGCCAGAACTCTGCCTGGTTCTGCTGAGCACTAACCACAGGACTCCTGGCTGTCTTGGGGAGTGAGAGTCTGAAAACCCACCCTTCCCCCACCCCTCCAACACACACACCTCATGAGATTCAGGAGATGGTTCTCAGGGAAGAGGCACACGTTCCTTCCTAGAGAAACAGGAGGACACCAGGGAATCAGCCCTTCCCTCTGATCTGCTCTGAAATTCCTGGGGGTATTGTGCTCTCAGTCACTCCCTACACCCCCCCAAGGATTTCTGTAGCAGGGAAGGGCCGAGGGTTCAGTCTCCTTTCTGGTGAACTGTTCAGGAATCAGGAGTTCTGGGAGGAGGGGACCAGCCCTGACCCCGAACATTGTCCCAATCTAGAGAGATGCTGACAAGTTGTGACCTGCAGGGTACAAGCTGCATCCTGGGGGAAGGAATCCCCTTCTAAAGCTCTGCCATCACGGCCTCAGATATTCCCCCCTGCGCAGAATGTCTCAGGCCCCTGGGGCTGGGGGCATGGGGCTCATTTGCAAAGCAGGTGCACCTGGCCATTGAGTCTGACCTGCCTCCTTTCCCCACAGCATGTCAACTTCTGGGTGGTGTCCAGGGTGTCCCAGGAGCGAGCCAGGGCCATCAGGAGCAGCACAGCCCTGCTGAGATACACAGTCACCCTCCCTGAGTTTGACGTAAGTGACCTCCGACCCCAGCTTGCTGGCTCCAGGCGGGCTGCAGGATCTGCTGCTGCAGGGGCTGTCGGTTAGGAGGGTTCTTCATGGGGAGACAGGGTCAGAGCAGGGACTGAGCTAGGCTTGCGTCAAGTTCTTCTTGTCCTGGTTCAGTGTTGTCCCTGGGCCTTTAAGGGGACCATGCTCCAGCCCCTGCTTGGCATCCCAAAGCAGCTCCGGGCTCCCTTGGCAGCAGAGCAAATGAAGGGTCGATCTCAAGCTCCTCTCCCCCAGCATCTCCTGCAGAGGGGCTAAGGGGAAGGAGCTGACAGGAAAATGCTGATGGAGTCCCCTCTGCTCTCCCTTCCATTAGATCTCAGCCGAGTTCCCTAGGATGGGTCACCATGTGGCCCAGCTGGCTCTATTTGTCAGCGATCCAGACAAGGACATCAGCCGGCAGGCCAGGGAGGGGACTTACCGGCTCTACCAGCTGCTGCTCCAACAGATGGGTAAGGAACCCAGCTGGGACACGGAACCCAATAGGGGACTGAGAGTGACCACAGGTGGATAATGGGACCCCAGACCATTGCTCTCAGACTGACCCCAGCTGGAGGACAAGTCTCTCTCTGCCTCTGTTCTTCTTCACTCCACTGTGGAGCCACCAATGGGATTGGAAGGACACAGAAACTGCAACCAGAATGAGAAATGTCTCTCTCTCTCTCTTCCAGGCCTGACCATACATGACGCGGAAGATCTCTGGTGTTATGACTGGCACCAGGACAGAAGGCTCTTGGGCTACAAGAAAACAGCCAGGGTGGGGGAGGTAAGGGCACTGTGCTAGGGCATGACACAGCTCAGGGAGTGGGGCTGGCTGGGTTCCCTGCAGTGGATGCCTCCTGGAGACAGGAAAAGAGCCCGCTCCTTATTTCCAGATCAGAGTTCCTCATCCAGCAACCAGTGGGACAGGCTGGTGCTAGAGGTCCCACATTGGAACCTCACTAGTTGCCGTGATTTGAGTGTCTTACATGGATGCATTGCTACGTGGCATTAGGAGAATCCCCGGGTGGGTGAGTTAATATAGGATTATGGCTCTGGGTGTCTCTCTGCTCCTTGTCCCCCTGGCTGATCCCCAAGTGTCTGAGAGGAGAGCACTGGGTCAGTCAGTCACGATTGCTTGATCAGACCCTTGTTTAATTCCCTGCACCCTGTAGAAGCAGAGAAAGGAGGTGGGCTTTGCCCAATTCCATTGCCTGTCAGAAAGCAGAATGCCCCAACCTGGGAACTGGGTAGGGGACACAGTGAGCTCCAAAGCCAATATGGACCACATGCGCCTCCCTCATGTCTCCAGACCCGGCCAGGGAATGGCAGAGTATCTGGACCTCAGCCACTGTTCCAAAGAAGCACATTGGCACTGACCCAAGTTGCGGCTACTTGCTGCACAAGTAGAAAATCAAAGACACACCCCCACCCCCGTCTCACAATTGTGGTGAGAATATCCAAACCTTCGAACACACCGTAACACAGTGCCCCCAGACTGGAGTCAAAGCTGAAATGGGTGATTTCCACAACATGACAGAGGAGGCCTTCGAATGACTCCTGGATCGACAAGGGCATCTACAGAACGCTGCTCCACAGACACCCCGTGAGAGAGACTGTGTGAGCTTGTCCCGCCTCCCACAAGCTGAATTGCTGCAGCGGAAGAAAAGTCTCCGAGGAACATCTGTGATGGGGACTGGGCCATGAGTCTCCTTGTCCTTGTCAGGCTGCAGATTGGATTCCCCTCGAAGAAACCAAGGAGCTGCAGAGGCCATACCCAGCGAGGAGAGAAATCACTAAGCTCGTGGGGAAGAGACCTTTGGTCTGTCAGCTCCAACCCCCTCCTGCCCCAACAACACACACACACTCCTCTAGCCGCTGAGGTGCAGGAGATCTCTCTGCTGGAATAAACACAGGGCCCCTGTCGTCTCTGTGCCCTGCACAGCAGAGTGGGCCTGCTCACACACATTAGAGATCCATTTCCAGCCCATCCTGGCCCCTGCCATAAATTGCCCTCCCGAAAGAGCCGCTGGAGGCTTTGGTCCCTAAGCACCTGCGACCTTTTAATAAAGGGGCTTCCCTGAGCCCTGGGACCCTGAAAGCCTCCTGGGGAATGAAGTGCCTTGGCCACAGCAGCTCTCTTCCCCGCCCTTTGGGGCACTAGACAGTGATGCCATTGTATGGCCAGGACTTGGAGGCTGGCTCTGGGCAATCTGCTCGAGCCTCGTGTCCTCTTGGTTCTAGGTCTTCGGAAAATTCTTCTCCGACGGGCAGAAAAGATCCTTTCTGCAGACAGCAGTGCTGGCCATCCACGACCCCCTGCTGCGTGTCAGCCAGGCTGGGCTGGTGCTCGTCTACTCCCTCCTGGGGGAAGCCCAGCAACTGATGCGGGACACGGTAAGCAGCTGCAATCGACTCAGGAGCTTGGGGTGGGGCCCAGGGCTTCATTCCCATCCGATCGCCATTCGCTGGCCTGGCGGCAAGGAGCCTAGTGGGGACTTCTGGACTTCATGGACTTCTCTTCTTAGGATGTGGTGCTCTGCTATCACTCCTGGGAAGGACAGGAGAGTCCACTAAGTGCCCTCTGGGAACCTTTCCTGCCCCACAGAGCTGCACCCATTTCCCCATGGCCTAGTGTCCATGTCACCCAAGCCACCATCGAGAGTTGCTCCCATCCCTGGCAGCCTGGGAGGCCAAGAACTGATCGGAGATGGCAACTGACCAGGAAGGGCTGAGGCACGTGGGCGTGGGAAGCTGGGTGTTGCTGCTGGTAGGGCTGGACCCGCTCTAGAGCGATTGGGAGGATTCAGTCAGCAGGGGCTGCTGACCTGCCCCCTTCACCAGGGCTTCCATCCTGTGGCTTCAGCTTTTGTCACTGGGGTGACTTGGGGAAAGGTCTCAGCCTCTCCCCATCCCACTTCACTGCTGCCAGAATCCCTCCTACCCGCCATCACCCTTCTAGAGCCCCCTCCCTGCCCTACCTGGGTGGGGATGGAGGTGGGGGTAGAGGAGAGGGTTCTAGGAACTTGAGCGGCGTCCCCAGGTGGGTTGGAGGTGGAACAGCTGTCAGGGGCACTGATGGGGAGGTGGCAGGAGTTCACCCGACAAGGAGGGGGGTTGGCACTGGAGGTCACTAGAGAGGACAGCAAGCCTCCATCCTGGGGGTCGGGAGGGTGAATCCACCACTCAGACATGAGCAGCTGCTGGGTGGAAATAATGGTGCTGGTTCCAGGTGCCCTTAATCCTCCCTGATTCCTGGGGAGTGTCTCAGTCTCTGACATGTTCTCGTTCCCCTGCAGCACGAGGATGTCACAGCCAAGGTCATGTGCGCGCTTCACATCATCCGGCACTTGCACCAGATGCCCGAGGCGCTGCAAGGGCTGTGGCTCATCTGATGCTCTTAAAGGTTCCCCTCCCTGTTCAGCAAGTCCCGCTCCCTGCTGCAGGTACTGCTCTGTCTCACTGTAAATGCGGGGCTAGTGGAAGCGGAAATGGAGGCCCCTGGCACTCACAGAAATTCTCTCCCCTCTCTGTGGAGCCGGGTCCTTCCCTCGACCCCCCCAATTCCTTCATCTGGGGCAGGAGATCTTTCCCTCACACCCATACCCCTCCCCTCTTTCCTTGATCTCACCCCCATCCCATTCCCCGTGCTCCCAGGCAGAGATCTTCCTGCCCCATATGGCACAGAAGGACCTTTGGGTCAGGGCTACAGACTGTCTGCCCAACTGAAGCTCAGGAAGCTCCACCTTTGAGGAGGTGAGGATGGGACAGAGGCTCAGGGAAGCCCTTTATTCTTCCTTTGGCCCTCTATGGGCTCTCAGAGTCTGACATGAAGAGGAGCCTCCTCCCCGCGTGTCTTCTAGGCCCTGGGGTGTGTGACCCCCTCCCAGATGGATGCAGTCAGAAGCTGAACCACCTCAGGGAGCAGTGGGGACAGGTCCCTTTTCCTAGGAAACAAAGCAGTGGTGGTTCTCAAAGAGGCTGAGAGGGAAGACCCCGCTCCCTCATGGAGGTAAGAGCCATTGACTTCTTTGGGCATATGGGTTTCTTGGGGGAGAAATGGGATCCCTGCTGCAGAGCTGGCTGGGAGCTTCCCCCATCCCTGGGACAGAGACATCTCCATCAATGTGCCACCCTTGTTTTTTTCCTAGCAAGAGGCTCCCCAGAGAACTCCTCAAACCTGTTCTCCTGGGAGCGTTTCTGGGAGGAGGCTCCCATCCCTCAGTCTCCAACTCCATCATGCAGTCTCTTTCACATAACATCTCCGCTCTCCAGCTCCACTTCCCGCAGCAGGACAAGCGGACCTTCAGCTCCTAGAGAACAGACTCCGACCTCCTTCTGATCAGCAATGGGGTTTCACCATCCTCTCAGCAAACATGTCAGCCGGGCTGGACCAGATTTGAAGGAGGAGGGTATCTAACAGGGTGGCTTGGCCTGTGGCTGCCAAGCCTGGGGCTAGGCCAAGTTGATGACCAAGTGAGCCCCACCTGAGAGGAAAGAAGGGAAAACAGCAGCAAAAGTACAGAAGCAGACCGAGCTGTTCAGTAGACGGCCTCGGGCCAAAACCTGGAGTCCAGGGTAGGACTGGGTTCTCTCACCGTCCCTAAGGAAGAGGACATAGAAGACCATAGAAACCCAAGAAGGGCAGGCCAAGCCGAAATCAGGCCGAGGAAGAGCTCCCCACAAGGGTGGAAGGCCTTGTTTCTGTTCAAGACATTTTTGGACTTTGTTTGGAAGGAGCACGACCCAGGAAGGAGTGGACTAAAGGACAGTCACCTGGTTGTGGGGGCTGAGTTCCCAGCCAACAAATTGCAAGAGTGAGTATCAGCGGGGTTGCTAGCCCAGCGAGAAAGCGGTGACACTCACACTTCACTTGAACACACAACACTGAGGTGCTTTGGGAAGCACAGTAACAAAGAAGAGATTTAAGTGACACTAAGCAAGAGAAAGAGACAAATTTAAAACAGACAAACAAAACACAACACACTTTGCAGTGATTAAAACTGAATCTTACCAAGTCACAATCTTTGCCTTAGCAGTTTCCAGACTAACATCTCAGCTTTCCTAACAGACCTTCTTTGATGTCCCTGTAGGGTAGAAAACTTCTCTGTCGAATGCGCTGATTTGATTGCTTCGTCTTCTGGTTTCAGACCCTCTGTTCTCCTTCTGGGCTGCCTGGACCCTGACTGTAACATCTCTCTGGCCCAGCCTCTTACAGAGATGTGTGCTGCAGCCAGCCCAGCGCAGGGAGCAGTGGGGACAGATGATCTCATCCTGTCAGACCAAGCAACAGGGGTCCCATTGAGGCTTAGATGGAACATCCCAGGCATCTCCTGGAGGTAAGAACCGTCCACTCTTCTGGACACTTGGGGCTGTTGCAACAAAGAGGGGGCTCCTGTTCCATAGCCTATTTGTCCTCATGACTGTGTTTTTTTATTCTCAGAGGATGCGTCCGGGACCCTGGAGACTGTTTCGTGCAGGAGGTTTGAGCGGAGAGAGATCACTCACTGTCATGACCCATGGGTCATTAACCCGGGTCTGCAGGGTTCCTGGGAGCAGCCACCCTCCAGCACGCCACCTGGAAGCCTACGAAAAACTGCTTACCTAGGACTGACGAAGTCCAGACCCAGTTTGAGGCTCCATCCCTGAGGCCCATTGGCAGAGTCCCAGAGCAGCTAATCGGCCCCCGGGACCTCCTTAAACCAGCAGCAGGAACAAGGAGCTGTCTGAACACCCGAGCTCCTCCCCGGCTCTGGACCGTGTGTTGGCTGTTCCTGCTCCCACTCCCCAGGCTTGATTTCCTGGCATCTGGACTCGGGGTGACTCATCTGACTTGAGGTGCTGATTTGGTCTTTTGCTTCTGCTCTTCCAGTGTCCTGACCCAGCTGACTCTCGACTCCTGTCTTGTGAGTGTGGACTCTGCCTCTGACCACTAGGTCTGGCTGCCCATGACCCGGCCATGACACTGACTTTTCAACAATTCCTCCAGTGCCCTTTTCTGCTCTCCAGCTCTGCTCTCCCAGCAAGACACACCGATCCCTTGGCTCCCAGAGTCCTGCTTGCCTGCTAGTCAAGGGCTCAGGGGGAGAGCTTGTCTTGCCCCCTCCCCCACCGCGGCTGCTTTTCCTCTGGGACTCTCCCTAGCGCAGAGGAGAATCAGTCCTGGCAGCAATTCAGGAAATCACAGAAGGGACGGTCTGCTCAGCTCCCTCTGCAATGCCACTGCCCGAGACCATTACGAGTGGGTGCCCAATGACTGTGCCGGCAGCTCCTTGAGAGACTCCTGGGGCAGGGTAGTCGTGTTTCCCGGTGACCGCGGGAAGCCATGCAAAGAGTGCAGCATTGAGGAGACTCTCCTGCTGTCCCAAAGGGTTTCTGTTCTCCTGCACGGTCAGACCGTGGGGCCAGGTGGCAGAATGGGGAAGAGCTGGTTGGTGAGGAGTCGGAGGATTCACCATAGAGGTGGCAGCAGCTGCAGATCCTGGAGTCCCTGTGGTCGGGTTACCATGCGTCCGGATTTTCCCGGACATGTCCGGCTTTTGGGGTTTTCAATCGCCCTCTGGGAGGAATTTGTAAAACTCTCAAAAGGTCCAGGATTTCCCTCCCAGTGCAGCACTCTGGGGGTGGGGGGGCGGGGAGCTGCGCGCTCTGCAGGGAGCACGGCACTGTGTCTGGCTCCGCACCCCAGACACAGTGCTCTGAGCAGCAGGGTACGGGGCCGGGGGGCTGGAGAAGGGGCATGGGGTCCCAAGGGACAGTCAGGGGACAGGGAGCAGGAGGGGTTGGATGGGTCAGGGATTCTGGGGGGAGCCTGTCAGGGGGTGGGCATATGGAGAGGGGTCGGGGGAGTCAAGGGAGAGGGAGCAGGGGGGGTTGGATGGGGTGGAGGTTCGGAGGGGAAGTCAGGGGCAGGGAGCAGGGGGGGTTAGATGGGTTGGGGGTTCTGCGGGGGCAGTCAGGGGACAGGGAGCGGTTGGATAGGTGTGGGAGACCCGGGGGTCTGTCAGGGGGCGGGGGTGTGGATAGGGGGCGGGGCAGTCAGGGGACAGGTAGGGGGTGGAGTTCTAGGGGGGCAGTTAGGGTGGGGGGGTCTCAGGAGGGGGCAGTTGGAGACAGGGAGAAGGAAGGCTTAGATAGAGGGCGGGGTCCTGGGAGGTGGCGATCAGGGGACAAGGAGCAGGGGGGGTTGGATGGGTTGGCGGTTCTGTGGGGGGCAGTCAGGGGGCAGGAAGTGGGAGGGAGTAGATAGGGGTCAGGGCTACAACTGCCCCACCCCCACCCGCCCCGTAGTGTCCTCTTTTTTGAAAGTTCAAATATGGTAACCCTACCTTATGGGCCCAGCCTCCACTCCTGAGAGTTCAGGCGAACCTCCCCCTGTTCTCAGGGAGTCTTTGGCTTTTGCGGCTGGGCCTGCCTCCCGAGACAGAGGACTCAGTGTTTCCATCAGGCTGCTCAGTTGCAAATGCAGCCACCCAAAGACGTGAAGAATGGAAGCGAAAGAGCAAAGGTGGACCCTCCGCTGAGCTCCTGCAATCAAGTGAGCACAGCCTGGGAGACGAGGAAAAGCGCCAAGGTGGCTGGTGGCTGCAGGGAGCCAGGGGAGGAGAAATAAATAGTTAATGATGAATCCTACGGGCTTTTTCTTGTGTGGTGAAGGGTTTAAAATGGGTCTAGTTACTATCACATTCAACTTTACAGTCGCTGTGTCTGATTGAAGGGCAGGTCTGGAAAGGTCAGAGGTCACTCGAGGAGCTTCAAGTCTCCGATTCTGTCCCTATTGCCTGCTTTGACCAGCTGATCTCACCCCAACACCTCCCTCAGGTGGTCGCAGTGGTGAGCTCTTTCCCTCTTTTTCTGGATTAGCTGCCAGCATGGGGACAGGATACATGTGGCCAAGGAAATGGAGAGGCATGGGGGTCACTTGCAGAGGCATGCAGAGAACTTGCAGAGTTGCCTGTCAATGCAGCTCCTCTGGGGGAGCAAGGTAGGGTCCCGTGCACTCAGGGGCACCATTTCAAATTTTGATGGTGGAGGGGAGGATAAATTCACCATGATTCCAGGGGCTACTTAGGCACCTGAAAACTCTAGGGTTTTGCAGATAACTTAGCAAAGAGCTGACAGGAACGCTTGCCAGACTGCTTTCCGGGGAAGACAGCTATAAGAATGGATCCAGGGAATGGTTCTGTATCTCTGAGCTGTTTGGACACTTTCAGGGAGCATTCCCGATGCAAGACAGAGATCCCCAAAGTTATCCTGGGTAACCCTGAGAGACTTATGGAAAACTAGCAGATACCACATCTCTGCTGTCACTTTGCACTGACAAACTTGGACTGTCCGAACCTGTTCATGTATTTTACCTGCTTTAAGCTCTCAATAAACTTTCACACATAAAAGAAAGAAAATTAAATAAATGAGTGACGTAGTTACACTGATATAGGGCCGTAGCGTAATCCCGACCTCAGAGTTGTCCCATTGAAATGGAATTATTCACAGCAGTAGTTAAAGTTAAACATGCACGTAAGTGTTTCCAGGGCCGAGATTAAGGCCACAGTTTATGAGAGGTGCAGACGCAAGAAGAGAAGAGCTGTGCAAAAACTGAAATACCACTTGGAACCTGGCCCAAACAATGCAGCATGAAAAATAAACTCATCTTGTTATACAGTAACAGAGCTGGTTCAGAATGGTTTTACACTCACAATGCAACCTTTTAACTAAAAATACCACTTTGGATTCAGTTCTTGAAAAGAAACATTTTAATAGAAGAAACAATAAAAAGAAAAGAATCACCTCTGTGAAATCAGGATGGTAAATACCTTCCTTACAGGGTAATTAGATTCAAAACATAGAGAATCCCTCTAGGCAAAACCTTAAGTTACAAAAAAGACACACAGACAGGAATATTCATTCTATTCAGCACAACTTCTTTTCTCAGCCATTTAAAGAAATCATAATGTAAGGCATATCTTGCTCGATTACTTACTAAGTTCTAAGACTCCATTCCTGTTCTGTCCCCGGCAAAAGCATCCCCCAGACAGACACAGACCCTTTGATGTTCTCCCTCTTCCCAGCTTTTGAAAGTATCTTGTCTCCTCATTGGTCATTTTGGTCAGGTGCCAGCGAGGTTATCCTAGCTTCTTAACCCTTTACAGGTGAAAGGATTTTTCCTCTGGCCAGGAGGGATTTTAAAGATGTTTACCCTTCCCTTTATATTTATGACAGCACGCAAGTGTTTCCAGGGCCAAGATTAAGGCCACAGCTTATGAGAGGTGCAGACGCAAGAAGAGAAGAGCTGTGCAAAAATTGAAATACCACGTGGAACTTGGCCCAAACAATGCAGCATGAAAAATAAACTCATCTTGTTATACAGTAACAGAGCTGGTTCAAAATGGTTTTACGCTCACAATGCAACCTTTGAACTAGAAATGCCACTTTGGATTACATTGATCATTTGAAAAAAGTTCCCTTTAAAAAAAAAAACATTTTGGATTTCTCTGCCTACTTGAGAGAGAACGTGGAGTTTTTCCCACCAAAACTAAACAAAAATTTGATAATTAAAAGCATTTGCAAATAAGTTTGAAGAATATGGTGGGTGGGTGGGGGGAGCTGCTTTTTGAAAATTTTGCTTTTTTGAGGTGGGGAGGGGAGTTATATTCGAAAGGAGTTCTTCATCCTCTCCCACTCTCATCCAGGGGTGCTGGAGCAGGGGAGACCAGGGCCCACCACTTTTTACTGGCCATAAGTGTGAGCGACTGGATGAGTGGGGAGAGAAGGGAGTGTGGGGGGGGGGGTTTGGGGGGCAAGGGGCGGCGTGAAGTGGGAGCTCAGAGAGAAAGGCGGTGTGAGGGGGGTCCCAGGGAAAGGGGTGGTTTGAGGGGGCAGGACCTCGAGGAGAAGGGGTGGCACAGGGGCTAGGCCACAGTTTGGCTGCCAGCAGCCCCCCACTTTTAGGAAGATTTTGCCCATTCTGCCCTCATCCCAAATTAATTTGTTACAGTAAGAAAACTTTGAGCAACAAGGAGACTCAGAGACCCACAATATAACCGCTAAAATCCTCACCCGCCCCTGGAGCTGGGCAAACAGAATTTTTTGGTCTCTGGCAATTCCAAAAAAAGAGATGGAAAAAAACTGGTTTCAGGTTGAACAAAACTAAATTTTTTACAAATTTTTGATGAACCAAAAATCTTTAAAAAAAAAAAAGACCCAGGGACATTTCAAGGGTTGTAACTTTTTGAATTTTTAAAATAAAACTGAAGGACTTTTTTAAACAAAAAATTGTTTCAAGTTGAAAAATCAAAATGGTTTGTTTGGAAAGTGTCTAAATGAAATGCTTCGACTTGTTAAGAACTGGGGGGAGGGTCTGGACGTGAACAATTCAGCAGACCGGATACGAATTCGCAAACTGCTGAATCTGCATTTTTCACCTCAAATTGGTTTAGATGAAAAGTTTTGCCCAGTCTAGTCCTCACCATTGAGGGGCACTGTAAGAGGGATCAGCTCTTCTAGCTGGTTCCCCAGCCCAAGTCTGTCTCCATTTAATGGGTCCCTCCCCGCCACTCCGGTTTAGGGTTGCCAATTTTAACTGGACGTATTCCTGAAGATTTTATCACATGCCATAATCTTTAATTAAAAATTAATCTTTAATTCTTGCAGACTCCCGCTCACCCTGGAGGATTGGCGATGCTGCTCCAGTTTCTTGGGCCACATCCGTGTCCCCACCGAACAGATCCCTTCCTCTGGGTGCCTGTGGGAAGCGTCTGTTCTCCAGGAGCAGGTCTCCTTCCCCCTTCTCCAGGGCTGGGTCTCGATTCTTGGTTCTGGTCCCCTGGGCCTGGTCCCCGTCCCTGTCACATGCAGTGGGGAGCTCCGGTTCCTGGGAATCCTGCCGACTTCCAGGCTGTGGGGAGGAATGATGTCAGGGCGCGTGGGGGAGTCCAGGCCCTGCACCCCTCTTCCTGGGGCTCCCCGAGACGCTCAGCCAGGCAGTAACACGCAAGGTTTATTGGACAACAGGAACACTGCCCCAAACGGACCTTGTGGGGACAACCAGGACCCCTCAGTCAAGTGCTTCTGGGGGGCAGGGAGCTTAGACCCCAGTCCTGGGGTTCCCTGCATTCGACCACCCAGCCCCAAACTAAAACTAAACCCCCCTAAGCAGGCACCATCCTGCAGCCTCTGTCCCCCCACTTCCCCCTCTCCGGACTGGGGGGGGCCTCTGTCCCCCCTTCCCCCTTTCTGGGCTGTGTGGGGCATCTATCCTCTCTCCCTCTCCCTCCCCTTCTCCAGGCTGGGGGGGCCCTCTGTCCCCCCCTTCCCACTCTCCGGGTTGTGAGCGGGCCCCCTGTCCCCCACCTTCCCCCTCCCCGGTCTGTGGGGGGGGGGCCCTGTCCCCCCTTCCTCCTCTCCAGGCAGTGGGGGGGGCACCTGTCCCCCCCCTTTTCCCCTCTCCGGGCTGTGGGGGTGGCTCCTGTCCCCCCCTTCCCCCTCTCCAGGCTGTGGGAGGAGCCCCCGCTCCCCCCGCCCCGCTCTGGGCTTTGGAGGGGGCCCTGTCCTCTCCCTTTCCACCTCTCCGGGCTGGGGGGGGGCGCTCTGTGTCTCCTCTTCCCCTTCTACGGGCTGCGGGAGGGGCTCTGTCCCCCCTTCCCACTCTCCGGGCTGTGGGGGAGCTCTATCCCCCCCTTCCCCCTCTCTCTGCTAGGGGGTCATCTGCCCCCCCTTTTTGCCCTCTCCGGGCTGTGGGGGGGCCACCTGTCCCCCCTTCCCTCTCTCTGGGCTGTGGGGTGGCCCTGTCCCCCCCTTCCCCCTCTCCCTGCTGGGGGGTCCTCTGTCTCCCCCTTTCCCCTTCTCCTGGCTGTGGGGGGACCCTGTCCCCCCCTTCCCCCACTCCGGGCTGTTGTGGGGCTCTATATCACCCCTTCCCCCTCTCTGGGCTGTGGGGGGGTCCCCTGTCCCCCCTTCCCACTCTCTGGGTTTTGGGGGGCGCCCTGTCACCCCCTTCCCCCTCTCTGGGCTGTGGGGGGGTCCCTTTCCCCCCCTTCCCCATCTCCCAGCTGTGGGAGGGTCCCTGCCCCCCCTTCCCCCTCTCCGGGCTGTGGGGGGGCTCTGTATCACCCCTTCCCCCTCTCCTAGCTGTGGGGGGGGCTCTGTCCTCCCTTTTCCCACTCTCACTGCTGGGGGGGCCTCTGTCCCCCCCTTACCCCCCTCCGGGCTGTGGGAGGGCCTCTTTCCCCCCTTCCCCCTCTCCAGGCTGTGGGTGGGGGGCCCTGTCCCCGCCTTCCCCCTATCCGGGCTGTGGGGGGGGGCTCTGTATGACCCCTTCCCACTCTCCAGGCTGTCGGGGGGGCTCTGACCCCCCTTCCCACTCTCTGGGCTGTGGGGGGGGGCCCTGTCCCCCCCCTTCCCCTTCTTCGGGCTGTGGGGGGGGAACTGTCCCCCCCCTTTCCCCCTCTCTGGGCTGTGTGGGGGCCCTGTTCCACCCTTCCCCCTCTCTGGGCTACGGGGGTGCCCTTTCCCCCCTTCCCCCTCTCCAGGCTGTAGGGGGGGCCCCTGTCCAACCCATTCCCCTCTCGCTGCTGGGGCGGGCCCCTTCCCCCTCTCCGGGCTGTGGGGGGGCTGTGTGCCCCCCTTTTCCCCCTCTCCGGCTGTGATGGGAGAGCCCTGTCCCCCCCTTTCCCTATCTCCTGGGCTGTAGGGGGGGCCTCTCCCCCCCTTCCCCCTCTCTGGGCTGTGGTGGGGGTTCTGTCCCCCCCTTTCCCCTCTCTGGGCTGTGGCGGGGGCCCCTGTCCCCCTCTTTCCCCCTCTCCAGGCCGTGGGGGGGGGCTCTGTCCCCCACCATTCCCTCTCTCCGGGCTGTGGGGGGGGGCTCCTGTACCCCCTTCCCCCTCTCCGGGCCGTCAGAGGGGGGCTCTGTCACCCCCTTCCCCCTCTCCCTGCTGTCCCCCACTTTCTCCTCCCCGGGTTGTGAGGGGGGGCCCTGTCCCTGCTTTCCCCTCTCCGGGCTGTAGGGGGGCTCCTGTCCCCCCCTTCCCCCTCTCCGGGCTGTGGGGGGGGCTCTGTCCCCCCTTTTCCCCTCTCTCTGCTGGGGGGGGCTCTCTATCACCACTTCCCCATCTCTGGGGTGTGGGGGGCCCTGTCCCCCCCTTTCCCTCTCTCCTGGCTGTGGGGGGGGCAAATGTCCCCCCTTCCTCCTGTCTGGGCTGTGGGGGGGACCCTGTCCCCCCCTTTCCCCCTCTATGGGCTGTGGGGGGCCCTGTCCCCCCTTCCCCCTCTCCCTGCTGGGGGGGCCTCTTCCCCCCCTTTCCTCTCTCAGGGTTGGGGGGGCCTTGTCCCCCACTTTCCCCCTCCCCGTGCTGTGGGGGGAGCCCCGTCCCCCCTTCCCCCTCTCCCTGCTCGGGGGGGGCCTCTGTCTCCCCCTTCCCCCATCCAGGCTTAGGAGAGCAGCCCCTGTCCCCCTGCTTTCCCCTCTCCGGGGTGTGTGTGGGGGCCCTGTCCCCCCCTTCCTCCTCTCCGGGCTGTGTGGGGAGCTCTGTCCCCTCTTTCCCCCTCTCCCTGCTTGGGGGGACCTCTGTCCCCCCCTTCCTTCTCTCTGAGCTGTGGGGGGGCCCCGTCCCCCCCCTTTGCCACTCTGCATGCTGTGTTGGGGGGCCCTGTCCCCCCCTTCCCCCTCTCCGGGCTGTGGGAGGGGGCTCTGTCCCCCCCTTTCCCCCTCTCCGGGCTGTGGGGGTGGCAACTGTCCCCCCCTTCCCCCTCTCCAGGCTGTGGGGGGGCTCCTGTTCCCCCCCTCCCCCTCTCCGTGCTGTGGCGGGGTTCCTGTCCCCCCCTTCCCTCTCTCCGGGCTGTGGGGGGGCACTGTCCCCCTTCTCCCCCCTCTCCGGGCTGTGGCGGGGGCTCTGTATCTCCCCTTCCCCCTCTCCCTGCTGGGGGGGGCCTCTGTCCCCCCCCTTCCCAATCTCTGGGCTGTGGGGGGGCACTGTCCCCCCCTTCTCCCACTCTGGGCTTTGGGGGGAGCCCTGTCCCCCCCTTCCCCCTCTCCAGGCTGTGGGGGGGGCTCTGTATCACCCCTTCCCACTCTCCCGGCTGTGGGGGGGGGGCTCTGTATCAATGTCACAGAGTGTGGGGGAGTCCAGGCCCTGCACCCCTCTTCCTGGGATTCACTGAGACTCTCTGCCAGCCAGTAACATGCAAGGTTTATTGGACAACAGGAACACAGTCCAAAACAGGGGTTGTGGGGACAACCAGGACCCCTCAGTCAAGTCCTTCTGGGTCAGCAGGGAGCTTAGACCCCAGCCCTGGGGTTCCCTGCATTCCTCCACCCAGCCCCAAACTGAAACTAAACCCCCCCAGCAGGCTCCCTTCTGCAGCCTCTGTTCACATTCTCGGGCAGAGGTGTCACCTCCCGCTCCCCCTCCTGGCTCAGGTCACAGGCTCTCAGGTCTCCCATCCCCAGGGCACATTCCCAGGTCAACACCTCCCTCTCTCTTCTGCGTCACATCGTCACACATGTGTTGCCCTTGGTCGGTGGAGATGGGGCGTTGACCCCCGGCAGTCACAGTCAGGGTCAAGAGGTTGTGTCAGTTTTATTACGGTAGCACCTAGAAACTCTATTCACCCAAAATGACTTGCCCGAATTGTGGGAGTTGTGAGAAGAACTCAGCGCTCTACAGCGCAAGGTACCATCAGCAAGGATACTAGACGGTAGCACACCTTTTTTCTCCCCAACATTCTCCTCAAGGCCGCCTGCACCTCTTTGCTCCTCAGGCTGTAGATAACAGGGTTCAGCATGGGCATGAGGACAAAGTACACCAGGCCGAATGGCCTGTCTCTGCCCCCTCCATAACTTGACTTGGGTCAGAAATTGATAACAGTCATGGATCCATAGAATACAGTCACCACCACGAGGTGTGAGGAGCAGGTGGAGAAGGCTTTGTGCCTTCCCTCAGCAGAAGACATCTTGAGGATGATGTGGGCATAAGACACAAGGATCAGCAGGCCAGGGGCCATGACCACCAACACGACCACCACAAATATCTCCACCTTGTTCAGGTAGATGTTGGCGCAGGCCAGCTTCAGAAGAGGGGGGATGTAGCACAAGAAGTGGTGAATCTCAAATCACTAACATCTGGGTCAGAGGAGCAATGGGTCAGAGGAGACTTAAGTATATAAAATAATTAATGGTCTAGAGGCGGTAGATTAGGCCCTTCTGTTCTCCCTGTCTCATAACACAAGAACAAGGGGACTGTGACCCAGGAACGCCTTTGGTGCCAAGTGGCAGAGAGCAAAGGGTCAGGGGGATAGGGTTTTTACAGGGATCCATTGGGTTGGATATGTGCATAATACCAAAGGGTGACATGTGAGATTACGAAGAGCCAGCTGCCCACTGGTCATCATAATCACTGCAAAATGTATGTACGGATAATATTTAAGGAGTTATGTATCTATACTAGGTAAAGAAAAACACTAAATCCTTCAATTGGGAGGCAACTGACAGTGTATTTGCTTCAGGAAACTGGGTCATGGCCAAGGCTAGCTGTAATGCTCTGCAAGCATTTTGGGGTGAGCAATATTCTGCAAGAGGTGAGAGTCTCTTGTTAATCAAGTCTGGGCTCCAGAACTCAGGGTATGATTTTGTTTTATATGTAACCATTTGTTCCCAATACTTTTACTTGC